>NC_090739.1:80773026-80803026 GCF_036898095.1 Palaemon carinicauda
GTAGTAATAGTAATGACAATAATAGACAGAGTACAGCGGTGTACACTTTTAACAGATAGTAGACAAAGACAGAGGCTGAGGAAGTAATTGAAATATAGAATTTATGTGTTGATTAATAACGTATTGTATTTAGATTTTCAAAGATATACTAGAAGCTTTTATGGTAATGGCAGAGGAAGGTAATATTGAAACACAGTCAAGGAGAAATAATTTTCACATCATATAGCAATTTTATCTTGCCTTTTATGATTCAATATTTCAAAACTTTTCTTTGAAAAAGTGCAATTTTACCTTTATTCGTGGATTTAAATAAAAGTTACAACCACATTTAATGTAGTAAATCTTTATATAAGTCATCAAAAGTATCATGTTAATTTCAGTTCAAGCTAGCGTCTTCACTTAGATCATTCAAGATCTCGGAATGGAGAATGCATGATTTTGTGATATGGTTTCAGTCAAACGATTTTGATAACTGCAATCGACATTAATGGTTCATGTGTGTTTCCCTTCAAATTCACCACTGAAGTTACTTAGATTGTTGAATAATTACATCTGTAGTATCTCCAGGAATGGGAACCAGAGTCGGAGATAGTATACCAGGGATGCGTGATTATATGACTTATATTGAATGAAAGGTTGCTGTACTAAAAATTATAATTCTGACCGCCTGTTTTTATATTTTTGCAAACAAAGGATACTTACTATAGTTCCAAATTTAGACTAACGTTTCCTAGTTTCGGAAAAAAAAAAAATATATTTCTGTAACAGTAAGTTATCCTGGGAATTCATAGGGTACTCTTGTGTCTTTTTAGGTATTCAGTGATTCAATTCCTCTAACAAGACTCCAAGGTAAAGGAGAGATTTTTTCAAGTCAAAATTATTTATGAAATGTGCAGGTTAAAGATGAAAAGTATTATATACGGTAAACAGACAAATTACTGGGACACTGAAATTTGCTTAAGATTCTCATGTAATGTCGTGGATGTTTAATATTACCAAAGTATGAGAAATTAGGAAAAGTCAGATTTAATGTTGTAATCAGTAATTGTAAAACTTTCAAAGATATGTTCTCTAAAGAAGTATTTTGCAGCATTTTACCAAAATTTCTAATAAATGCCAAGAATTAGGTGAATTAAAGATTTCTGAGCATGTTATGGAATTATTGATAATCAGTAGAGATTGTTAAGCTGTGTCCTTATTAGTACTAGCATATTTATATAACTGGAATTGTTTTACGAAATTTTTGAGATGGAACAGATAAGATACAAATAGTAAATGGGCAATTGCACAATGTTCAAGTAAGATAAGATATTGCAAACTGCAAATTATTTGAAAACATATACAAAGGATATTCTCAAACGAATGTTAATCGCGACTATTCTACCTTTTAACACTGAAGGAAAAATGACAAGATATGAAGCAGGTAGGCCTATTTTGAGGGTGAAACTGGAACAATGCCTTCAGTGCTCGAGGAAGAACAAGACTTCATTTTCCATTTCTTTGCGGACGTTTTTGTCAGGAAATGCAGAATCAATTTGTGAAAGGTCTCATTTTAACACGATTAAGAAAAGAATGATTAGCGCCATATAAATTAGTATGTCACATGTCTGAAACAATAAGGTTCATTTATTGTTATTTCATCATGAATTTACAGTCTTCATTCTCAATCAAAGTAATTACGAAGTACGATTCCATTGGTATTGATGTTATCTTATTGCCCCGAGCTGGGGGAGGATGTATGTAGTGGCGCTTTCTAAAGCTGATCTAACCATTTATCAGAACAAAAGCTTAGTCTTGTATTGTTTGTGAGTGCTTATTCAAAAGCCCTACTCATTAGATGTTGATATAGGCATATACACATGAATTTATTTGTTCACTACGTTATCTACCTGCTGGTGTATTTATAATAAACCGTATAGATGGGAACTCGAAAGTTACCCCTATAAGAATTTTAAGTGTTATTTATCTCAATGTTAACTAATGTCATTTATCAAAAGGCTAAATGTTTTATCTATCTAAAATATTCATGTAATTAGTTTCATTAGAACTTGTGCATAATCGTAAATTTAATCTGGAACAATCATCAAGAACTTCAGAAACATCGAACAAAATGGATTATGTCTTCCTTTGGGTACTAGGCTACACGAGTTCCAGCATTATCATCCTTTGATATATTCGTCCTTCCACGAGCATCCGTCGCTGCCTCCTCTTACCCCTTTTGCTTTCCCCTCCCCCTTCACCCCCTGGTATTGATGTTGGAAAAATCAGGGTATGGCCTCACCAAGGCCTCACAAAGCTTTATAGACAAATGGACTCGTGGACGAATTGGATGTGTCGGAAAGACCATTGTGATGGGCGGCGTGTTGATTGAACGGTGGGTGTTGGCAGGGGAGGGCGTTGGGATCGTAGTAGGAGGAAGGAGAAGAATCGACCGGGAGAGGGTGGTCGTGCTGACGAGCATAGGGCATCTGGGTGGGCGGTTGTTGGGAGGGGGGGGGGGGACGCTGAGGAGTGTCGGGTGTTATGCTGGTGCTCTTATTGTTTAGATGACAAAGAACGGGACGAATTTCCTTCCGAAAGGCAATCGTGAAAACCTCCTTTTATTACTCAAGATAAGTTTCATACGCTGAAAGAAATGATCGTTTGCCTTTATTATTCTGTTGTTTATATTTATTTTCTTTCTTTGCGTTTGCTCCCATTCGTCTTCCCATGTATTAGAGGAAACAAACAAACAAATATGATTGAAATTGGAATTAAGTTTAACTGGATTTTTATTATATACATATTGTTTTGTTGTAGCCATTTTAGATGGGAATGAATTTTTGTAAGAAGTGCTTTCGTATACCGCAAGGGTTTTTGCGATGAAAACTTCGGGAAGTGTAATGGGTCTTTGTGACGGATCCTCTCTCAGTAATTTGAAAATGACCGAACCGCTGATGTATGACACAGCCGCTCCAGGGACCTGAAAAAAAGAAGAAAAAGACAAATTTCTGTCAGAGGAAGGCTTGTAAAAATGATATAGTGTTAAATTGAATACATTTTGAAAAATACATTGAAATTTCTCTGAAGATTGTTTTGGGTCTTCCATGACGGATTTCGTACCCATTCTAATTCAAAGTTTTCGAGCTCGTGTGCTGGTTAACCCTTCATTGAAGTTCAAAACAAATATTTTCAAAATATCAGTTATGAGAATAAACTTTAAACGCATTGGAAGCATTGAATTGGATTATTTTTCTTTCACCAGTGATCTGGCTGTTTTTCCCCGAAAATTTAGAATGATTTACTTCTGTTTTTAAAAGTGGATGCTATCAATGGAAATTTCAGCTTAGATAAGTGGAGGCAGGGAATTAATTAGTCTTTATTACCGTATCACAAATACGTGAGAACAGTCCGCATGTCGACGTAATTTCCATCTTCGCTATACTCATAAATCCCTTTATCCTGTTGAGGGATATTCAAAACTTAGGAGAGAGAGAGAGAGCTGGGGAGGAAGTCAGCAAAAAGGTCAATAGTTTGGGAAATAGCAAGTTTGTCTTTGATTGAATCAGGTACACCGTGTTTTCTAAAATTAACATCCAGGATGAATGTAAATTATCAGAGATATTTTTGTACTAACCAGTACAATTAGGAATTAGGAAGTCTGCATTTATAATATAAGGTTTTAAATTAGTTAGGTATGCAGGTACAAAATATTGTTTTGATCACATTTAGCTTCCTTGATAGTTTGATCAATTTATTTTTTTTCTAACATCAATTACATATCAGCTGCAAGAGTAGCGCTAGTTGTTACATAGACTTAATTTGATAGGAATTTACCCTTTACAAGTGTCAAATGTGTTGAAAAGAAACATTTTGCCTCTTTTATTTTCTTCTATATATTAGAAAAATAAATTTAAATTAAAGGTACTCGGCAATCTATTTGTACTACTGTATGGAACGCTGTGCGTATCCATGTACTTGTGTTTTTGTGGCAAGTAGTCGCTGGAAAAATAGATTCATTATGGGTATATATGCAGAATGAAGATGCCTTGGAGCTTGCTGTCTCTACCCTTCTCTTACATTACCGTCATTTGTGGCCATTGTGACCCAGTGGGTACTAAAAATGTTTTGATGAGGGTAAAAATTTATAGAATTGAAATTCTATTTTCGAATCTTATCATGATAACAGCCTTCGAAAACAGACAGAAAAAAATAGTCCTGTTGTGATAATATGAACACAAACTCTAGTTCAAATATTTATGCAATATGGGGTTCTCAGATTTCCTAACAGAAGTAATATTTTTTCTTTCATGTTTGAGACGTAGAAAATATGATTTTGACAGGACTAAAATAGAGCTTGAATTGACCATTAGAAGATGAAAATGTCAACATTTATGTAACCGATTGATTTACTAGGAAACATTTGGGAAGCCATGAAGTATTATTGAAATGTATACACAAAAACAAAGTTTTTTGATTTACCTCTTTTCTTTTTCCCTAAAACCTTTGCAATTTATTTTTAAAGAAAAATGTGTATACTCGAATATTTCCCATAGAATGGAAACGATAAATTTTACGTATCATAAAAAAGTTTTGTATAGCTTATTATAGAGAGTCTTATGCTCTTATTGTTTCCATATCGCTTTTTACTTGGGATGATATTAAAACTTCATTAAAAATCCTCTAGTAAACTATAGCCTGTCAAAACTAGGTATTGTATATCAGAAAACTCAAAACCAAATTTGTACAGTAGTGAAATTTTACTTGAATGTCAAACATAGTTTGAGCTGAAGTCATCTACAGATCAAAAGAACCTGAGTATATTACAAAAAGATCATAAAACTAAGTAATTTTCAGATATGTTGATAGCACCATGTTTATTAATCATTAGATTCATCTCTACTATTATCTCTTCTCCAACTAAATAGTTGTCATTAGCACTCTATTGAAGACAGCGGAAAAACTGTAAACACTGTGAACCAGCTTTGTCAATGCATCATTCAAGTCATTGCAAGTATGTGGCAGGAACTCTCTGCCCATTTCCAAATGGATATTTGATGCAGAAGGTTTGACTTTACGGTAAAAGAGAGCCCAATTAGTAATACCTTGTATTTATCCTATTCTGTCCCCTTTTTTCTTATAGCATTCCTCAAAATATTGGTTAATTTTATATCTTTCTTCTCAGCACAAAAAGGAGCTACGTTATAAGAATGGCTAGAGTGAAATCAAATTACCCATTAAGCTGCAATCTACATTGTGTTTCTGTTTTCGTTGTATAACATATGCCGCCATATATATTGGCCAATCCGGATATTATGAGAATGCTTTGTCAGGTGCAGATGAAGAGGAAGAGAAGAAAATTGTATCCTAAAATTAGTTCATGGTGATTCCATCAATACGAAAAAATATCAATAATTTATACGAACTGTTTCGAGGTAACAATTATATATCTGTGAACTTGTTTGGCTTTTTCCTTCATCCGACTGACTTATAAAGTATTGGGACTTTATACATAAGACCGACTTGAGAAGGCAAATATATTTTTCGGATTTGAGGCAGAAGACAATGTGTGCGTGGGTGTGTTGTGATCTAGAACGAATCTTCTTTCCATTCTTCTCTTCTTATCTCCATCCAATAACTGTTTTCGTTTCCCACGAACTAAGATGTTCTGAATTTGGTAGGAGATGGAGATTTGGGAAAATTGAGTTTTATTTTACGACGCCCAAGAGCCAGTTTAAGACCATCCCCTATTTCGGACAATACTATCAGCTTTATCAGGACCATTTCTCGGGTCAGGTAACAAAACAAATTCATAGGTATATCGCGGCTAAAAGATGATTAAGAATAGTTAAAGACTTCTTCGGTGCACTTTCATCTCAGTATATATATATATATATATATATATATATATATATATATATATATGTGTATATATATATATATATATATATATATATATATACATGTATATGTATATATATATGTATATATATATGCAATATATGTATATATATGTATGTATATGTGTATATATATACATATATATGTGTGTGTATCTGTCTATGTATATATATATATATATATATATATATATATATATGTATGTATTTATTCCGTATATATGTATGTGAGACCTTTTGCGTCAATAGGCGTAGGAGGTGATGATGATGATGATATATGTATTAATATATGAATAAGTATACATATATATATATATATATATATATATATATATATATATATATATATATGTATATATATATATATATGTATATATATATATATATATATGTATGTGTGTGTATATATATATATATATATATATATATATATATATATATATATATATATATATATATATACATACACTGTATATCATCATTGGCCATAGCCCCTTCGAGGAAATTAGTTCAAAGCGAAGGGCTTTCCTATTCTCAATAAGTCTTTTGTTATAAGGTTACGAGACCAAATTCTACAGATGGTTGATGTATATGTCGACTGTCTACCAAGTGTGTCATTCACTGCTTCGGTTGAAAGACACTGGGTTTGAATCGAGCGTGGCCAAAAGAGCATGTGTATCTAGTGTTATCTTTATTACACCTCTACATATGTCTCTTCTTTTGTAAAAGGGACATCGATTTAGCCGAATGAGAACTGCCATTACGATACTTCGATTCTGAGGTCAATGGCCATTTGGCGAAAGCTGAACTTAACAAACGCGTTCAAAATTTATGTATAAAAAGCGACTGCAAATTGTTTAAATCTGTTTTTCGTTATTACAATTCTCTTTACAAATTCTGCATGATTAAAAGCAGATAATGTTGTATTTCTTCTGGAAGAGATTATAAATTTATATTTATATAAAAAAAAGGTATTGTAAGATTTTTGTCGACAATTTCGTTGCATTACAAACCCTTTCTTTAAATTTTATTGCTCTGGTATTTATTTGGCTGGGAATTATTGCTGTAAACTTGTTTGTTGATTAAATACTTTTAAAATAGTTATCTTAGAATGTCCCCAAATTTTTAACCATATAAATTTGTCAAAGTGCCATAAACTTGTTTTTTAATAAGATGTTCATTTGTCTTTCTTGACATTGTCATTCTCAGCTTCCAGTTCTTTTTATTGTTTAGAACTGTATTTTGCATTTGAAGTTGGTAGAAGAATTGTCATAAACAGCAAGTCCCACAGTGCATTATTTTTCATTCCTAGTATATTTAATTTTACTGGGTCTCGATTTTGCCCTTTTATTTTTGTCGTATTGTTAAATTTTGATTGTTAAATTGTTAAGCGAAGACTAGATATATGGTTATAGCTATGCAGCTTTTAGCCATGTAAATTTTTATTTGGATTCGAAAAGTTTCATTACCCAAGCCACAGTCATGAAAAGATGTAGACGTAGAGAGAGAGAGAGAGAGAGAGAGAGAGAGAGAGAGAGAGAGAGAGAGAGAGAGAGAGAGAGCACCACTTATTGAATTTCTGGTAAACACCTGATTTCTATTCAACTCTGAGAATCTGATATTGCTTGCATTGATTAAGTGATTATTGGTAACGCTGATTTACAGGGATCAATGTGTATGTGTGTTGGTGGTGGTGTGAGCGCTTGCGTGCTTGTCTGTGGGTGAGTGTTGATAAGCATGTGTGCATGCATTAGCAATTGGAAAATTTAGGGGTATTACCTCCCAAGCGTAATCTTACTTTTTATGGTACGTCGCACTTGTTCATGGTCTGTTTCTTTATTACCCTTGAGACGCATATGCTTTATTTCTTAGCCGGCGTTTGTGTTTATTCTGTACGCGGCCCGTCAAAAGTGTTGCCTAAATATTTAGACAAATATGCACACACACAGATTCAACTCTTCCCATCCACTCTCCCTTTTCTCCCGTGGTACCCTCTCTTATCAGGGTGAGCCTGACCGGATATATATATATATATATATATATATATATATATTTATATATGTGTGTGTGTATGTGTGTGTTTGTGTGTATGTATATATATATATATATATATATATATACATATATATATATATATATATATATGTATATATATGTGTGTGTGTTTATATTTTTATATATAGCCACATTCCCGCTCTTTGTTATGTAGGGCATATATTGAAGCAATGGTGGTTACTATTCTATTTTGTTTTCTGTTTATAAATAGACTTACTATAAATATGGCTTTTGATGGGTAAGTAAGGCTTCAGTCGTATAGTTTTAGTTTCAAAATCATCTGTAGAAAACTAGACCATATCTAATTCTTCTTTTTCTTGTTCTTCAAGTATCCAAGGAAAAGAATTATTATTGTCAATTGGCCATATGGGATATAACAGATTGAGACGTATGATAATATGTTTTGTTTTCAGTACATTGCCACATACAGGTTCTATAGCATGGCTTTTCCATTTCATATGACTTCAGGAAAGGACTTCAATTCGTTGCTCAAGTCTAGAAAATCCTAGGTACTTGACGAAATAAAAATGTTTACTCTTTATAGGGTTATGAAATAAGAATTCATATACTTGAAGCCTGATAGATTCCTGGAAAAGTGAATTAGTTATAAGTTCTCTCAATTTAAGAAGGCATCGGCGCGTTTCAATCCCTATGTAAGATAGCATATGTCAACGCTAGTCAGTTAGCAATTAACGTAAGTTTAAAAGTAGTCGGAGAAACAAATTGAATATCATTCTTTTAGGCATACGGAAAATTTTCATTCGTACCTGGTAGCACCTACATTAAGTGATCCTTTTATCCCGACTCCTTATTGCCTGAAAATTGGCAAGCTTTAGTTAAAGTTTTCGAGATAAATTGAATTTATAACCTGAACTTATGTGATTTTCATAAAGTAGATCACGCTCTATAATTATCAGGCCTCGAAGATTGGTTGCTCTAGTTTCTTTCATACTGTATGACACGTGTACAATCAAGCCCATCAAGTTGAAATAATATCATCTTGGTTCGACCCTGTATGACAAATCAAGTGCCTTTCTTACGTTAAACATGAAATCACATTGGAGTTAGTGGTATTAAAACCCTGATTGTTTAATGTAATGGAGATATAACTTAGCAAATGTAGACACTGTCATAACTAATTGGGCAAGATTATACTATGTAAGTGAAACTTTGTAAAGAATACACGATGTTAGTAACTGTGTAACGAAATAAAAGTTTTACTTGATTTGTAATTTCCTTGTAAATCTAAGAAATTTTGTATTTGCATATAGACCTGGCTATATATATATATATATATATATATATATATATACATATAAATATATATATATATATATATATATATATATATATATATATATATATAGTATGTCACTTTTTACTAAAATAATGGCTGATTAAAACGAAAATACTCGATATTCTTTAACAAACATTTTTCAAATGCTTAATGAAGAGTGATTCCCTTTCACAACTAACTCTAATTACGTAGGTTGCTCGCTTCTTATATCGAAATAGAATGATTATCATAAGTATGTCAAATCTCGTTGTAATTTACGTCTTTTTTCAACTTATTCTTTAGCTTCCAGGGTATTAGTATCCTTCCATGTTGATGCCTATTTCAAATCATGTGTCCAGTACTTTCTATGTCTTCTCTCCTCTTTCCTCTCAACTCTTTATAATACACTCCGTTCTTAATCCCATGAGCTTAATTCTCCCCACATGATTAGAGGAAAAGAAAACACCACTCTATATCCTCACAAATGGTAGCCTAACCCATTTACTACTCTTCTTTAGAATATCCATTCTTCCTATCTTACTCATTTTACATATATTTCACAGGTAGTGATTTTGTAAAAAGTTTTAGCTAAACAATCCCATCATATATTCCGACTTTAGCTTCTATAAACACTACTTTTTTGGATAGATCCTACTTTCCTTGTTATTTCACCTGTTCTAGGACTCAATCCTTTTCTCATACTACGGTTATCTTTCACATTATAAATTCCTGTGGAACTCAACTGCTCACATTTTCTTATCATCCATATCAGGATCTACTTCCCCTTGAGAGAGAGAGAGAGAGAGAGAGAGAGAGAGAGAGAGAGAGAGAGAGAGAGAGAGAGAGATTCTTGCCCCATGGAAGGGTACCTTTAAGAGATGTTGGTTTTCCAGTTCTTAATAACGCTTTTGGGATGATGTTGCAAAGCCCCTTTTCTTCTCTGGCCTGTTTGCAAGCCACCGCTTTCCACTGTCTGTCAGGTTCATTATTAATTACACAGTTAAACAAGGCACACATTGGATTTAACTAAAATTCAATGTATCTTACGTACTTACAATGTGATAGATCTAAGTTCAAACCAGGTCATGGCTCGATAAATTCCCCTTGACAATAGAACCTCACCATGTGCGTGAGATGAGGATAGGAGGGAAGCCAGGAAGGTCTACTTGCTGAGCCATTTACAGCCACTGCCTGGTTCCCCTGGTTCTAGTAAATGGGCATCTATTCGGATTTTAGGACGTGTCTCTGCGGTTCATTAGCGATCTATATGCCTTTAAGACAATCTGGTTCTTCCACGTTAACCATATCCTCATTAAACTGCTAGAGGCACACACATTACACTAGCCCCTAAGCATCCTTTGAAAAGCGTGAGAGTCTTGCAACCTAACCAAATACGTACTTGCTGAAACCATGAAATATCAACACTGTGGAGACACCTCATTTGGGGGAGGTTACACATGATAGATATATATATATATATATATATATATATATATATATATATATATATATATATATGTGTGTGTGTGTGTGTGTGTGTGTGTGTGTATGTGTATGTGTTCGTATGCGAATGTCCTCTAAATGTCCGCAGGTTTGTGTCAGTAACTATCATTTTATTATGGATATATACATTATCTTGAAACATTCGTAATACTAATTTTAAGCGGGTTCATTCTTAATGTCGCTTTAAGGCCAAAGATGTCTCATTAGTTCATTTGTATGGCCATTCGAAAAAGTTTTTTCCCAATTTTCATAATTTTGTTATTGTAACTTAGTAGAGCAAATAACAAAAAATTTTGAGAGGAATCGTGAAAATGATGATACGAGCCTAAGACTTTGATTCACTAGCTCTCCAAGATGGCCAATTGAAAATCCAAGATGCAACTCGGACAACTACAAATGCATCTAAGCAAAACGTCAACTTCGGGCGGCTGATTTGCCGGTGGTCTGTGATTTTCAATTGGCCAATCAGCCTGATTTGATTAATCTTAATTGGAGAACAAGTGTGCCAAATTAAATGTATCATCATCTGCATGATATTCTGTTATCTCCTCCACTAAACTCGACACTATCTATGCATGACATTTTCCTTTAAATCATTAAAGAAATATTTGAATTTAAGTCAACTAAAGAAAATCTGATCATGCTCAAGGCTCGGATGGAAACTTATTATAGTTTTACATAGGGTTTTTGGTTTATTTTTCATGATATTAGTGGTAAAATGGGATTCTTTAATTCAAACAGATGTAACAGACCTGGATTGTGGAAGCTTTAAACTAGAGTCAAGAGGAAGTTTACATCTTGCGGGTTGGAGCAAATGGAAGTGGCCTTGATTCCGCTTGAGAATTACTTGGAAGAAGATTGTGTAATTGACCAATTACGAGAAGTGAGCTCATTGCTCTTTATATGCTCATTCTTCTTTTGTGCTTATGTACGTATGTATTCAAGTGAATGAAAATGTACATACACACAATCATATATATATATATATATATATATATATATATATATATATATATATATGTGTGTGTGTGTGTGTATATATATACACATATATATGTGTGTGTGCATATGAGTAAACAGTTGATGTAAAAGTATTATAGTTTTCAAGCAGGCTTTCAATTTCCGGACGAAACATTTTTAGTCTCTCTCTCTCTCTCTCTCTCTCTCTCTCTCTCTCTCTCTCTCTCTCTCTCTCTCTCTCTCTCTCTCTCTCTCTCTCTCTTATTGGAATATGTAATCATTCTCTAACAGTATTTGTGACCTTTTTCTCACGGACTCCATGATTTCATGAGTTTAGATCTTTAGATGACCGCTGAATGAGGTCTCGGAAAGTTATCTTCCTTGAAGAACAAGACTTCACAGTTGCTGGACTCTATGGTACAAAAGCGAGACGGAAAATGAAGTTGCGAAATGACCAAAGAAGATTAGCTTTTGTTATTCATCTTTATACCTCCAGCTGGAGAAAATAGAGATAGGTCCAGAGAGGAATAATTTTCCTAATATCAAAGGATGACTAAATATTCATTAGTATGACATTTATAAATGTTGGTGATTTTTATTTATTTTTTTTTTCATTTTTTTGCGTGCAACTAATTTTCAGTGCGAGCCAAGCGTGGTAATAGCAAATTGCTGCGGCGTTACGGTGCATTATTCAGATTTTGGCTGTACGAGCAGCTAGGTAAAAAGCTCTCCCTCTCCAAGCGCATCCATTCGTACAAAGCTATCATGACTGTGACAAGAACGCGTTCAGGACATGATCACGTGAACTTTCCGCATCCTTTGCCTTTGTTACTCTGCTATGCTGTTTACCACCAGAAATGTAATTAATTTCATCCCATTGTTGCTAAAAACAGAAAAAAACTGAAACCAATAAGTCACGCTGACGTTCATTTTGTTTCCACTGAAGTGATTGTGGATTATAAAAGTTGCTTTTGTATATTGTTTTCTTTACAAGAGCAAGAGCAAAGTTATAATTTTTTATGCTTCTATATGAAGAAACGAGCACAAATATCTCAATTTATTTCGTAGAAATAAATGCATAATGTGTGTATATATAATCTGTATATATATATATATATATATATATATATATATATATATATATATATATATATGTGTGTGTGTGTGTGTGTGTGTGTGTGTGTGTGTGTGTGTGTGTGTGTGAGCCTTTTTAGTCTTTTAGGTGGTTACGTAAAAAGGATTATGACTTCTGGTTCCTCAACAAGTCCGTAGGGGTAAGGTTGGTAGTCTTTCCCCCTTTTTATCGACCGAAGCAAATGGGTATTCCTTTGAATGTTTGTTTGTGTATGTGCGCGGGTGCACACAAAAATTTGTAATGATGCGTGTACACACGGTTGATTTTAAACTGAATTGCTTTCACATCTTACTTCGATTTTCCTTTTACATAGTCACATGAAAATTATCATCAATGTGTTTTCAAGTATGGTTTACTATTTTTTATCATTATGCGGTGTAGTGGGACCTTCAGATTGCGTGTGGTTTCCTATTCTTGAAAGAAAATCACCGACAGTAAAGATTACCTTCATCTCCCCTCTGCGTGATTAATCTTGGTATTGATGCTGCAAGACAGTTATTTTATTTAGGGTTCCTGTGTTGAGATTCGTACGTCTTAACTTTGGACATGTCTTCCGTTGTGGTTCATTGTTAGGGAGATTTGATGATATGAATGATGTCTGCTGTCGCTACCCCTACGGTCTTTTTCTTTTTAACCGGAACCTGTCATTTGGAAGGGTAACATCTGATGTAGAAGTTGATTGCCTTCTCGGTTCCTACTCTCGGCTACTGTATAAGCAGATTCCGCCAACTCTCAATGGTACTCCGTTAACCTTCGGTGCGGGAACGAGGAAATTCTAACGCTAGTTTATAAGCTTACATTTTGACTCGTTAACTGAAACCCAAGGCTACAAAAGACATCAATAACGATTAAGATTATATTCCATTCATGTTGTTGATTCAGAAAACTTGAAGCAGTCGGGGTTGTAGATATTTTTATTATATCTAAAGTTTCCAGTGGAGAGGCATTCCAGTTAGTGTCAACTCTTGCGTTGTTTTATGCTACTACCTCAGGAAGTGTTTTTTCTTTGAAAGTAATTCAGTTGTTATTAAATTAACAACCATTTCCATTTTCTTTCAAAGAATCCTCAAAGCAAGATATGGTGAAGATTAAGAGAATTTCAAATGCCTCAGAGTTACATTATCAAGAGGCGGTCATCATCTGTGATGGGGTAGTGGTTATTTAATGTAGGTAGATTCGATTATCATGAAAACATATTTCCCTGTTTGATCCAGGTTATTTTCAATGTCAGTTGGATTTAAGGTATGGCAAGTGGAGATCTCCCAACTTATACAAAAGTCCTGAGAATTTTAATCGGGAAAGGCTTTACACGGCAAGAATCACAATGGTGGTTTCTGCCTCCCTGCCTCACTTTCCCCGTAACCAACACTACAATTCGCAAATTCAAAATGAACAAACAATGAGTTTGTCATTTTAATATTACAGTTCCTTATCCTCATCCATTTACTTGATTACTTTGCTCGACGCCCACTCACAATGAATTCACATATCCAAGAGGAAATTCTTTGTTATGGTAAGTAGTTCTGGTGGGGCAAGCATACGAACCTATACTGCTAAGTTGAAATGAAGGTGGCATTGACTATGTAGAGTCATAGAGCTATCCAGAGATATGAGAATTGATTTCGACTCGGCTATACATATTACTGTCGAATTAAGAATTTGTACTTAGAATCGAAATCAACCCATTTACACTAAAGTAACTGATTAGTAGGTTTGTAACACGGCTCTTTTCTCTATTGATAGCTTATGGATTAAAATATTTACCGTCACTTTTATTTTGACTTTGCAGTAACTCTTCTAATCCTTACCCGAACACATGTGATTATTTTCCCTTGGGGTTATGATTCTTAGGCGGAATGAATTCTTTATTCAAAGGTATTTGACTTGATATTTGAATGTATGGAAATCGCGAGTGTCAGTGATAAATTTTCATATATATATATATATATGGATAAATATCAACACAACATCGTGTTCAAATAGAAATAAATTTATACCTCATACTTGGGATCGAACGCTAGCCCCTTCTAATGAAAGGCCAGGTCGAAACCAACCATGCCACGAGAGGCCATAAAAGGAAATCGGAACCTGACGCTAACTAGCTGTCCGAGGAAAAACTCGCTGGTAAGAGACTGGTGTCTCGCCAAGTAAATCCTCGGACAGCTAGTTAGCGTCAGGTTCCGATTTCCTTTTATGGCCTCTCGTGGCATGGTTAGTTTCGACCTGGCCTTTCATTAGAAGGGGCTAGCGTTCGATCCCAAGTATGAGGTAGAAATTTATATACATATATATATTTGTGTGTGTATATATATATATATATATATATATATATATATATATATATATATATATATATATATATATATAAAGAGAGGGAGAGAGACTGTCTAATCAAACTAGAGAGAATTTAGGTTTTAGGAGAGAGAGAGAGAGAGAGAGAGAGAGAGAGAGAGAGAGAGAGAGAGAGAGAGAGAGAGAGAGAGACTGTCTATTATCAAAACTAGAGAGATTACAGGTTTTAGAAGCGGGTATTCAACATCATACCATATTCATGTGATGAACCAATAAATGGAAAAATTAACTGAGTATGAGAAACCACTGTCTATGGCATTTATATACCACGAGATACCTTTTGATTCTGTCAAAACTTCAGCAGCAATGAAAGCCCTTCAAAGGCAAGGAATAGATTAATCTTATCTTAGAGCACTTGAAGATATCTATGCGGGTAGTACAGCAATTCTTAAATACTTAAAGATACTGAGAATATTTCAGTTGAAAGGGAAATTAGACAGGGATACACTAACCCATTCCCAAAAATTATTCACAGCATGCCTAAAAGGGGTCTTCTAGAATTTAGATTGGGAAAATGTAGGAATTATCAATAATGGGGAATACCTTAACAATTTAAAATTTGTATATGACATAGTTCTATTTAGTGAATCATTGGAGGAACAGCAAAATTAATAGAAGATTTGAATAGAGAAAGAAGAAGTGTAGGACCTAAAATTAATATGTTCAATGAGAATTTAGAGTCAGCAAATAAGGATCAATCACTAGAAATTTTTAATGAATATATGTACTCACGACAGACAGTAATTGTTGGGCCAGGACATGAGACCGAAATTAAGAAATTAAAAGAATGACAAGAATGGGATGGGGAGCTTTTGGTAAGCAAAAGGAGATGAAATGTAAAATGACACTCACTCTAAAAAGAAAATAATTTAATCAGATGGTCCGACCAGTATTAATTTATGCATCAGAAACTTGGAGCCTTACCAAAGCTTAAGAACATAGGCTAGCTACAACTCAAAGAGATTGGGAAAAAATACTGATGGGAATAACACTAAGAGAGAAAAAGAGCAACATGGATACGTGAGCAAACTAAAGTAGAGGACATTCTAACATAATATAAGAAAAAGAAATGGACATGAGCAGGACATATAGTGGGGGATGAGAATAACTGAATGGGTCTTAGAGATTGCAAAAGAAGCAGGAAAAGGAGGCGAATACGATGGTTTGACGAAATAAAAAAAATTGTGATGTCCAAACACCGAAGACATCATCTCCCCAGACGAACTGAGCTCCAAATAGTTTTCAGGATAACAGAAAAACTGTGTATTTACGTTTTTCCAATTATTATTTGTTGTCGACAAGTGTTTAGAATAACTTTTTAACGTGACTCGTCATCAGAAATTAATCAACGAAAATTTATAAATGAAAATATTAGGGTTCTTTGAAATGAAAAAAAAAAATTAAGATAAATTTTGAAATCCATAAATTGATAGTATCTTGCAATATGTTTACAAATTATTAAACGCTGCATAACCATCAACAACGTGAATGGAATTTAATTATAGCTTACATCTCGAATTTAATTATGTTTATGAAAAATATATGCAAGCAGCGATGAATTTACTCGATGGAGAATATTTCCTGTTACAGAAATGTTTTTAGTAATTATGTTTAGTTCTCTCAAGGTTTATTTGATAGTTTTAATGGCAGTAGTACCAGTTAATATCCAAGAAGTGCAAATGTTTGTGCAGTGTAATGGAGAAGGATACATTGTTTGTATGAGGGGGTTAAGGTGTATTAACGTTCTATATAGGTTTTAGTAGGAACTAGTACAGTAGAAGTATTTTTTTTTTGGGGGGGGGGGCGCATAGAATGTCCTCATCCATGATTCAGCAGTTGATGTATGGAATATAACACGAATCCGTTGTATTTTCTTTCTGAAACCTCCTCCTATTATGGTAAAGGGCTTAATGTTTTTTATCCAAAAGCAGGGATTCTTGTGCAAGTTGGAAACTATTTTATTTCTTTCAGTATTGTGACTGCATGATTTTTTTTTTATTGTAATTGACGTCTGCTCAAAGATCCTATGACGTTACAAAAGTCGAGGGTTTTTATTCTGGACTCTGTAATTAAAGAAGGGATGTGGCAGTGATTTATTTCGTTGTGCTTTTAGAAGCCTGCCGCTTTTCGGAAAAGTATCACATTGAAGAATGTTGCAAGTATATGTATTTGACGCTTTATGATAAAGGAGAACATCCGAAGTGCAATGCTACTACGTTTGAGATGAGGTTCGAATATAGAAATAAAAAGTTGGTTTACTTTTCATTTTAATAACTTTTAGTCTAAAATGCACTACATCTGTGACTCTTAGTGGGAACTGTTTTCAAGCAATGAATGGTCTTTCTTTTAAAGATGAGCTATTTAACGTTCATGAACCTTAAATTTCAATGTAAATAAGAAAAGAACTAGTGGTTTATGCAAGAATATGAGTCTCAACAAAATGACAATGGCAATTAGGAATTCTTAAATCCGTATAGTGCAGTACGACATTCCCAAGCATCCATTGTAAAATCCTGACACGGACTCTACTATCGTAATAAGAGAAAGAGAGAGAAGGCGTGCACCACAGCAGACAAGGTTTGATAGCTCGTGATTTAATGACAATTAACTGATACTAATGGTTGGGCAATTCGATAAACCCAGAATAGTCTGCCAATTAATCATGGAAGTGCCGAACTCAGCTCGGTGTTTGGCTATAACAGCTAATGGTGAACCCTTCACTTACCGCAAAAGATTTTTTTTCGTCTTACACTCCCTTCCCCGCCATTCTCTCTCTCTCTCTCTCTCTCTCTCTCTCTCTCTCTCTCTCTCTCTCTCTCTCTCTACATTTGCATTTGGTAGCGAGTACTCACGTTTGTTAATTGTCTATTCAGGCTTTTATGAATATTAGTCCCTGAATCATCAACATCCAAATATATAACGTGATTTCGTGTAGATATGAATCTTTCTTTTTTTTTTTTATTTTTTTTTTTTTTTTTTGGAACAATTCAACTTCACTTTTTCGTGAGGTGATGATACGTGATTGCTATTAAAATTGGATTTATCCCTGATGCTCAACTGTTTAAATCTGTAATGTAAAAGAAAAGGAAAGAATAACTTTCGAAAGTGTAGGTTTATTATTATTATTATTATTATTATTATTATTATTATTATTATTATTATTAAGCTACAATCATAGTTGGAGAAGCAGAATGCTATTAGCCCAGGGGTCCAGCAGGGAAAATAGCCCAGTGAGGAAAGGAAACAAGGAAAAATAAAATATAAGATTAACGACATCAAAATAAATATCTCCTATATAAACTATGAAAACTTTTAACAAAACAAGAGGAAGAGAAAGAAGATAGAATAGTGTGCCCGAGTGTACCCTCAAGCAAGAGAACTCTAACCCAAGACAGTGGAAGACCATGGTACAGAGGCTATGGCACTACCCAAATTAGAGAACAATGGTATGATTTTTGAGTGTCCCTCTCCTAGAAGAGCTGCTTACCATAGCTAAAGAGTCTCTTCTACCCTTACCAAGAGGAAAGTAGCAACTGAACAATTGCAGTGCAGTAGTTAACCCCTTGAGTGAAGAAGAATTGTTTGGTAATCTCAGTGTTGCCAGGTGTATGAGGACAGAAGAGAATATGTAAGAATATGCCAGATTACTCAGTGTAAATGTAGGCAAAGGGGAAATGAACCGTAACCAGAGAGAAGGAGCCAGTGTAGTACTGTCTAGCCAGTCAAAGGACCCCATAACACTCTAGCGGCAGTATCTCAACGGGTGGCTGGTGCCCTGGCCAACCTAGTACCTAGATATTTTCCCGTTGCTTACTATTGGCTTAAAGGAATCTAAGACAAGCTCTTTCCATTTAATGTATAAAGATAATATGTTATGATAAATGATAAATATCAATGATCAGTGCACTCATGTTTAGGCTTTTAGCTCCGATAAATACATTTCTTCCAGATGTAGGTTTCCATTATATTATGATGACTTTTTGATCGTCAGAATAAAAGCCATTGACTGGAGAGAGAGAGATTATAACAGAAATAAGTACCCTAGTGATTTTACTCCTCACAGGAAAATCTCCTTTCAAAAATATTACAACTTATAATAAGCATCTATTGAATATAACTTTTTTTTTTTTTTTTTTTTTGAGGGGAGGGAATAGTTTTATTTTTCTTTGTAGAATGTTACATATTTTTGGTTGAAAAAAATATCCTTATTTTTGTTATTTGGTATGAGATAGATATATTCGTTTTCTTATTTTCAATAACGAAAATATTGCTGCGTATTTGTTCTTGATCTGATTTGCCTAGGATCCGGTAATCATGTGAAATGTAATAAATGACTCTATAGTTGATATTTTCGAACAACAAGGTCATCAGAAATAGAGATTTGTTCGAAAGAACACTCGGTTCTTCCTCTGATCGTTTTAGAACTGGTTTAGTTCTACTGCATACATTTACTAATAACCTAAAGAGAAAGACAGAAATGTAAGCCACGGTTTGACGTTTCTGCTACTTGGCTATCACTTCGGTAGTCTGGAAGCATTGGTGATTCCGTTTAAGTCCGTGTCATGTCTTGCTTTTGTTCATTTCTCTCAGCTCTCTTTTTTTTTTCCCCTCGTTCTTTATATCTGAACACTGATCCTTTGACAAGTTTTAGATGTAGAGTTTTATTCCTTCAACACAATTATTTCACTTCCTTCTGTTTCCTCTTACGTCCAACTGTTTGTTTCTTTTGACCGAAAATGTCATCGGAACTCTTCCAACAAGTTTATGTTCATGTTTCAGATAAGTCTTAAAGCGATCACTTAGTTCAAATTGCTATGTCTGCTGAAATAAAATCCTTTATTTGGGGGAGTGGGCTGATCATATAAATGATTTTATTACGACCTTATGCTCGTTGTTAAACCTTGTTTTACTAAAATTAGTATAATTCATAAAATTATTATTTTTCTTTCAAATTTGTTAATGGTTTTCGAGGATTGCTTCACCTGTGTCACTTCTGGAAGAGATTGAATCAGTCCTAATTTGTATTTTCAGTACGTAACACTTGGCTCTTTTCTCGATATTCTTTCTCTCCGGTGCATGGTACTTTTCTGTTTCGTTTCTCAAACCACTATCTCAATTGCCTTTTCCCTATGTTGTGTAGAGATTTCGATATGCTGATTATGATAGCTTATCAAAAAATCACGACCATGGAGCGCATAATTTACATGAACTTAACATAAAGTTCAATACATGTAATTTCATTTGTAAGTTCTTTCATTTAAAAAATTATTTCCGTAAAAAACTCTCAGATTCTGTAATTTTTCTTCTTTAAATAACTTGGAGAAAAATCTTAAATTCAGCGAAGATAAATAAAGATAAAATAAATCACCATAATTAATTGATGAACCTGAATATTTGTGCGGAAGCTGTGGATAATATGGAATGTGAACGCCAAAGAGCAGTTAGATGAAAATATGAGAAAATAATAAACAGGAAAAAAATATAGCAAAGCATGTAAATCAACAAGAATGTCAGAGTGAAAATGAAGAAAGCACAATGACAATAGAATGAGCTATGGCCTTAACACTAACACAAAGAAATGAACATCATGGGTCATGGCTTATGGTGACCTGTTGGTAACGTCCTTGCCTGGTGATCGCCAGACTGCGGTTCGAGTCCTGTTCAAACTCGGTAGTTCCTTTGATCGCTGCAGACTCACCATATTTATGAGCTAAGGATGTTGAGTCATGAGTAGCCATTGCCTGGCCCTCCCTGGGGTAGAGAGGGGGTTCGAGCGCTGATCATATGTATTTATATAGTTAGTCTCTTGGGCATTGTCCTGTTTGAAAGGTCAATGTCACTGTCCGTTGCCTCTACCATTCATGAGCGGCCTTTAAACCTTTAACCTTCATTCAGAGAGGTCATGCTGATCATGGGGGTTTACAACTCGTACATAAATCAGTATATTGATTAGAATCAAACATATTTTGAATAATGAGAAATCACCCAACGTACACATAACATCATTTACAAGAGTTCAGAGTACCAATTCATGAAAAAAACCTATAAGTATGAACATCTTCGTAATTGATTTATTGATACATGTGCAGATCGTTGGGTCACTATACCTGCCGCTCGAATAGAAAATGGGAATCCTTCCTAAAAGGGTCCGTCGTCACCAACACTTAATTAAGCCTATTTGCGCCTATATTGTTCCGTCGAATTAATATAAATAATCCATTTGCTGGTCTTTGCGCTTTTTTCGCTTGCAATTTAAAAATTTCTCCCTGTTCCTCTGTTCTGGTATATGTTGCAGCGCTACCCAAAACATTTTTAACAGGGCTTAGATCGAAATGAATTTAATCATATAGAATACAGAGTAATCATATTTTTAAATCTGATTTTGACAGTATCGACAGGCTAAGATAGTGCTAGAATACAAAGGGGAATTATTTTTTTCCATACAATATCATATTCTTCTTAATTTAATGAAAAGCCATTTTAACACAATTTCATAGGAGTATAGACAATAAACAATGCTTAGGCCATTTGCTTATGGAGACTGCTGTTTGGATATGGGGTGGTGCTCTGCAAGGTCTACATATGGTGCTCTGTCGCTAGCAAAGACCGTCAACCCATGACCCTCCAAGTGTTCAAACCGTCTTGGCAGCCAGTATTCCTGGGCTGCATGATTTACAATGTCTCCAAAGGGCAGGTTTACGGTAACCAGCCAAACTGATCACTAACAAAGGGATGGTGAAATACTTGTGTCACCAAACCATCACAAGGTTAAAGGGCGATGAGGTTCTCTTATAGGAGAACCTTATCGTCAGGTGTTGTGTTAGTGCTATTAGAAATGGGGGACACTTCGTTTGTTCCCCTGGTGTTCTCACCGGATCCCTCGTGGGCCTGGGTCACTTGTGTAAACTTCTTTGTCCTTAAAAATTTGTCTGCGTCATCTCATCTATCAGGGTAGACCGTATATTGGTTGTCCACATGTAGAATGGTGTGAGGGCGTAACCTCCTTGTGTCTCAAGGGATTTTGCTCTCTGTTAATGACCTCGTCCTTGCTTAAGGTTATTATCACCAGGAGGGAAGGTGCTCTCTGCCACTCAACGAAGTACCAGGTCCTCCTCGATTCAAATTTGGATAAATGCTTTCGCAAGTGATTAATAAGTGTTAGCGCTAGAAGGTATTTTCAGGTGGTTACGTCCTCCAATCCCAATAGTGTCAATTCAAGAGTCAAAGAATAGAAGAAGGTGCAGTGGGTGAGAGGTCAGGATTAGAAGGGTCTGAATGTTAATAAGTAAATGACTATGTAAAAGCCGATAGCCTAAATAAGATATTGAAATGGAGAAGTAGGGAGCGAATGAAGGAATAAGTGCAAAGAAAATAAATAAGAGAAATGGATAGACACCCTTTCGCTACACTTTCATCTTTCAAGGGTAGGTATATCGATTTCTTTGTTGATATGCCATAATTTTTCTTCTCCCATTTTCTTGTCAACTCTGGTTTGAACAAAACATGATATAGGTTGGCCCGTCCCCTCAGCCTCTATAAAAGAAATTGGAGATTGGAGAATTAGTAGCTACTAATATATATTTTTTTGTGAAGGAAAAAAATTCATTTTTTCCGAACAATTTACAGGGAGTGTCGTAACTAAGTTACGTGTCTGACAAGTGAACGTATTATACGCTCCCCTTCAGAGTTGGCTTTATATGATCTATCCTTAAAACCCATCTATTTACTCGTGTTCTTTTATAACGCGTTTAATGAAAAAAATTTTCGTGATCTTGTTCTGGATATTAGCAGCTGAGGAATTGTGTTAATTATGTTAGAGTGATCATTTCTTTCTTATCTTCATTTGAGAAAGTTTATCCATTATGATTGTTAATTGGTTCTTCATGAACAATACTAGCAACTTTTTTTCTCCTTTTTTTATTTAAAATAACTCCGTGATCGATTACGTAACATACCTAAAAGATCATTTGTATCATTTATGTTTGAGTAATGGCTTTTTGCTGTTACTATTAGGTTGCATTTTCATCATTCACTGGATTTCCTTTTCTCAGATCGTGAATACTTCATTTTTATCGTGGGATATAGCCGTAAAAATGTTTAATGAATATATAAGAATATTTGTGTGTGCGCGCCAGGAAAATATATCTATTCCTATAACAAGCAGTAAAAAAAAAACTATAAAAAAAACGAAAAAGAAAAAGATTATAAACATTAGCGAATTCCACGTGAGTGGCATACAAGAAATCCCACCGCTGGGAGGCGGAAGGAATGAAATTGGTTTTGTATTGATTCCTTGTGGTGCTGGCAATGGAATGCCTACACAGACCCAAAGTGGATTCTTTCTCCTTTTCCCTTCCTAGGAAGTGCTGTAGTTTTAGAGCAATTAAACGGCCGAGTCCTTATTTGCATCACACCCTGGGCCATTATTTCTTTGTTTAATATTTAGCGTCCATCTATAAACTTTTTAAATATTTCACATGGAGGCCCCTTAGTATGCCCATGGTGCCTTAAGTTCGCAGTTAAAAGTTCCTTCTTATTTTTTTTATTTTTCTTATACAGATTTTCAACATATTTCTTTCTCTTTATATTTACACACACAATAAAAACTCAAATGTATGATGTATAAAGTATATATATATATATATATATATACATATATACATATATATATATATATATATATATGTATATAAATATATGTATATATATAATATATGTATATATAATATATATATATATATATATATATATATATATATATATATATATATATATATATATATATATATATATATATATGTATGTATTGTCTAATAATTCGAGTGCGTTAGATAAAATAATATGCGTTAGAATTGAGCTCATGTCCTTGGCAAAACATTCTTACAGCAGGTAGACTGTCTTTGTCTTAAGGTGAATGACTGTAAGTAGCATTGGCAGCATTGCCAAAAGGTAAAAATGACAAAAAGGTTTTTTTTTTTTATCGAATTGCACTGGGAGTGGTGCATTTGTTTTTTCTGTGGCCAGTATTGAATAGAGTCTTGAAATTTTACCATTTCATACTCCCAAGCTTCAGAGACATATTTCTATGGTTTTAAAACTCAGAAACTGAATTCTTGTCATTATCTTGGTTGTTATTGCCTGTTAAATTAGGAGAGATTGTAGTGTATATGAATTAGTGATTTCAGGATGTAGATCTCCATTTATTGGTATTTTTTCTTGATTTGATTTATATTTAACTCAACTTCCGTGTGTATTTCTTTACTCTGTCTTTTTCACGAAACATTTTACAATGTATGCATTTGGGTAGTTCTTTTATGTGTATGATTAACAATAACACCAACAAAAATAAAGATAACAACTTGTTCACCTTACCAGAGAAATATCTTACGTTTATTTTCGAAGCGACACAGTAGAATATGTGTTTGAGGCACACTTGTAAAACCTCCATTTGTTTGTGTATATATACGTGTGTGTATTTACGTATACACACACACACACACACATATATATATATGTGTGTGCGTGTGTGTGTGTGTGTATATATGTGTGTGTATATATATATATATATATATATATGTGTGTGTGTGTGTGTGTTGTATGTATGTATAGATGCATACTAATTACAGTACATACAAATAACATACAATATCAGGATAACATAATTTTGTTTAGTGAATCATGGGAAAAATTACAAAATATGATCGAAAATTTGAATAGAGAAAGCAGAAATGTAGGACTGAAAATTAATTTAAGTTCAATGAAAGGGTTTCTTTTATGGTTAAATTGTATTCCATTATAGTTGAAGCCTAAACTCCCTGAGCAAGATCTCTTAGCTGAGTATAGTAATTCCAAGTCAAATCTGGTCTGTTACTCTTCCGAAGATGATAGGCCTCCTGCTTCTCCAAATAATCGTGTCTACAATCATCATTGAATCAGTGTATTTCTTTCACTCCGTATTTTAACACACGAGAAGGGAAACGCTTATCAATTATGCTAACCCGATTCTGATTTAAGAGAACAACATACTCAACGCTTATATACAATTGTGACTAATTCAAATGCAAAACATCACTCAAAATCCCATTTCATTGTGTTAAGGGATTTTACTTATATCTTACGTGAGTAGGAAACATCAGGAACAGTTTGCTCAGTCCTAATTACTAACGAAAATAAGGCTAGATCAGACGTCCAACTGGAAAGCCAATCTTATTTGTTGCCATACCAGGGAAGTCAGTGTATACAGTACTAGTTCCAATGCGTTACCATACCTGTGTGTAGCTTCACTTATGATTTGCTCACAGGCTGATTCAGAGGCAAATTCTAAAAGTTCTTGAGCTATTTACCAACAAGCATAAAAGGGGCTTTTTTATCATCTTCTTGTATCTTAGCCATTAGGGTAAGAAAAAAATTTAAGATAGAATCATCCAAGTCTGGAATATGGTAGATCGAACATGAATAAAAGATTCTGTGCATAATAGAATATCATATTGTCTTGAGGCAACTGCCACAAATACCATTTGATATGGATTTCGCTGTGCAACGGAATCACAGACTAATAGAGAAATTCCTTTTTTTGATAAGTACTTCTACACGGGCAGGGATTCGAACCTTTGCGCTGAATAGAAATAAGGGTAAACATTTTACTCTTCTCATTCACCTGTAACGAGGATAAGTGTTGATTCCAACCCTGTTGTATTTAATCCTTTCGAATAGGGATTTGTACTTAGAATCGAAATCAACCCATCTCCACTATTACAGCTTATTAGCAAGTGTCTAATGCCTGGTCGTATATATATATATATATATATATATATATATATATATTTCAATAATTACAGAAGCATCACACTTAAGTCAGCCTTTATGTAAATATATAGTAAGCTTATTCTAAAGAGACTAGAGAGAAAGATTGATGGAAAGCTGAGAGATGAACAAGCAGGATTTATGAGGTAGAAGTTGTATTGGCCAAATTTTCATTTTGAGACGTACTGCAATGCGTAGAATATAGAAATCCACATTTGACGGCTTTTGTGGACTATGAAAAAACCCTTTGATAGTGCACATCGGCCAATTTTGTGGAGAGCCCTGCGATTTTATGGAATTGCTGTTAAATATGTAAATTTGATTAAATCTGTTCATTAGCATAGCAAGTGCAACGTTAATGTTAGTGGAGTCATAGCGAATGGATTTCCAGTGAACAGTCGAGTACTTCAAAGGAATGTGTTATCACCTATGTTGTTCATCCTCCTCATGGATTTTGTAATGCGTAGAACAGTTGGAGATGGTGGAGAAGGATTGGACTGAATTGATAATAGGAAATTAACTGACCTAGAGTATGCTGATGATGCTGTCCTTATTAGCAGAACACCACCGGATTTGCAATGCTTGCTTACCAGAATGCTTGAAATATCAGATGAACTTCGGCTCAAGATAAATACAGTAGAAGAAAGACAGAGATGATGAGAACGGAATATGCAATGGAAGATGAAATATTTGGAGGAGAAAGGATTAATGAGGTAGAATCATTCAAGTAATTAGGAACCATGATCTTCAATATAGGGTCATTAGAATTGGAGTTTAGTGAAAGAGTAAAAAATAAAAGTAAATCAGATAATGGCTATGTTAAATAAAATTTGCTTATCAAATCGACTGAAATTACATATAAAAATGAGGCTATATATCAGTTTAGTGAAATCGGTGTAACTCTATGGACATGAGTCGTGGTATGACAATGAAACAATATCCAACAGATTTAGTAGATTTGAGAACAAAGCCCTCAGAGGAATATTGTTAGTGAAATGGCAGGACAGGATTATTATTATTATTATTATTATTATTACTACTTGCAAAGTTACAACCCTAATTGTGAAGGCAGGATGCTATAAGCCTAGGGGCCCCAACAGGGAAAATAGCCCAGTGAGGAAAGGAAACAAGGAAAATCAAATATTTTAAGAATAGTAACATTAGAATAAATACTTCCTATCTAAACTACAAAAACTTTAATGAAACAAGAGGAAGAGAAATTAGATAGAATAGTGTGCCCGAGTGTACCTGCAAGTAAGAGAACTCTAACCCAAGACAGTGGAAGAGATTATGGCACTACCCAAGATTAGAGAACAATGGTTTGATTTTGGAGTGTTTCTCTCCTAGAAGAGTTACTTAGAAAAGAAAATATAAAAGGTATTACTCTACAACGTTTACAGTACTCCCAAAAGGCTAACATCCCTAGCTATACCACCAATTACACTTACTCCATGGACCCTACAACGTTCAGAAGGATGGAGATGGTTTGGGCACGCTCTTCGCACGCCCTAGAAAGATTAGTTCACCAAACGTTAACTGGGCTCCACGAGACCTTAGAAAAATCGGAAGACCCAGGCTTACATGGCTGAGGACTATGAAGCGTGAAGTGAGAGATGATGAATGGAGAAGTATTGAAGATAGAGACGACTGGAGAAATCTAAGCGTGGTCCTTTGCGTCAATAGGAGTACGAGAAGATATATATATATATATATATATATATATATATATATATATATATATATATATATATATATATATGTTCGTGTATGTGTACTGCAACATTGAGATGCATTTATTTAGTAACAGATAACTTGAGCTTTTATTGTTTTTGTTGTCTTCCCCAAGCAACCCTTGTAAGCCATACAGAGGATGTCACTCATAATGTTTTACTATGGTTGAGTCAATTTTACATATCGGATTTTATGTTTGTACTAGGATTTCTCGTCGTTTGTCGTAATTTGAAAATGCTGAATTATGGGTTTCCCTAATATTTTTATGTTAGTGTCCAATAATTAGAACCTTAAATTTTCATATGATATATTAAGACATATCCTATTCTCCCTCGGTCCATTCCCAAGAAATGAATGCTAATGTAAGCATAAATATGGTGCAGTAAAAATTTTTGTTGCATATACAACATTTTAACTGCATAACCCTATTTTCGGTATTTTAAAAAGATAATTTTCCTGTAAGAAATTTTAAAATTTTATCACTTTAAAACCCATGAATTATTTCAATACGTTGCATCCTTTTGTAATAAAGATATTAGAATGACATTTTTTTTTAAGTAATTTTGAAACGGAATTTAATTATTGTTAGGTATCAGCAAATATTGGTGTGAAATGAAATCAAATTAAGGAGGGCAGACGAATGAGCCAGAAGCAACACAAACCCGTTTAGCAATGTCTTCCCAATATAAAGACGAAAATCAAGGAGATTTGACTCATCTCGTTTGAGTTGTGAATTACTAGAATAGATATTTTTCTAGGGTTTATAGCAAAATGACAAAGGGAATTTGGCTGTCTAATGACATTGATGTTTAATGAATGGGTTTCGGGAACCATTTTATAAATACAGCACTTATTTGTCGAGCATCCATTGCTGAAATCTTTATAGTGTATTTCCTTCTTTGATTGTGTAGATGAGGAGGGAAACTGCTTTGTCTTTATGTATGTTAAGAAACTGCCTTTTTGATCAAGTTATAATTTCTAATGAGTTTTCAGTTTATTCAGATTTGTTTTATGTTTTTTTTTATGAAAAAGATATTATTATTATTATTATTATTATTATTATTATTATTATTAGCTATGCTACAGTCATAGTTGGAAAAGCAGGATGCTATAAGCCCAAGGGCTTCAACAAGGAAAAATAGCCCAGTGAGGAACGGAAGAAATAGATAAAGTGTATGAAAAGATAATGAATATAAAACATCTTAGTATCAGTATCAACGTTAAAATATATCTGTCACGCTCAAAATTGTCAGCCTGTTCAACCTAAAATCATTCGGCGATACACGACCACAACCAGGAAGGCTTTCGTCAAGAGGGCCCTCTCTCACTGCTCTTCATGGAGGAGCTCACATGAGATACTAGAAAGAGAACCTCCCTTCTTGTGTAATTGCCAAAGAAGATCTATACAGTATTTACAGTACAGTACTGTATGCGAAATACTGTACGGTTACTGTCAGATCCTGCAAGTTTGAACTTCTGAATCTTACTTCCTGAGTCGATGCATATGCTGTAGTATTGTACAAAATTTTATAAATCGTCCAATCAGTAATTTTAAAGGTCTTCAACAAAAACATATATTTTCAATCAATCTTTGTATTTTTCCTTAAATAGATCATATATTTTTATATTGTAAAATAAACTTTTAATACATTGTCATAAAACTATAGATTTAAATTCAAACAGTTTCAAATGACATTTGTCTGAGAATAAGCTCGGATGACCACCCAGCAGTGAGGGAAACTATGTGAAATCGTGTTTCATTTCTTCAACCAGTATAATTACACTATTAGTGCTGTAGCCTTGTAAAGGGAATTTATAGCTGAACTCTTCTAGCAACGTTTAAAGGTTTAAAAGCAGTCATGAATGGCAGAGGCAAGGGACAGTAACACTGCCATTTCGAGCAGGACAATGCCCTAGAGATTTACCATATATACATATGATCAGCGCCAAAGCCCCCTCTCCATCCAAGCTAGGACCAAGGAAGGCCAGGCAATGGCGCTGATGACTCAGCAGATATACTTATAGGCTAACCTAAAGTCCCCATCCTTAGCTCACAAGGATGGTGAGGTTGCAGCGACCAAAGAAACTATCGAGTTTGAGCGGGACTCGAACCCCAGTGTGGCGTTCACCAGTCAGGGATGTTACCACATAGGACACTGCAAACCTTTGTTTGTTTGTTTTTTTGTGTTCTTATGCGGCGAGGGGAGCAACCTACGTACTTTAACTTCTAGCTGTGAAAATAAAGATGTTCTTGGTTTCTTGTGAATTGGAAAATTAATCCAAACCTTTCATAAATGTATTTTACT
>NC_090739.1:80805526-80823026 GCF_036898095.1 Palaemon carinicauda
AGAGAGAGAGAGAGAGACCATGGGCGATATAAGCTATGGATAAGTTATTATAACCTTGTATTGCTATTTAATTTCAGATGTTGTTGTGGAACGAAAGTCTTTCTCGGTATGTGTGACAAATTGCTGGTGTCAAAGCAACTTTTTTTTCTTTTTTTTTCACCCGTTGACTACTGAATCGGATCAAGTTTTGGCAAAGGAGGTGGTTGCTAGTTGCGAAATAGTTGTGTTCAAATCTATTATCAAAATGCAAATTAAAATGAAGTAGAGAAATACTACAACGGAACAAATGCTGTGTGATGTCGGTAGCGTTGGGGATGTAGATGATATTTTGTCACGAGGTAATTAGGGAGATCAGGAGTTTTGGGAACGAGACTAAAATTAAGAGTGGCTAATGACTACAGGATATATTTTTGTTGTACAATAATTACGGAAAGTTCTAAACGTTTGTAAAGAAACAAAGTGTTTCGGAAAATAAGATTGTTGAAAGTGAATGTTAGTAATTGTGATGTAAATTGATGAAAGGTAGGAGGATGCTGACAAATTGAAGGGACTTACTCATAACTTTGTTTTAAAGAAACTTGTTGATAGTGGTGGAATAAAAGAACCCTAGAGGCTGGCTAAAGTTGTGGAATAGCAAAAAGGATGTCAAAGGAGTTTTGACCAATTCTTCAATGTAGTTGATGGAATTTTATAACAATGAAAGGAAAACTGGTCGACGTCTGTTTAGAATTAATCGTGAGGAAAAAACATTGTAATCTGACACTGAAACGTCAAAAATGCCATAAGGAAAAATGTACATAAAAGTTAGTTTTTGAAGTGATTAATTCGAGCAGAGACAATATGAGAGAACAGGTTTAAATGAAATATGAATAATTTGAAGGTTCCGGTAATAAGAACAAAAGGAGTTAATGATGTAGAAACAATTTACAGAGAGTGTTCTTAATATCCAGGCTCTGTGAAATGTATAGAAAAAGGAATGCCCCTTTAGATTCAAGGTTGTTTAATATATTACTAATGCTAATATATCTATAGCGAACGTCTAATTGGGATGTAAAGGTGGTAGACGTAACATAAAAAAAAAACTAATTCTTGTGTAGAATTTTTCTTACTAGCTGCAAGGAAAAAGGAAAATTAGGTTAAAGAGCCAGGGAAATTTTATAAAAGTAAAAGCTGAGTTTTCTTAGTTCCGCCTCTTATTGTGTCTAGTAGGTGCTTTAAAACGTTACAATATATTTTCATCCTTTCTCCCATAAAAGATATACATAAAAAGTTAGTATTGGAATGAGGAAGGATTATTGTTGAACCGAAATGCCAAAGTTCTGTATATCTCTTTCGAATTCTGGGGCCTTGATGAAGGCTCAGTATAGTAGAGGCAAAAATACCTTAAGACCTTAAAAGGAGTGTGATTAAAATAGAGGTAAACATTTTCCTCTATTAAAGAGCTATGTATATCTTTTAAAATTATATTTGTACATCAGTATTACTTTATCAAAGCTGTAACTATCAGTTAGGATTTGATTCGATTTAGGAAAGCTATTCACAAATCTCTCTCTCTCTCTCTCTCTCTCTCTCTCTCTCTCTCTCTCTCTGTGTGTGTGTGTGTGGTAAAACTAAAAATCTTGATACAAGATTTTATCTGTCTATTGTATATTGCAGTGTAAAAACTTTGCAATGTATAGTGTTTGTGAATGGTTTCTGGATAATTATTTTGATTGTTGCCCATTTATTATTTTGATTTATAGATTTCAAGGCAGTTACCTCGATTAGAAAACAAATTTTTTATGAATTCTGTACACTGAAGTGTTTGTTGTTGGTGTGCCATGATTTTGATTATGAGAAGTGCATTGTATTTATGTCTCGAACATTAATTTATTGCCTTCGCCAAAATTGAAGGTTTTGTGAAGGATATGTATTCCCTCCTGTTTGTTTGTTAGTTTGTTTATTTATTTGTTTGTTTCATTGTGAGTAACTTCACACAAAACTACAGTACCGAATTTAAGCAAACTTGGTAGTCATGTTGGTTATGACCCAAGGATGACTAATATTTTGGATAAAGTATAGCAAAGTACAATTACGCAATAGTGCTTCGAAAATTATCACAATATTGATTTTTTGTTTGTGAACATTACACAAAACCTACTGATCCATTTTCAACGAAACTTGTGGACATGTGGATCATGACCCAAGGACAAATCCTTTATATTTTGAAGAAAATACAGTGAAATGCAAATACACAGTGGAGTTAAGAGTAAAATAAGACTGCTTTGTGTGTCGTAGGCATGCTCTCTACTGAGTACCCCTCTAGTTTTTATTTGTTATTAAATATCTGAATTCCTAGGTGATATCTTTTCTTGCTGATGCTGGGAGAACTTATATTTTAGTATCTGTCTTAATATTTGATGTGATCGTGAAGGTTTGTGTGTTTTTTACTATAAATAAACTTTGGCCCATCGTTGCCTTTTGTGTGGTTTCGTGGTATTGAATAAGTTTCTGGGTCTTTCAAATTGAATTTGTAACGGCAAGGATCCTTGCATTCATATTGTGTTACCTTCTGCGAAACGTTTATTTTTATGTTTTCTTAAAACCATATTTTATATTCAATAAAATAAGAAAAGAACAAAGAAACATCTATAGAAACTACTTCAAGTTAGGGATCCCTTTTGAAATATTCTTCTTATCTGTATGTCATGTTTTTAAAGTTTCTGTTGCCACATTCGAAACTATAAAAGCATAATTATAGGCTGCGGAGGTCTTACTCAAAGAATATCAACCGATTCGAATCTGCGCCATAGAACGGACCATTTGATATCAGTAATCGAAAGTGCCAGTAGAGATTCCGTGTTCGGGGTTCGGCCACTCTCAGGTCCCCTTCTTTTTATTATACCGCGTGACTAATTGCTTCTCCACCTCCCTTTATAGTCATCGTCTACTGTTTGAACACCCGGCTGTTTTGTCTTTCTTTTCTGAAGCAATTTCGCGTTGGTCTTCATTGCCTACGGCAATCGTATATCTCAATTTTGTTTTTATGTGTAGTTCTTATATACTAATTTTTTCTTTCCTTTTTAAGATTAAATAGTTTTAAAACTGTAATCTGCCGAAAACTGTCCGTGAATGTTTAAGGTTGTCGATCCAAGTGTCCACATCATATTGTAGGAAATGGGTATACGGTATACAAAAATCATTCAGTTTTTGATACACTATTTTCCAATATTTCTATTTCAATATGTATAAACAGAAATGTGATTTTTTTTCTTTATAAAAGGCTTTGTAGGTGTTAGAGGCTAATGTTTATAGTTGATAGCATATACTAGTTATATATTTATGGGACATGAAATGACTATAAAGATATTACTTATCCGTCCTCGACTCCTGTTTGGGCTTCTTGATAAACCTGATTTCTTGATATATATATACATATATATATATATATATATATGTGTGTGTGTGTGTGTGTGTGGATGTGTTTGTGAATTTAATTTTAGAGATTGAGGTGTTTTGTGTTTTCTTTTGTGAAATGAAGAGAAATTAATTTTTTGTACCTACGTAAGTATAGTTGAAGAAAAACTTCTAGAAATTCAACAAAGATTATTCAAGTGCTTATTTGCAGTTTAGAAATTTTGCTTTATCTATAAGAATAAAATATTTTAAACCATAAATTGTTTAAATAATATTAGAGAGAGAGAGAGAGAGAGAGAGAGAGAGAGAGAGAGAGAGAGAGAGAGAATATTTGCGTAAAGAATTTGATTGGAAAACTTTGTACTCTAGAAAGATGAGGGGATTTTTAATAAATCAGAAAATAATAAATTAAAAACAAATGGAGATAGTATGAGCTAGTGGAAATAGGAAGTAAATTATTTATGTTACCGTTTAATGCTTTAAATTAACGAAAATCTACAGTACTATACAGTTAACAAAATTCTCTTGCCATAAATAAAGAATACCACTTTAAGAAAGGCGAATGAAGTGGAATAAGAGGCGCTTGCTTTTTCTTCTCCTCTGACTTATTTTTCGTAAAGTATGGAGGTTGTTGGCCTAGTTTAATTTAGTGGGTGTAACTCCATATAGATAGGTATGCAAGTAGTGTGCGTTGGTCGACAGGACTCGAAGTTTGTTATCGCATTATAAGAGAAATGGCTGTTTTTGGAGGAAAACGGCGATAAAACGAGTAGCCCGATTTATTGTCTTTTCAGTTCCTTCAGGAAACAGATCGCTCTGGAAAAAATATTAGAGTTATGGTCGTATATCTCTTTTAGTCCCTTCCTCTCTTCTGTTTTTGAGCGTTTCTTTTATTCAAACATTTCCTGCTCATATTTTCAGCATTTGATATGTACGTAAGTTTGTGCGAATCTGTACGTTTTATTTTTAGATATCTCATGAACATTACTTCTTTTTTTAAATACATATATGCTAAAACAGTAATTATAATGAAATATGGCAGCTTAATTGGTATAAGAATGTCGGTAAAGTTCTTTTCATATGAATAGATAGCACGATGAGAGGACTGACGTGTTCAAACTTTCCCAGTAATTCCCCGTTGTTCGGTTAGACACATTTAACGCAAAATGCCTATAGAGGAATATAAAAGAATTATATGTCAGTATGAAGACCTAATAGACACAAGTGAATACTTAAACTCACATAAATGGGTATATGTAGCAGAAGCCACAAGAAATATTTAAAAAATTAATGCACCGGCGCTTTCATGTTATATCAACACACCATTGTTCAGGAAAGATTTGTTAAAATAGTAGAAAAGCGCTATGCACTTTCATCTTTTAATCCATTCCTTTAGCAGCTTATGCATACATGTATAGTCTTGTGGTAAGTAGTGACATAGGTGAGACGTGTGTACGATCTACGTATAGGCTTACACTGATATGTTCAAGTTCAAGCATGTATTACTTCGAAGCTATTCAGTATTCATGTCTTGCCGAGCAAGCTTTCCCAAGAAAATGGACAGTAATTGGATGCAGCGGAGTTAATCGTTCCTGGGACTGGTTAACACCAAAATGGGTGACTGCTTCTAAATGGGCTCCAGTCATGTTGGCCACAAGTGTTATTGGCTCTCTACATTGTCATGTAAATATTAAGGACGACGACGTGAATTTCTCACACACTGAACACCAGATGGTCTCAATATTGCCAGCTTTGACTCCTTTTGGCAAGAAAAGTTACAAATTCTGTTCTATCAAATGCCGGTGATTGGGGATGGAACACACAGTAGCCCTTTTATAAGAGGAATTTTGTGGCAAATCTTCCATATTAAGCCCATTTAACTTTTATTCGCGTTCCATTGTTTCCTTCTTGCATCATTGATCATTATGATGCTATTTCATCAAAGCTCTGAATTTTAGTGATTAGTAGTAGGATTCCAACCAGGCCAATTAGAACCTGTCAAAATTTACTTCATAAAATATAAATTGGCTTTGCGTCCATTGCGTAAAGTTTTCTGTTGATCTAGATTTGAGTAATTTGAATTCACCCGGTGTGAGGAGACCTAAACTAGAACATTTCAGTGTCCATGGATAGTTTGTTGTAAACAGAAATTACATATTCAGCGTATGATTTTTGTTCAAGTTTATGTACTTTGATCTCCGTAAACTTAAAAAATATAATTTTATTTAACATGTAGGCATTAATTTTCACAAAACTTTGTGGTTAAGAAACTCGTGATTCCGCCTCTAATTTTTTTTTCACGATTCAGCTATTTTGTTTGGTGATTATATATTTTTTGGATGTTATTGTTGGTAACTATCGCATACACAATTTGTATTATTTCTTTGCTCCCTTGTTTTCTTATTTTGTTAAGGTGTTGAATGATTTACCGTATATTCGGTATTAAACACCCTTAGAGCTGATATGTTGAGTTTCCTTCTGACATTGCTTCTGAAAATGTCAACCTATCCCTTTGATTCATATTAATTATTACGGAATTTGCTAATTAGAAAACTTCAATTTATGTTGGCAGTCTTGGCGTTACCTATGTTTTACATAGTCCAATTACTGCTACAAATTGAGCAATTTAAGTAACTTCAATGTATTGAAGAATAATAAGCTGAGAAGAAACTTTAACACATTTTAAGTATTATAGTTATAACTGCCTTAGGTTTCTAAGATCAAACGATCCTGAATATGAGCCCATCATATCGTTAGGTACACATAGTGACGAAGTTCTCAGTTGATTACTTTTCTTGAAAACTTAGGTCGACGAACTCTGGAATTTTAGGTAGAGGCCATCATTACTTTCCGATATACACCAAAATATATATTGCAGATATCCACGGAAATCCTTATACTAGCATATCAGAACATACCTATTTCGTTATTTGTGAGATCTTAATGGAAAAAGGTATGTTTAGAGAAGAAAAGACTAAAATAGTAATGAAAGATAATATTAACGGGAACAGTATGTTTTTATTTCGAGGAAACTCAACGTTATTTACAAATAGAACACAGATGTTAGAACTGGGATGAATTGACCAAAGAATTTTTAGTAATTTTGAGAGGCTTACTGACCATTAGGCATGAAGATAATTAAACTCAGCCGTACGCTACTGCTTCTTGGCCGTCTTCGAAAGCAGTCTTCTGTGCCATGCGAGAACCTAGACATTTCGAAGAACTTGAAAGTATTTTGTCTTAAATTCAAGCCTACCTCACTGAAGAATAAACATAATCAGGAAAACTTTAATTTTGTAAACACATTTTTTCTCCGTAATCTGAAGCCAGGTGGCTGTATGAGATTTTATTCCTATGGCATATATGTTCTTAGCTTTATTCATTAGGACTAACAACTGCAGGGTCGGAATTTTCCCTTCTTTCCTTCCCGCCTTCCAATTTCGTGGCAAAATTTCCAAACCCCAATGTCAGCTTTTGGTTTTTGAAACATAATGGTGTGTATGTAAACCGTCACTAAGCACCATTGATAATTATCCCAATCAATGTTGGTACATCGATATTGTAGAATATGTATGGGGCAAGGGGACCATGGCTCGAAAATGATTTGTTAGATTTAGCTTGAGTGCTAACCCAGGTTATTAGTAGTGTTGTTTTCTATTGAAAATTATTGTCCTTTTTTTTCAAAAATTAAACAGTCATGTAATTGTCAATAACTCCAAAGAAATATCATAATTGTTTAATATTGCCAATTTATCAACGTAAATATATTTTATATAGTTAATCGTAACATCTTCCCCTCAACTGGGACGTATCATCAGTTTCAGGAGATTGGAAAAGGGAAACACGGGAGCTCTGTAATAGCATATCCTCCTCCTGGGGGGTCTTTGGAGTTTTGGGGAAGGGGGTTTGAAGATGATGTGTCCCTTTGGCAGCATAGGAACCTCGCTGTCGAGTCATAAAAACGATTCTTCATGACTTTTTATGCCCTTGAAAGATATACAGCCACCGAGCAGGTCGTTAGGAGATGCTTCTAAAATATGGCACTTCGATGGAAATGTCCGTCCAAAACTCATCGGGATAAGCTTTTCCTTTTCCTTTGTCATTTCGTCCTACTTTTTCAACTTTAAAGACGAATGTTGTTCTTGGGATTACTTCGAATTGTGCTGATACTGGGTCACTGCAAATATGAAGTTCAGTAATCTGCCACTGAATTAAAAAACCATTGACTCCTGCCCCATTTTATATATATATATATATATATATATACATATATACATATTTGTATAAATATATGCCATATATACATATGTGTGTGTGTATATATATATATATATATATAGCTGACATATATATATATATATATAGAGAGAGAGAGAGAGAGAGAGAGAGAGAGAGAGAGAGAGAGAATTTTGTTAAATTGCCCTTCACTCTTCCCACATTCTTGTTAAAACACATGCGACTTGAAATGATATTAAAATCAGTAAAATAGGGGAAAAAGATCCATCTTTTAAGTAAGTTGAGTGTCATTACCACTTTTCCTATTTATAATCGTCGTACACCATATATACACCTCAAAACTAGAAACTAATGGGAAGTTGTTGTGTGTGGAATAGCGGACAAATATTAAAGCGTGACATAAATTTTTTTTACATCATCCCCCTTCTCTCTCTCTCTCTCTCTCTCTCTCTCTCTCTCTCTCTCTCTCTCTAATAAAGTAAATGACCACTTCTTCCCTGATCTTGGTCTCAGAATAGACGGGGTCCCAAGCCCATTAACCTTTTAACCCAGCAAATGAGGAGGATGAGCGATTGTTATAATAGCAAGATAATCGCTTTCCTTCTGTATAAGAAGGTCAATCACATTTCTTTAACAGAAAAGAACTTGCCGAGTTTTTTTCCTTGCTTCTACCTCTGCTGCCTCTTGCGATGCTGGTAGTATTTATTACAAATAGCACTTGGATATGTTTTGCCGGTTTGGTCTTCAATTTACACAAATTATTATTGTATCATAGCCTTACATGTATGTCCTTGCATCTTAGAGATGCCTGTATTTCATAAAACCATACGTAATTTACTGTTTGTATGTTTCAGAATTGTAGACGCATGCCCTTTGTTTTTATGATTTTTACATTTGCTCACTTCCTGTCATTTCATGATCCGCTTATATTTTCATGACATGCTAAATACTTCGTTTTCAAAGTATTCATTTACCTTCATATCCTCCTATTTTGTAATTCTTTTTGTAAATCTGCTTCGCCTGGTTCATCGTTTCTTCTATTCATACGTATTGCCCGATTTTCTTCTGGAATGTCGAACAAATTCATACATCTTCATTCCTTACTCCATATGTTTCATTAACATTCCACGACTCCCTCGCCGCATTATTGCATTTAATACTTATTGATTTATACTATTTTACAAGTGCTCTCTTTCGCCTTCCCACGACTAAACGTAATTAATGCTTACACAATCGCTGTTCCAAAACACTTTTGTTTTCATTGACGCTCATTTTTTTATGTTTATGTCTATTATACATAGGCATTTGATTTCATATTCTCTTACTATTGATTATCATTTATCCTCTTGCAGTTTTACCTTCAAAATATGTTCAAATGTTCTAGAAGTAGATTACACATCTATGTTCACATTATCTATTTTTTTAAAAGATTGCATTGATTTTACACAAATAATCAAATGTATTCAGGTGTACTCTCATACACACACACACACATATATATATATATATATATATATACATATATATATTATATATATATTTATGTATATATATATATATATGTATATATATATATATATATATATAAAGGAGTGTGTGTGTAAGTGTATACTCTTATATATGCCAACATACTTTGTCTTTAAATTTCCCTCATGTATATGAGGTACCGTAATCTCATATCCTAACATTATCATAGAAATGTTCCTTATATCGTTACGTTAACGCTACTTGAATTTGTAAAAACTAATCTCTACATTGAAATTTATCTAACTTTATTCATATTAATTTTGGCTTAATAAGAATAGCGCTTTGGATCCCAAAATCAAATTGAGTGTTCGTGAGTGAACAAAATTTCAGCGAAATTTTTCCATCTCTTGCATTTATTGGTCTTTTTGTGCCAATAGATTTTTCTTGCAATATTGAGTTTGTTGTAATCAGACAAATATTTTAAAAGCTTTATATACCAAGCACCAAAATTTAAAGTTGTATTTCTGATAAAGTCTTCCTCAGCAACATAATAAAACGATATATCGAATATCGATTGATAGTCAATCATACATATTTAAATTGGGCGTCTGACTTTCTTTATCAATAAAAAGAAGAAAAAAAATGTCGGTTTAAGTTTATCGAATTTCTAATTTCTTGTATGTCTGCCACTTTCACTCCCATTAGACGGTGCTAAATGAATTTCATGGATTCGAGATTAGCCTGGACCTTTAATTGCGTCAAGGAAACTAAAATAGTGGCCATAAGCAGCTTATAACGACGTCTAGCAAATTGTCTTGAATAACTTAAACCATCTAAGTGAGCCAAGAGGAGAGGGGAGATTAGATTCCAATTTTTTTTCCATAAATAGAATGATCAATTTTGTAATTAGAAAAAGTTTTCAATAATAATTTTTCTGATTTCTAGTTCTTTACTGTGGTATGAAAAGGTGACAAAAGAATTGCCAGATGAAGTCAGAAACGAAATACTTTCGTGTCTTTATGTTTGTATAGGTTTCTTTGTTAGTTATTCGTTAATATTAGTTATGCATACCTTGGAAAATGCTACCTGAATATTTCATTTCAGTAATTTTACATTATTCCTAACAATTTTCTAAATGCTGGAATGTTAATTTTTATAAATGCTCTAAACAAACTTTATTCTCTTGGATACTTTTATTGCAACATAATATTTATGTAAGAAAAGAAATAGATTTACTGCCGCATGACTTCCATACATCCATGACCATATCAACCAACAAAAAGTCTCAGTGATCGTTGTTTTTCATTTGTTTTCTTTTGTACCTGATAGCGAATGGCCACGAAAGAAAGTGTCGATAATAATCTGGTATCCACCTTCTATTGTTCTCAGGACTGGTGTTGTTGATAATGCCCAGATTAGCTATTAATTCTCTCCTTCCTTCAGTCCGCTATCTTATTTCTCCTCCCACGATCATGTTCCCTTGGATTCGCCAGCTGTTTTAGTAGTGAGGATTAGAGTTGAAAGTTATTATTTGACTGCTGCATATACCATTCTCTCTCTCTCTCTCTCTCTCTCTCTCTCTCTCTCTCTCTCTCTCTCTCAAGACTATAATTTTTAAGGATGTTTATCTATTTATCTTCAAATTTATTTTCATTTATTTTGTACTCCAGTCATGGGTTAATGATACAATTATTCCCTCCTTGGTATGTTTAAAGAAGCTTTCAGATTGAGGATTATTCAAATATAAATTTTTGTAATAAATTCCATTGTTAAAGTTGGAGACGTTCTTGAAATATATGTGACATCTGATGAAAACAAATTTACGATAATGTTAAGACTTTTAGAAACAATAAAGATGATTAGAAAATAAAGAAATTCTGTTATATCCCAAGGGAAAAATTAATTGCGAAACAAATAAGTATTCAATTAGCAACATTATAAAGAACCCTAATTTGTTTAATCCACCAAATGATTTAAAAAATGCACCCTTTTTGTATATGAAAACTATCTTTTTATTTTGTATTTGAAAACTATTTATATATTTGGTATATGAAAGCTATCTTTATAAGAAATATACTCTACTGGGTGTACTTGCAAACATGTTCTGTTTCTTTAGGGAGTGGAGCTAATAAATAATTTTCCCTGTTATGATCGTCATCCTCATCATCCTTGAATAAAGTAATTACGCGAGAGAAATGGAATAAAGAAAGAGAAAAATTGAGACAGGCACCGATCCCCTCACTCTCTAATTACGATAATTTTAGTAATTTCAAATTGGACTGCAACAAAAGCCTCATCAACAGCAAATTAACCTCATCATTACTTTGGTTTTACTTTCATTTATCAGGGATGTAATAATTGCTTTTCTGAAAAATAAGGGTTTCTCCCTTATATATATATATATATATATAGCAACGCCCTTCGCGCCAAAGCGTAGAAGATGGTTATATATATATATATATTATATATGTATGTATATATATATATATATATATATATATATACACACCCACATATATATATATATATATATCTTTCTGGTCACGCTCAGCTCTTCCTGTACCATAGGGAGGTGGGAGAGGAAGTAGTCATACCTTGGTGAGAGGGGTGTGGGTGTGTGCGTATCTATCTAAAATTCTAAATATTTAGCTGTCAGTTTAGACGTTTCACGTACTCAGACACACATACACACACACACACACATATATATATATATATATATGTGTGTGTGTGTGTGTGTGTGTGTATGAGTGTGTGCGTGCGCACGTTCGTGGTTTAACCTTTTCTAGGGCCACTTTTTTTTCTCTTTTTTTTTTTTTTTATTAGTAAACAATACGATTAGCCATTCTCGAGGGGGTTTGAGTTTCCACTCCTGCCACAGCGTCGTATCTCCCGTTATCACTTTATCCTTCCATCTTAATTCAAGGATGTTTTTAAGACAGTACAGTTCGACAACATCACTCCTGTTCTCTTTGGAGCAATTTCGTTCCTTTCCAACGGCTTTACCTGTCACTTTTTTTAACCACATCCTTTCTCTTCATAGAGTGCATCATTATTATTTAAACTTTATGCTTTCATGATAAGAGAGATTTGTTTTTATCTTTATTTCTTTTAACATCCAGATCAATTCCATTAGAGTGGGTTTTGTTACTGTGATTTATTAGTTTTAACATTCATACACCTCGCTGTAGGATTTCTTTGCACTTTCGACCGTGTGTGCCAATTTCTTCTTTCCATTTAAGGTGCCCATTTTTTATATTCGTCTATTTTCTCCAAAATTTATTCATCAAATTCATAACAATCATAAAAATCCTAGTCTCGAAATATAATTACTAAATGATTATCACTAAATCTAGAATCCTTTGTACCCTGCTTAGATACTTTTGCTTTTAACTAAAGGCAACTGTTCAAAATAAATCTTTTATTCCTGATACGCTCCTGTTTCTTTGCAAAATTCAACTGTATTACTACAAACTGTTTTATTTTCGGTACCTCTTGTTTAGTGTGCCTAATTTTCTCTTTACTGCACGAGGAAGTGTAGCATAGTATAATCATGTCTTTAGTTTTGTATTTGAATCTTTAAAACCGTCTAATTATGCACTTTATCTCACTTCAAAAGGTTAGGTTTTATTCTGAGTCAGACCTTTTTTCTTACAAAAGTTAAATGACAGCCTTTTTGAATGCTACATTTAGTATATATTTTGTTTTTTTTACAAAGACAAGAAATACATTGTAGTGTACTACCATCATTGTCATTACTCTAGATGTTAAAGCGATATTTAAATGTAATTGTGTTCTCGGCATTTTCTACAGCCGTCTCCAAATATTTATCTGTAAAAAAGTTCTGCTTCCGTATCATGTCATGATCTCGCACCTTTATTTTAAACCTCCAATTTGTTGTTATTTGGTGCATCTCGTTTTTATTTTTAATTTCGGATTTTATTCCATCAAATTAGTAGTGCCATAGGCTCTGTACCATGGCCTTTCACTGTCTTGGGTTAGAGTTCTCTTGCTTGAGGGTATACTCGGCCACACTATTCTATCTAACTTCTCTTCCTCTTGTTTTTAAAGTTTTCATAGTTCATATAGGAAATATTTATTTTGATGTTACTGTTCTTAAAGTATTTTATTTTTCCTTGATTCCTTTCCTCATGGGGCTATTTTCCCTGTTGGGGCCCCTGGGCTTATAGTATCCTGCTTTCCCTACTAGGGTTATAGCATAGAAGTAATAATAATAATAATTAACTTCCTTCCTATTCTTTTTGTATCATGAAAATTGTTTATTTTTTTTTCTTCTCGCCGTAGAATTCTGTTTATCCTCTACAAAATAATAAACATTTTATTTGAGGCACTGAAGACTAAGCATTACATATTTTATTTTATCTTTTCTACACTATTTCGTTTTCCTGTGTGTTCTTCGTGGTTGTTAAATCAAACATCTCATTTTACCTTTTCATATACACTGCTACATAACTAGTTATGAAATCCATATTTTTGCTTTATTTTAATTGGATATCAGTAGCAGATAGTCCATTTAGGGTACACAATGGACTGTGGATATATGGAGTATTACTGTTCGTCGTATGCGATAACTCGTTTTGTTCAGACTTTGTCCCGACACATTTTTTCCTGTCATTCATTTTGCTCTGATATAGATCCTACCTCACCGAGCTGGAGTGACATCAAAAGATATTACAACTTTTTTCATCGCTTTTTGTGTTTCTCTTTATGAAATTTTCTTTGATGTTTTATCCAATTAGATATTTTCTGATGGATATTGGTAGAAATGTAGTCAACATATGCTTCATTTACGACCTTTTGTCACTGAATATCGAGCGTATCCCAAGTATGCATCCTAAGTAGTAACATTAAATGAATGGTATGTAAATCTTCACCCAGAAAGGGAAGATCAAATGCCTTCTTAATTCGCGTCATGATATTTTGAAGTACATGTACAACTCATCATGTAAACAGGCATAGATTAACTACAACCGCTCTCTTTTTTTCTTTTTTTTTAACAATATGCTATTTGAATGGACATCAAGATCAATGATTATGTTTGAATATCTTTATCAATGATAGCTTCTTACTTTGCGTTTTCCAATGAATATGAACATAGTTATAGCGATTAAAAATTTTACCTCGATTGCCTCTTTATTCTTGTTTTACCTTACGAATTCTAAAATACAGCTTTTTAATCCAAAATCATTCAGCAGTATTTCAGAATGCCCTTTTACTGTTTTTGTCACTCTCTAGCAACTTATCGTTCTGTACTCTTGCTCTCTGTATATCCTCAAAAACAGGCTCCCCTAAAAGTGAGTGGCTCTAGGGAAAAAAACAAAAAAACCGGGTTTTACTTCCAAATCCGCAATTCAAGTTATGAATCATGAATGAATCCTTTTGCAGAATCCATAAATTAGCCTACTCATACACCAACAAAAATAACTCATACATGTAACACATTCACTTGTTTTGTAGAATTAAATGTTTCTGTGAAATAGCTCCTTCAGGTCTTCTATCCAGCTCTTCCACGGTTTTCCTATCCTCCTCCCTTCGAAAGTTTAATCATTATACAGTATAACCTTTTCAGTTACAAATCTTGCTCTGTTCTTACCACTCTGATCAGTCCTCGAACAAACACTTACCCTTTTATATAAAAATCTTGTCTACATTTTTATCTTCTATGTATCTCTAAATTTTTCACCTTTTCGATTCTTATCATTTCTCCTATACTATTTAAATAGTTTACAAGACTTTCAGTTTGCATTTATTAGAGAATCTCCTTACTATAAATAATGACGCTCTCAGTCATAATCCGATAGCAGCCAGGCACAGATTCATGAGGTACAAAAATCATGATGTTGTGTTGATTTACATTGCATATTCGCCTTCTACTACCAAAGTTTTTTTCAAGCATGGCTTCATTCAATTACAGTCAAATCTCTGTCGTATACATAATTCAAGGTCAACCAAGAATCCTACTACATATGTGTGTCTGTGTTTGTGTTTCTTGATAGATTGGAGTGTCGTTGTTACCAGTCCACAAAGATTTACAAAAACTGTTACTGTAGAAAATCGTGTGATATAGTTTTTTTAATTGCCAGTAGCATTGGCCATGATTGACCTGTTAGTAAGGTAGACTGGTGCATCTTGTTCAGCTATTGCAATTTTTATATCATGATATAATTGAGTTTATTTTGTAACCATTGAATCTGGGTTTATTTTCTAACTAATGTCATTCAAATAATAAACTCTCATAAGTGTACAGGTTTTTAGTAATTTAATAACAAGTATTTGTTTCCATATGGCATTACGGAGAAATCAAAGAAAAATTCAGATATAATTACTATTATTTTCAATTAACAGAATATCAATAGCTTCGTCCTGGTAGTCTGTGTAGACGAAATATTTTTCGGAAGAAAACGCGGACATATTTCAATTGAATTTGAAAGGGTAAAACCTATGGTTTTAAATTGCACAATTATTTGAAATTATTTACTCTCTTAGCCTGGATTGTACTGCACCCGGAGGGAACTAGAATTTCAAAATGTATATTATAGAAAGTACGAATTTTGTCAGTGGCATATTAATACGTCATTCAGATAAGTAATTTTCTATGCATTTGGGTAAACTATACTATTATGCTACCATAATGTTAAACCTTAAGAAGTATGACAACCATTCTTATGTGAGTTTATGTATAAAACTTCTCAGATTAAAATTCAAAGATTTTCCATGGAAAGGCATCGTTTTTTATGATTTAGGAGTAATTATGCGCAATTTTATTATTATATATTTTTTTTGAGATTTAATCGCTATTATATTTTTATATCTCTCAATTATTTGGAAGGCCTTTTCTATTTTTTTTTTTAACATTCATCCAGAAATATATTTGAAGTAATCAAAATTAGTAGGTGTTTCTCCATTTCTCATAGCATTTAGTTTTTTTTAGTGCAATTTAAGCAACAATTTTGTTACACGATTTCTTGTAAATCTCTATATATTATGATCTTGTATTTTGTTTACGTATCGCTTCGAAAATCCCTATAACTAGAGCTTGTTGAAATATAAGGCTATTAGTATTATTTTTACTTCGCTTGTTATTATCTTGATCGGTCATGTTACAATTATTTAGCTTAAAGTTTCATTTTTGACAGTGAAGAAGGAATTTTTCTTCATGATATTGGCGTGAATTCCTTATTTACAAGTTTTAGGAGCCGTTATTTAGACAATGAGAGTTCTGATTTGTTGCCATTGAGCATGTGAACACGCGACATTCTGATATCCCTTCGATCCTCAAATGCCGAGGTATATAAAATATTTGCCATAAATTATTACTAGCGCTACCGAGCAACGAAAGCTTTGAACACAATTGAGTTTAATGTGCCTCTCTAAAGGTTTCTTTGTGGACGGTTCCTCTCATAGGGGTTTTTAATTTCCACTGTTACTAAAAATCATTTTGTTAAAGAGTGTCACCATTTTACTTATCTCCATGAAATACCGATATGCTTCTGTCCGATAAAATAATAGTTTAAACCCTAGGCTACTTATAACGAAATAGAAAGATTACCATAATTGAGTAAGATATTTTTTGTCTCAAATGATGCATGAAACAAAATTAATTAAAGCAGGAATTAAATTTTGATTATTATTAATTTCAAGTAATGGGTGCAATCTAATTATTGTGCTCATTATATTTCGTTATCTCGTCATAATATTCCGAATATATGCGATCTAATTTTTCTGCACGCACTGTTTATACACACACGCGCGCCTGCGCACACTGCACACGCACACACACACTTTAATCAACCAAGATAACAGGCAAGCTTCAGAAGCGGGTATTCAACAACTGACCGTATCCATGTAATTAAACATCTAATGAAAAAATCAACGGTGTATGACAAACCTCTGTGTATGGGATTTATAGACTATGAGAAAGCTTTTGATTCTATCAAAGCTTCATCAGAAATGAAATCTCTTCAAAGAGCGGTATTAGATGACTCTTTATGTTATAACACTTGAAAATATCTATACGGAAAGTACAGCAATCATAAAACTGCATAATAATAGTGAAAAATTTCTGATTTATAAAGGACTTAGGCAAGGAGATTCCATCTCTCCTAAATTATTCACAGCATGCCTAGGAGAGGTTTTTAAGGGTTTAGATTGGGAAAATGTAAGAATTAACATTCATGGGGAATATCTTAACAACTTGAGATTTGCAGATGACATAGCTCTACTTAATGAATCATGGGATGAATTGCAAAAGATAATAGAAGATTTGAATACAGAAAGTACAAATGTAAGACTTAAGATGAATATGAGTAAAACTAATATATTGTTCAATGAAAATGTAGAGAGACAACAAGTAATGGTTATGGATGAACCTCTACAGATT
>NC_090739.1:80828026-80830526 GCF_036898095.1 Palaemon carinicauda
CAATATCTTGTTACTCTTTAGAGTAAGAATATAGTCGTTATACACTTTCAGTGTTCATCACAATAAGTATTGTCACACTGACGGAGAAAAAAATCGAAATCACTAAAGAAAGTTTTAAGGTTTCACGCGATCCCGAAACTGCAATACCTACTTGCTTCTGTTAATCTATGTTACATTTGAAATTATCGTTATGAGAGAAAGTGACAAGGCACGCTAGTTATAATTTCCCTCATGTCTGTGTGCAACGGATTATCTTCCTGGACATAAATGGTGAATATGATACTTTTTACATTTTAGATTCATATATTTGTATCTGACGATAATAGCGATGTCACTGCTGCGAGCATAGACGAAAATTTCGATTATAAATACACTATATGTAAAATTAAAAAAATGATTTATGTCATTATACTATGATGTATGTATATTATAAATTGTAAGATTGTAAATGTGTAGTTCATAATAAAAGATGAAAATAAATAAGTTAGGAATGGTTACTCAGGGAGTAGATGAGGACGTATGGTGGCTAAGGGGTGAGAGGGTTTGTAGCTTCCAAGGAAGGGAACACCACCTGGTTGTTAGTGGGTCATGGTTTGTCCCTGGTCTGTAAAATCTTATGCATCGACGTGTAAAGAGTTCGTCGAAGCTCTCTAAGTCTGCAACTTTTTCAACAGATGTTACCGTTTCCTCACCATGCCCTGGGGAGCTATAAAAGGGTTCATTGGTCGGCCTTGAGCTTGGAGAATAGATCTACGCTTTACCATCTGATACGGAATTCCTTGAAATTTGAATGGGATGTTTTTTCTGAATAGCTCTTGAATTCCTCATCCCTTATAGGGTATCACCCACGACATTGATAATGTGTCCTCCACATCGCAGTAAAAACGATCTACTGGTCACTTTTACAGATTTATATTTCGATGTCTGTATACATTCACTCATATATACTGTATAAATACACTATAAATATATATATATATATATATATATATATATATATATGTGTGTGTGTGTGTGTGTGTGTGTGTGTACTTATTTATTTATTTAATGTTTTGTCACTAAGAGTATATTATTGATAATCACACATTCTTTCTAATGTGATATATTACTGCAATACTTTAATTTTTATAATAGTTCAGAGAACAGCAAAAAGATCCTTTAATTGTTGTTTATAGAAACTCGTCTCTACATGAAAATATGTCTTAAACGTTAAAGTTTTATTTCAGAAGTAAAACGAGGGATCAGATTTTGATCACAACGAATACCATTTTGGTACTGGGTGGTTTTTTTGTGTGACTGAGGAATGAATGGTATAAGTCAGTTTTATTATTCGTATGAAGACATTTCGAAGATGCAAATGTTTTATTTGTTTCAACTTCATACACAGCAACAAAACTTTTCATAAACATTTTGGTTGTAGTTGGAATAGTAATTAAGAATTTGCATATTTGGTCGTTATGCAAGAGACGTGATAATGTGACTAAGGATAATAAAGTCTTAGGGATAAAGAGACTTCATTAAATATTTTTTCTTACTTTTGATTTCGTTGCCAATTATTGTATATATGAATAAAAGATAATGTATTGTATTTTTAGATATGTACATATTTCTATAGTCCAATTGATTCATAATATACAATTGGACCAGAAAGGTTCTGAAATCCGACTAGTCTGTTATAGTAATTTACTTACTGTATTTCCCTACAAGACATTCTCTGAAAAAGCTGTGAAATTTAGCTCTCTCTCTCTCTCTCTCTCTCTCTCTCTCTCTCTCTCTCTCTCTCTCTCTCTGAACACATTCAGCATGGAGGAGAAAGGTTACCATAAGGTTTTAACATAACTGTCTCTGAGGAGCAATACAGTTCGAACGCAAAAGTGTTTTTGCTGGATTTATATAACACAAACGTAATATTTCCCAAAAGAAAGATGTCGAGTAAGATACCATTTTTATACTTGGTTGTTTTCCAACCAAGTAAATGCCATAATATTCTACTAAAAGTAAGTTTACTCTAATACTCATAGGAGCAATATCATAAGGTGGTAAAGTGCAAAGCCCTACAAAGACCAATCATGAAATGAAATTCATGAAAAGACATCGAAAAGGAAGGATAGAAATAAAAATATATTTATATATACAAAAGGAAATGCATTGATATCCTCACTACCATTATGACAAGGCTTTTTTTCTTTCTTTTCTTTTATTGCTATATTCCTACTCAAAATTTTTTGTTAGCTGTTAAAAATTTCTGTATTTGATTTCTGATAGCTAAATGTAGCATTTATATGGAAATCTTTTACATTTGTAAACATAGTATCACTTTGGAACGGTATAATTGTTTCAAGTGCCATGCATTAAATATGCAAGATAAAATAAGTATGTCGTTTGTATATTTTCAACTCATTTATTAAAAGAAGTAATTTAAAGTGAAAATCTTCTTTGATTTTTTTTGGGTATGGCCATACTCCTGGTCAGTGATGTCAGCTCTATCTTTCCCTCTATC
>NC_090739.1:80833026-80838026 GCF_036898095.1 Palaemon carinicauda
ATATATATATATATATATATATATATATATATATATATATATATAAGGTGTGTGTCTATGTGTATGCATATATATATATATATATATATATATATATATATATGATATATGGTGTGTGTGAGAGAGAGAGTAAAGAGATAGAGGGGTTTGTTTAGATATAAATGAGAGTGACTTTACCAACAAACCTACAAGCGTAATTAAACCTCAATAGAGTTGCGTTGGCTTTCATATTGACTTCGTTTATAGGGCTTCTTAGAGATATTCGAAGATTTCCAAGAAATTTCAAACGTCCCAGTTCATCTGTATTTTCAGAGGAAGTAATGAACTAGAAAAGACTTCAGAGGTGGCAACACGCAGTAGGAGCCAAAAGGAGTCTTGTCAAGGCCATACCGAGTACAAAGACGCCACGTCATCCTGACTCCTAATAGGAATCAAGATTACAGATTACTCGGGATGTGGCCGAAGAACTTTTTAATCTGATATAGTTTTCCAAGGCTAATTTAACTTTGCCACCATGTATTGGAAAATACTTTTGTAAGATTTTCTTTTAATTAATTGTAGTATCGTTCCCCCGTATGTCGAATGAAAATTGGAATATACGGCTTTACTTTTTTGATAGGAGAAGTCATACATAATGCCTGTTACTTTATCCATCTAGTATCACCTCTGTGCCGTTCAAAATTTGCAACAGTAAGATGAGGCAAAATTCCACAGGAGATTATTTCCGTTTGTGGTAAAATAGAAATCAGTGAGAAATGATAAACGAAGGACAATCAAGTATAAGATATATACATCAAATGGCTATGTGTCAGGGATGATTAGTTTGTCTTATTTGTCAGAAATAGTTTGTTCATTTGGTACAGCACTTTCAAGTTATTACTTAGCTTCACTTAACCTGATGATTAATGACATCAATAACATTATCATGGGAGTTTTTTATTAGTATGGGATAAATAGAACTCTTGATGCTGGGCATTGCTCCAACTTAACGCCGTAATTAGAGAGAGAGAGAGAGAGAGAGAGAGAGAGAGAGAGAGAGAGAGAGAGAGAGAGAATAGCACGCACGAGGTTTTGAGGAACAAGCATTAAAGTGACACGGAAGTTCCGTGGGAAATTAACGTTCGTGATAGATAATAATTTCTAGCGATCTTTAAAATTCTAATTATCATTGTTTTGGGAAAGGAAACCGACTTTTCGGAAATCTTGTTGTAAAGAGAAAGAATATCAGAGGCTGCGGATATTCAGGCAATTAAAGGAAATTCCAATATTTGTAGAATAAAAGTTGGGAACCTTGTGGCAACTCACCGAAAGTTCGTCAATGATGTAGTTATTTCATCTAGTAAATTGTGGGAGTTGCCAACCCGTATTTGTGATTAGCATTCTAGATAACGATACTTCTTGCTATTTGTAGGTTATAAAATCCTTAGTTACTTGAAAATATGACTCACAATTCGAATCCCTAGCGAGGAAGAACGGTATAGACACACTCTCGTCTAGCTCAATGTGCCTTCCTTTTCTCATAAACAGTTAATTAGTCATTAGATAAGTTAGTTGACTGTGGTGGGCTGTAAACAGGGCATAGTTTGGCATGAAGGTACCAACCTCGTCCAAAAATATTATCTGAACTAGATGTTTATTACCTCCTTTAAATGAAGAAGACACACACACACACACACACACACACACACACACACACACATATATATATATATATATATATATATATATATATATATTTATTTATATACACACCCACAAACAATGCATATGTATTTATTATGCATGCATGTAAATGAATGTTCATGCGTACATATTCTCTGGAGAGAATGCGTTCATGTGTTCTGTGAGAGTTAGCAATTGACTTGCTGGTTATTGTGTGCTTGACACTTCTCGGTAAACGTGACAAGTGAACGTTGAGTTCCAGAACATCCTTACGTAAGTATGAGCGAGGCAACATGCGAGAGAGTGGTTAACGAGTGAAAGTTTGCTGAGGGATGCGAAAAAATGGGAACGTAATCATAGCTATTTGTATGTCATATCTTCACTGCGGAAGTAAATAGCTTTGCTCAACTATAGAGACCTATATAATGAAGCGATAGAGAAAAGCATTACCATATTTTTTTTTCCGTTGATAAAACGCATTTAACACAAAGTAATACAGAGTTCGTTTGGGGTTGCATCCTTTAGATAAAATGGGCAATTCAAAACTAAGAGGAAGGTGTAAGCTTTCAGAAGAAAGTGGAGGTGGATGTTCTTGAAGGTATTGCGTATTTCCTTTTGTAAGCTGGGAGTTGAGATTCTCTGCTTCTTATTGAAGTCGTGGAAATGATGTCGTGACCTTCGACCCCCGTGTCAGCACCATTCGGGGAGTTAGCATTACCTCCTTGAGGCAGGTAGTATTTACCCCATTGGGAATGGGGACTCATTGTTTTCTTTCTTCGTTTTTTCTTCTCTGTCTTTTTTTCTTTTTTAAATTGAGTACTTCTTTCTCTCTCTTGACGAGGAAATGACCCACTATGAGGGATGTAACCATTCTACAGGTCTCTCTCTCTCTCTCTCTCTCTCTCTCTCTCTCTCTCTCTCTCTCTCTCGCTCTCTCTCTTCCCATTTATATGCCAAAGGACTATTAGGGAGTCAGGTTTACAACCAAAAATACGATTTTCATCACGTCAAGACAGGATCTTTTGTTTGGTAATCTGCTTCTGATTTCCTTGGCTACTGCAATTCAGAATATGGTATCTTCGGTTTTATAAAATCTATACATATGAATTACTTGGATATGTCTGCTTTTATTTGATTTGAAAGATACTCTTTATAAGAATGTACTCTTGTGAAAATATATTCAATTATGTGAATTGATTTGTATCTTTATCATATAGAAATTGCATAACTGATTAAAACGACAGAGAGCGTTCACACGGGATTATATTGTAAAGGAAACTTTTTACCGAACGATGATTCATTGCCTGACGAGTGGTAAGAAAATATGTGATTCAATCAATATTTTGTTTTAATAAGGATAATGATAAGTGAAAGACATTATTATTATTATTATTATTATTATTATTATTATTATTATTATTATTATTATTATTATTCACATAGAACAAGCCAAAAAATGGCGTTAACCTATTGAAATGTTTGCTGATTTGGTTCACATTTCTGTTAAGTCTAAAGAGAAAATAATTGCAACTGGTGTTTCATCATTTTCTTATTTTCAAGCCTGGCGCACATTTCATCATTAAAAACTATAAATTACAAAGGTTCCAGGGCACCTCTCTGTAGAATACTTTTCATGTTAAATCTAGACTCACTAAAACGCCATCAGCAATACTTTGGTGTGCTGTTGGTACCAGAAAACTTGAAGAGAAATTGTATACTTAAAACTCATCGCCCTAGTTACAATGATTATACATAAAAGCCCTGTGACTAATTATGTATATGCAGCATAAAAGTAAGTTTAAACGTCTGTACTTACCCATTAGAACTGAAAGTGGATCACATGCTCTTAATTTTTCCAAATATGCAAAAGAATAATGAAAAGAAAGGTCTAGATTTGCTGTAACACATGTGACGAGGGAGATTCTTTAAGGTTAAATGGTTTGATGCTAAAGGTAATCTGTATAAAAGGTAGAAGGGAGGAGGAAACCCAAAAGATAAAGATGCGTACCCTATTTGCAGAGATTGATTTCATTGTAAGAATCCATACGCGTTAAATCGAAAAATATAAAAGTTATTGTATGTTCAAACATCATCTGGTAAACCATACTTTACTTTGATCTTATTATGAGATTATTCTATCATACTTCATTTGTTTGAGAAATGTGGACTATTTTAGAAGTACTGTAAGATGATGCACGAGTTAGAATTAGTGACCATTTTATAAGTGCAAATCAGAACATAAATGAACTTAAGGGCTTTGAGATACTCAAACATTTAGGATGTTGAAGGAATGCTATTGTAAAAATTATTCGTATTATAAGTTATATTTTTTATAAAAAGACTGACAACTTCATAAATGTGAGTGATTACTTCATATTACAAGAATAAGGTAACATAGGTTTTATATAGATTAAAAAGTATATTGGTTAAAAAAGTATTTATGAGAGCTGAATCTGAAGGTATCAGATTAAAATTGTTTCTTGTTCATGATGATCTTGAAATAAGTGTCAGACAATAGGAAGAAATAGAATGATGTAAAGTATACTTTAAATTTTATATCGTGAAAGACATTTAAAACATATTTAGTCACTTTCTTTGGAAATATGGTTAATTTCCTAAACATAAGAATTGTAGTTCAAGAGGCAGGCCATTCCGTTAGGTGGAATAATTTCCCTCGTTACAACCAAGGTCTGTTGCATCTAATTCACAAGAGAACGAAATGGTATTCCAAAAGTTTCGTTGGAAATAGGACGTAAAATTAAGATAAAAGTCTAAATTTGATAATAGATTAAAAGTGGTGATAGAGGCTAGGAACGATTTTTATTTTCTTCAAAAATCCTATAATAGGTCGGATCAAAAATGAAACTTGTGAAATTGTCAGAAAGCTTAGCGGAGACCAGCAGATTATTAAGTATTATTATTCAAAAGGAACCAAAGTATTAAAAAGGGAAATACCTGGAAAGTAAATGAATAGAAATAAAAAACCAAATGCATACTGAATGAAATTAAAGAATAACGAAAACTTAATGAACATTCATAACAATACCAAGTAGAAGTAATAGCACATGAAGCTTTGAAGTAGTATTGTAGTAGATTAACTTATATTATAAGGTCTCTCGAATTAGTCTGTCCAGTGCATGACACAAATAAGTGACGGAATACTTTTAATTAAAAGAAAAACAACCCTATCAACGCAGATAAAAACACAATGCTTGTAAACATATGGTTCTAATTTTATCCAAATTAAATGCATTGCATTATTTATGCAGACGTAAACATAAATTTATACACATCACACATGGAGACATATATATATATATATATATATATATATATAT
>NC_090739.1:80843026-80845526 GCF_036898095.1 Palaemon carinicauda
ATTCTAGAAGTTTTATTCCAGCTGTTACCAAGTTGTGGAATGATCTTCCTAATCGGGTGGTTGAATCAGTAGAACTTCAAAAGTTCAAAGTTGGAGCAAATGCTTTTTTGTTGACCAGGCGGACATGAGTCTTTTTATAGTTTATTTATAACATATTTGTTTTTGATGTTGTTAATAGTTTATATATGACATGTCTGTTTTGACGTTGTTACTTGTTTTAGAATGATTTATTGTTAATTTGTTCTCTTCATTTATTTATTTCCTTATTTCCTTTCCTCACTGGGCTATTTTTCCCTGTTGGAGCCCCTGGGCTTATAGCATCTTGCTTTTCCAACTAGGGTTGTAGCTTGGATAGTAATAATAATAATAATAATAATATTCTCATTGATTCAATGAGTCTGAAAAGAAGTACTACACAAAATAGATTACGCAGGATATGTAGGATTGAAGGTCTATCTATATATCCCAAATTGGTGTACAAGCGCTTTGTAACCAAGCATTTGCCAGCTGCCACAACCTTTCATTGTTAGCGCTCATCTTGATTTCTTCTCACAGATAATCATCATCATCATCATCATCTCCTCTTACGCATATTGGCGCAAAGGGCCTCGGTTACATTTCGCCAGTCATCTCTATCTTGAGCTTTTAATTCAATACTTCTTCTTTCATCATCTCCTACTTCATGCTTCATAGTCCTCAGCCATGTAGGCGTGGGACTTCCAACTTCTCTTGTGCCTTGTGGAGCCCAGCTGAAGGTTTGGTGAACTAATCTCTCTTGAGGGGTGCGAAGAGCTGCCCAAACCTTCTCCATCTACCCCTCATCATGATATCATCCACATATGGCACTCTAGTAAATCTCTCTTATAGTTTCATTTCTAATCCTTTCCTCTCATTTAACTTCCAATATGCTTCTGAGGGCTTTGTTCTCAAATCTACTAAATATATTGGAGATTCTTTCATTGTCATACCATGACTCATGTCCATAGAGTATCTCCGATCTCACTAAACTAATATATAGTCTGATTTTTATATGTAATTTCAGGCAAAATTTTATTTCAAAATTAGCCATTATCTGATTTTCTTTTTTCAATCTTTTACTAAACTCTGATTCTAAAGACACTGTATTGGAGATCATAGTTCCTAAATACTTGAATGATTCTACCTCATTGATCCTTTCTCCTCCCAATGATATTTCATCTACCATTGCTTACGCCGTTCTCATCATCTTAGACTTTCTTCTATTCATCTTGAGCCCAACCTCGTGTAATATATCATGCATTCTATTAAGCAAGCATTGTAAATCCTTTGGTATTCTGCTAAGGACAGCATCATCAGCATACTCTAGGTCTGCTAAATTCCTATCACCAATCCAGATAACACAGATAATGCAGAATAAAGGAAAAAATAACGCTGAATTTCAATTATAATATTCCATGGAAACTGTTGTGACCAGGGAGTTTTATTTGCACCATTGTGTGAGTATTTCACGTAAGTGATAGTATTATTGTGAGTTTCCTAATTTCAACACAATGAGATCTCTAAGTTACCTATTGACATATTTATCCGGATAGTAAGTTTCATTTTGTTTGAAAATCGCAGTTAACAGTTGAAGAAAAACAATATGGCAAGTCATCTTTCATATGAAATATGTTCTTTTTGTTAAATAGTTGATGAAATAAAGATCGGATTAGCAGTGAAGGGGGTTATGAAAATATTCCGCAATAGAAGTCAGAGAATTCATCCGAGATATTGAATTTAGAAACTAAGTTCTGTGAATTCAAAGATTGACCGAACATAATGAAATGGATAATGATGTACATTCAGGATAATTGATAGTATCTGTAATAATACTGGATTACAAAATGTTAGACTTACTCTGTGTAGGGTTTCGCAGAGATGTAATCAAAGGAAAACCTCGTGCTTTGAGTTAATGTCGAAAGTGATAGAGAAAATAAATTACACAAGGTAATAATAAATCATGAAAACGCCCAGAAAACTCAATTATGGTTCCATATCATACGACTAGATAAGGTGAGGAGTCAAGCGTAGTACTATGGACCAAAATTATTTCTAACTAATAAATCCGAAGAAAGCAGACGTGACCCTTTTAAAGCTGTGTAACAGAAGTTATGCCGGACTTCTGATGATTCCCGAAAAGATAATTAAAAGATGCTCCGAATGCCTACACCATTTATTAGTTCGTAAGGTGCCAGCATCCAGCATTTCGTATTACTGTGTTGAATTCTCTTAGCATTGGGAAAAGTAAATGCCTAATCTTTTCTTGTACCTGTCATATCCTACCAATAAAAAGATTTAAGATAGTTTGTAATTGTTGCGTAATATCTGAAATCAGTCAATTGAACGTTATTGACCCTGATGGTTGTTTTTTATATAAATAATTGTAAACTTGTGTCCAATGATTTTACAAGGAATGATGTTGCCTGTCATAAAAGAGCGAAACCCAAATTCGTTCTCTGAATGGTAACTATTATCAGTATCG
>NC_090739.1:80850526-80853026 GCF_036898095.1 Palaemon carinicauda
AGCTTATCATTAGTAAAGATGTATTCGTATATGGACCGCAATCAGCTTTCAATTTAGATTTTCTTTCTGCTGAAGTATATGCATTGACTGTTGATTATTACTGGTTTCCTGTGCTGGCCGCTGACCTATTTGCTTTTATTATTTTCATTTTTATTTATTGACTTTTTGTGCTACAGCGACAAGGCTATTGCTCATTTTCAAAATTAAATGTATCCAGAGAAACGGTGTGGCAATGAATACAGCTAAAAAGATAGATTTTATTTTGTTCCGACCTCTTCCATCGTTTTATATTGGTTTTACCGATGGGCACACTTATTGCTATTTGTGTAATGATTAACTACTCAACTGTATGGCGAATACAGAATACCAGAAACTCAATTTTGAATTCAATCAGTAACAACCTGGTGCCTAGTTCGGCAGGGAAAAAATTACCTTTCTTAAAGGTAACCTCGTTATTGTCTTTATTTTGTGAAATGATTATTATTATTATTATTATTATTATTATTATTATTATTATTATTAGTATTATTATTATTATTTTTATTATTATTATTATTGTTAAAATATGCTGCAGAATGTGGGAGTAGAAATATTTTGCGTGTATCGTCCTTCCTAACTACTTTGACGTCATGTAAGATAATAAAAAACAGCACGGTGCGGAAAGTGATTCGTGGTAGAACTACAGATTATACAGTATTTTGTTATTGAGAAATGTATACCGTTAAATATGCAGCCTTAACGCTACTTAATCATTCAGTGCTTTGGTAAAAGTATAGTTCTTTTATTTTTTTCTGTTTGGATAAATTTGTATCGAAGAAACCTATAGCCATCTCTTCTCAAGGCACTGAGTTACAAAATGAGATTACTGTTTTTACTCGGTACTTTCAGGTCCTCCTCTCCAAGATAAGACCGAATAAAACGCAGCATTGGTTAAAGAAAACATTCTTAAATTACTAAATAAATAGATGCTCATACTATATGGTTAACAGAAATTCTATGCACTACATGTACACAGTCATTTGCAAAGTGCCATGTAAATTTTCTGTCAAAATGGGCCCTGGTTTTCTCATAAATCACTTTATTATACTCGTACGTTAGAATTCCCTACACTAAGAATGTTACTAGTTCAGTGACAGTGGAACTAACTTTTATGTCTTTTTATTTTTGTATTCCAAGGAGTTTTGCTTTTCCTACATACCATGATATTTAGTTTATTGATTTGATTTTTATCTTCAACTAATTACTTCATTCCAACACTTGATATTGTATGAAATCTTCAGAGGAACATTGTAAAGTTTATTTAAGTAAATTTCTTCAGTCTAAAAAACCAAGCTATTGCTTATTCGTATCGTCTTTGAAATATATATTCAACATGAATATGAATCTTCCTATATATCTGATAGTTTGTCATGGCTACATATGAAATTTAATTGTAGCTCATTATTGTAATATATCATAGGAATTCCGTTTGCACGAGGCAATCTTCTTCCTCTCGAAAAGGGGTTATATTGAATTGTAAGTAATTACCTTTCTTTTATTAACTCATGTGTATATGCTTTCTCAACGATAATCTTATATATATAGTTTGAGTTTCTTACACCATTTTTCCAGTGGAGAGATGTAGACTGATGTAATCCTCAAAAAAAAAAAAATTATAATAATAATAATAGCTAACGACGGGCCCACTTTTTTTTTTAGATTATTTGGGCAATGAAATGATAGGTGTAGAAGAACCAAGATACCTCTATATAGGTTCTGGGTAACACAAGTCGGGTCTACCATCGATTTTTAGTTGGGAGGTGATGGATGACAGATGAACTGGTAATTGCATTCCAAATAACATCACTGCCGCTCAAAACCCATCTGACTAAAAGCCAACAAAGTAATGGTTAGGAAAAGCTGGATGTTTTATATGTGGAGTAAAATTTTACATTACTGTATGGCATAAGCTGAGGAGTTCCCTTTAAGAGAACATAGTGTAATACTACTCATCAATCTAAATTTTTATGATAGCCCTCAGTTGATTAGTTAATTTCTAAATCAAATTAAAAATCCAAAGATTTTCTCGTAAGCCAAAGAACTACTTAGTAACAAAGACATGGGTGTGTGTGTGTGTATTCAACATCGAAAATAATATCATCAGGCAAAAACACAATTCGTACTAAAAATTAAGGCATCATGCCATGCGTATTGTTTGGATCTCTATCAACATATGGCAGAAGAAATGAAGGGTGACAGGAAAATTGCAGGTTAATTAGATCATAGGTAACGGATAATCATTGAATAATAAAAAGGTGACTGATCCCTAAATAGTGGTTGGATCTACAACTAATCAGCACTGTCATTTCAGACGTATCCTATGATGATGAATCACACTCGAGTTATCGTGGTAGAAACGAAAGAAAGCAATTGGATTTATTTTATTCTATGGATGAATCCAATTTATGACTCCAACCCAAGTGACATTCAAAATACAATTCTATATCAGAGAAGTTAGTAT
>NC_090739.1:80858026-80863026 GCF_036898095.1 Palaemon carinicauda
GGAGTTAAAGGCGTAGCGCTGTAGAGCGCGAGGAACACAAATGTAGACAGAGAGAGAGAGAGAGAGAGAGAGAGAGAGAGAGAGAGAGAGAGAGAGAGCCCTAACTCCATAGAATCGAACAAAAATCCTCCAAAGTGGGGAGCAACTACCGTGAAAGAGATTCATTTGCATAGTTAATGCCTGAGCTTATCTTCCCATTCTCTTTCTTTCTCTTCTTCATTGTATGTTTTGTACTTTAATTTGTCTGAAAAGAGATAAAAAGGTGAGATGTATTACCCGTAATATTAATGCATCGAAGTAATAATATAAAACAGTATCGTTTCCAAACGCGATTTTCGTAATTTCTAGTTATTGTGCATTTTTAAACTTAGGTTTACTTAGTTATTCATTTTGCCAAGTAGTTGAAAGTCTTATTTGTCTAATTTAATGTCTTCTCGCTGCTCGCTTTCCTCTCTAGTAGTGAAATCTTAAGCCATTTTACTAAAAAGTTTTACTGGTCGAAAGGGTAATATTGTACCGAACTTTGGTAAAAGTTATGCTCTAGTATACTAAATGCAAATGGAGAAAGTTTCACGGGAATTAGAAAGGCTAAGAGAAAATGTAAGATATGACATCGTTATGAATCTTGAGTTTTCATATTCTCTTTGAACAATTTCAGTTTTTGTAGATTATTAGTGTTCGAAGTATAAGACATATCAATGTAAAGATCGCTCCCACAAAATGGGCTACAAAAATTTTATATTAACTTTTACATTTTCTCGTTTTGCTTAAGGAATGCCGAAGAGATTTTTTTTTTTACGTGCATGAAATCATTTCCTATACTTTACAATGGGATGAATCACTTTAGATTCCCCAATTTTTGTGGATTTGTTTAATTCCATCTAAAGCTTCATTTGATATAAATTGCATTATCTAAATTAATTGTAATCCGACTGTCAGATTTCTTTGTACCGTTAATATTATAAGTCCAGAATAATTCAAGTAGATTTTGATAATTCTTTGGCTTGATTAACCGTGGGACTTTCATTCATAAACCTCGTATCAGTAGAGCTAATTTGATCTCCATAGGTTTTGTAAATGAAGAAGAGCAGGGTCTCTGAATGGGATTGCTTTATTGAGCCATGATCTGCCATGTCTTACATTTCACGGGGTAATGCACACGAGGTTACTTGTTTCCGGTACTTGAAGCTTCAAATTTTGACAAGAAAATGAAACATTACGGTATGCAGCATTGTGAAAGTATGCAATTCACTTTTATAGCCCAGGCATCCACCGGCATTCTTACTGATCTCTTTCAGCAGAAAATCCAGAAGAGGACAACTCACATTTTGCAAAGCTGTAAATTAGAATATTTAAGAAAAGTGAATAAAAAATTAAAATTTTTATGATTACAAACATTTAATTGGGAAGAAGAAATTATGTAAAAAAATAAAGACTAATCACCAGCTATACTCTTGTAATGATATTATTCATTAACCCAAATGCTCGTGGGAAGTCCTTCTGTTGCTATTTATATGATAAGTTCTGTTTTTTTTTTTTTTTTTTTTTTTTTTTTTTTTTTTTACATGTCGATGTTGAAAACATGAAGAACGAAGGAATAATTGAAAAGAATAGGCTAGCTGTCTAGAATTACATTGATTGTCAAATCCAATAAAAATCGTAATTGATATAATGTAAAAGGGGAAAAGATCACGTCCTATTACTTTCCTAAAACAAAATGATGAATGATTTGTAGCATCGCTAAGCCGCGAAATATAATACAGACCCCTCAGTGACTGATTGACATTGGGGGTTACACTGACAGCTTTACCGGGAAACAGAAGCAATCTGCGAAAAATATGAATTCTGAATTGATAACAGCCATCAAAGTGACAGAAATGGTTGATTGCCCTTCAATGATTTGTGCAGACTGGAAATAATATGTAAATAGCACCAATGGAACCTAAACAATCAGACCATATGCCAATGATCTCTCTCTCTCTCTCTCTCTCTCTCTCTCTCTCTCTCTCTCTCTCTCTCAGGTAAAGCAAAAACACAGGTTTTATCATCGTATTGATTTTAGAATTCCTATTGTATCTTGCGAGTTGAATGAGAAGGTCTTGTTATGTTAGGTATAATTTCTAGTGAAAAGAAATGATATTGAAGTTTAGCTTTTTCATTGCAAGCGTTGATCTGAATATTGTTCTTTATAATTTTGAAAGAATATTAGATATTAAGAAGAGATGGCTTAAGTTTGTTACCAATTTTGGTTTTTAATTGAGGATTAGATCTTTCATTTAAATAGTATCCCAAGTTCTTAATTTTTTTTTATTATACACGTGTTCGTTTTACATGGTATTTATTCTCAGGTCTTATGCCTGTGTGGAATATTCAGATATTTTGCGAAAATGTATGAAGCGTTCTCTAGCTCGTTTTCTGCTCGATTTATATCCTTGAGTCACTTTTGATGACTAATGTTTTTGAGCTATGGAACTCGGGATACCATTGTTTTATTACATTATGTAAACTACCGTGGTACCGACTATGGTCACCGATCCCTGAAATATGATGTAGGTAATAAATCATTTTGTTTTACCTCTTTTTTTTTTATGGCACGTTCACTCAGTCCGTCCCTGTAATATCAAATGAATAATGCTGGTCTTCATATTGAACAAAAGATTATTTATCTAAAGTGTTTCCTTTGCTCTTAGATATAGTATCCTCATACTGAATTATATATACTTGCGAGACTATAGGACCTTAATGTATGGAGTTGCCATCCAAATAACATACGTTCTCAGTCATTTTCACAAAACGTTTATTTACTTTGTAATCTTGCGAATATTTGGGTGCCATTCCAATTACGTATGAACGTTTAAACATAATTTTAATTTTAACTTGATCTTCTTTATCCAAGCCTTACGAGCTAATTATGAAGCAGACACAATTAACATTCATAATCCTAACTTATCATAATATGAAATCAGTCTTTTGCAGCGTTAAAAATCTGCATGCATGTTGCCTTTTCAAATTAAGTTGTTTATAAAACTGTAATAGCTAAACATAACTAATTTGACATATTATGCATCATCGTACAGTGTGATCAAAATAATTACTTAATAACGAACTCTTTACAAAGTATTTATTAAAAGAAATTATACCAAACGATATTTTAACCTTGGTTGAATAAGCAGAATGCTACAAGCCCAAGTATTCCAAAAGGAAAAGTAGCCCAGTGGGGAATGGGAATAAGAGAATGGAAAGTAAACTATAAATAATAATGAATAAAAATATAAGATAGTTAAGAGCATTAACAACATTAAAATAGATCAGTCATAAATAAACTATGAAACGAAACCTCTTGTCGTCCTGTTCAATAGAAAGAATATACCAAAAGTTTGAACTTCTTAAGTTCCACTGATTCAAACGCCTGATTAGGATGATCTTATCACAATCTGTAGTATTGTGCCTTATGATAGAGAAGGCCAGACTGTTAAAAATAACTGCATACCTAGTATTACGTACAGGAGGGGACAATTTGGATAGATCTGAATGTAATGGATGATATGAATTATGAAAAAAAAAAAAATCTTTTGTAACTGCACAAGAGACTAACTGAACGACAGTGCCAGAAATTAATATCCAGATCAGAAATAAGGATTTTAATAGACCACAACTTTCTATCCAAAATAAAAAAAAAAATCAAGATGAGGGGCGATAGCTGAAGACCAGACAGGAGAACAGTACACGAAACAAGTTAGAATGAATAAATTAGAACATTTATAAGGATAGACTGATCACTGAAAATCTTGAAGGACGTTCTCAATAAACCATCTTTTTGTGGAATTGAAGATGAATCAGTAGGTATTTAGAGTTTTGTTAGGGTTCAACTTCTCGACATAATTGGCACCAAACACCAATTTTAGGTAGATTTCTATTAAGGCATTCAGTAACTACAGTATATGTCTCCATTCAGGCGACAGACTTTATGCAAAGAGAGTAACATCATTTGAATGCGCAACTATCTTTTTGTTCGGAATTGTTAGTTTAGCACTGTTGAAAGTGCCATGTGGTGCTTGTCTACTGAATTTCCATGGTAAGAGTGATACTGATAAATTCTTCAACGGATAATGCTAAATTGGATGCAATTAACATTTATTCATCATGAATTTTTGTGATGAATATGCCAGAATAAATGCAGAAATTACTTAAGATTGTTGTGCATTTTAAGGATTAGAAAATATTGTCTTTTGCTTCGAAGATAGTGTCAGATATTTTTCTTGAGTATCGTATACGGTTTAAAAGTCGTGCATAAATGATAGAGGGAAGGGACAGGACATTGCCTTTGACTAAAGACTGACTATTTATACATGTGATCAGCGTCCAAGCCCCCTCTCTATCAAGCTAGGAGCAGAGAGGGCCGGGTAATGACTAATACTGATTCAGCAGGTAGACATATAGGCTACCCTAAACACCCCATCCCCAGCTCACAATGATGGTGGGATAAAAGAGACTACTTGAAACTATCGAGATTGAACGGGTCTCGAACTCCCATCCAACAGATTGTCAGACAAGGTTTCCAAAAGACTACCACAAACACATATCTTTGAAAGTAGCACAAAGAAGGAAAAACGAGAATATGAAGTATAGTCAGTAGAAAAAGAGCGGGAGAAGTGCACTTGATCTCTTAATGACCAATTAAAACCTTTGTATTACCACTTGCCTCCTTTGTACGAGTGTAGGATGCTGCTACATTACTCGCGGGTTGGTGCTAACCATTCGAGTCCTGGCTTTTGTTTGAAGAATGCCCGTCAAATACTTTTGTTATTCTAATCTTCCCAGTGGTTCCATTCATTAGGAGAGAATGTAAGGTGTTGTATAATTAATATGATCTGAAGACTACAGTATAATAATGGGTAATATATGTAGATTAATAATTTTCGCTTATATTTTCGCGAAAATAAAGATATTTTAGAGAAGCCGTAGTTGATACTCCGCTAGACTTTCACCAACTTTTACTG
>NC_090739.1:80873026-80888026 GCF_036898095.1 Palaemon carinicauda
CTTATTATTTTCAATAATATGAAGGGATGCCATGTCTATTGTGAGTGGTTTCATGTAGAATTGCTCTACAAACACTTACTTAAGTATTTTATGCATAAGGGCTGTAAACATGCCAAGTTAATTACATAAAGAGGAAAAAAACGATTTCTTAATAGTCTTTGGAATATCTAGAATTATGGAGGTTGGCTTGTAATTATTATAATCTATATTTTACTACTCTCTGGATACATGGATCTTATTACGCGGTTCTATGACTATCTAGAAATTTTTCTTTAGTTACTCTAAACTTTATTGAGAAATAAATGGAACACCAAAAATGTGGATCGATTTCCCTAGTGGAGAAATATTGACCCCCCGAGGACTTTGAACTTGGAAGGGTCTTTTAAGTAGTTCTACTTTTTCCATAGGGTTACTTTACATTACCTCATCGTTTGGCAATAAGTTATAATTGTTTGTAGCATCGTTTGCAAATATGATTATTAAAATTTCTATCAGCAATTTTGGAAACAAATTTCCTTCTTGGTAACTTTCAGCTAGGTGCTTATTGCTCATTCAGAAGCGATAATGATCATACGATGAACCTTGTCCATTTTCTGGAGAAGCTCTTCGTTGTAAATTAATTTCTCCGTCCTTGCCCGTTCTTTTAAACATCATATCAAATGGCTTAACTGCAAGTGGCAATGTGGCCCTGAAGGACGTTCGGAGTCTCATTAACTCATACATCTTCATTCATCCGCTGACAATCATGTCGCTGCCTCTAATCACAAATCTAATGAGTCTCCTACTCATTAAGAAATAATGTTAATTAACTACAGGACATGTGAATTTATGATTGAAACATTTTTTTATAAAAGTTCTAGATATGCCATAAATAAACGTAATCTAATAACAACAGCAAAATATTCTTTTTAACCAATACCATCTATCTTTTCATCATAGATTTGCCTAGCATACGCCTTACATCTGTAGCGTAATGGAATACTTTTTATTTGGTCAGTCTGATGTTGGGCTAGTTGTAATTTGGAAAGGTTATAAGCCCCTACTAATTACATAATGTGTTGATTATTAACCTCTCCGTTAGCAGTTTATATCTTGAATTTTATGAAGGTTTTTGAAACCTCTTCCCCACTTCGGAAGGATTTCTTTTATTTATCATGTAAAGCAACACGAAACAAGAGGTTTTTACACATATTTAGTGGTTTTGGGCCAAAGTTGCCTCATTTATTAGGATAATCAAAACCCTCATTAAATTGGATGGGTAACCCTACAGTAACTTCATTACACATATTTTCAAAAATCCAGCCTATCCTTTTGTAAAAACCATGAAATTAAGTTGAGAGTATTGTCAGTATTTCTATGGGACCAGGCCAACATTACCTTGTCAATATCAGTATGTATCAGCTGTGAATGGTTAGGCCAGATGTGGCAGGCTTAGCATTACTGTCTTTTCAGAATATAATGTAAATGACAGCTGGTGGCTACTTCCAACAATGGCATTAGCACCTACACACCATGCTGTTCACTTAGAGAAATTATATTTAGCAATATTACAGGGTTTGTCACAATTCTTTCATTAAATTACGCCTGAAAGAAATAGTTACTAAGAAACAAAATACCCTATAAAACTTTTTTATCCTATTACTCATTACTTACAGTAGACCAGAGAACATAATTACAATTCAAAGTTCTTGTTTAAGAGAACTTCACCCGCAGATTCCCTAACTAAATAAACCCTTGATGATGAATAGCTTGAAATGAGTAGACATTGTAACTAAACGAAACACATTGTGACGGTGCCGAGAGAGGGTTGTGAACTCAAAGGCAGGTTGGAAACAACTGAGTTCTTTATTAAGGAACACTCTCCTTTATATACAAAACGTCAAGGCAACAGGGCATAACATGTTCGAGAGACAGACAATGTCTCAGAGCAAAACCGGAGACATGATCATTCAGGTTCTTTTTAGTGCGAGGGAAGAGCGCAGATACAAGCATAATATATACAAAAGGAATTATGTACAATTGTGTGACACACGGTTGGTACATGGCTCCCCCTCTAAAAATGACATACTGAACATGTTAAATAGGTGCCCTGAATCTGGAGAGGTAGTAGTAAAAACTGCGCCGATTAGCGGCAGTGAGTGGCTGTAGAAGTCGTTGGTTGGGGTGCAAGCGAGTGGTGGATGATGGTTGGCTGTGTTGCCGCTCCGGCTCGTCACGGGGTAGGCGAGTGTGTCCTACGGCATTCATAGGCGTGTGTGTCCTACGGCATTCATAGGCGTGTCCTATGGCATTCATAGGCGAGTGTGTCCTACGGCATTCATAGGCGTGTGTGTCCTACGGCATTCATAGGCCTACGGCGTTCATAGGCGTGTATGTCCTATGGCATTCATAGGCGTGTATGTCCTACAGCATTCACGTCAGCTTCGGTTGAAGTTGAATAGGTGTCCTCTTCGTCACGAGTGGAGGCGTTGATGGAGGTTTTGAAGGTCATGAAGTGGCTGTCCATAAGGGGGCGAAGTAGGTTCACCTCACGAGGAGAGCCGTCTGTGGCAGGTTGCAGGCGAGTAAGACTGGTCATTTTCCCGAGAGTGAGCGAAGCCCTTTGGTCCCCCCAACGGTTGTTGAGAGAGCTGAAAATGCGTTGCTATACGGGCGGCTGGCGACGGCGAGTACTGCTGCAGAAGGTATGCGTTGACGGCGTCATAGTAATGGTGAGAGGCAGGGGGTGGGGGAGGCGGGAGGAGCGAGTCACTCCGGGGTCACCAATGTGACGAAGGAGGGAGAAGGTTGTGACTCAAAGGCAGGAAGCAATCAACTGAGTTTTTTTTTATTAAGGAACACTCTCCTTTATATACAAAACGTCAAGGCAACAGGACATAACATGTTTGAGAGACAGACAATGTCACAGAGCAAAACCGGAGACATGATCATTCAGGTTCTTTTTAGTGCGAGGGAAGAGCGCAGATACAAGCATAATATATACAAAAGGAATCATGTACAATTGTGTGACACACGGTTGGTACAACATCTCCACCCAAGGGGTTAATCACTGTACTGCAATTGGGTAGAAGAGACTTTTTAGCTATGGTAAGCAGCTCTTCTAGGAGGAGGACACTCCAAAATTAAACCATTGTTCACTAGTCTTGGGTAGTGCCATAGCCTCTGTACCATGGTCTTTCACTGTCTTGGGTTAGAGTTCTCTTGCTTGAGGGTACACTCGGGAACACTTTTCTATCCTATTATTTTTTTCTTCCTCTTGTCTTTTTGAAATGGTGTGTTGGGTAGGCTTAATAGAAGGGCCATGGATGCCTGGTGATTCATCAAGAGGTCGTCTTTTCCTTATCTGATTTTTTTCTTCTCAAAAACATCCTTACTGTCCTCCCTTCAGTTGAAGTGGCTATCCTGGAGGGTATTTACCCTTGCATGGTGTATCGGCTCCTCAGTGTTGACCAGTTTTTCCGACTTTTTACTATAGTCTATGCGTTTCATCAATCACTTTATTTATAATTCTGTACATATTGTTTTTGTTATAATTCTTGTTAATCTAGTTTTTAGGTATGATGTCTCTTACTTATTACCATTAATTCTTATGCTGTCTGGAGACATTGAGCAAAATCCGGGACCAGGACGTCCTAGATTTCGTCAATGTCGTCTTCTGTATTGCAATATTCATGGTCTTCATACAAATATTCAAGACTTTACAGTTGCGTCCAGACAGTATGAAATTCTTTTGTGCTCTGAAACTTTGTCTAATATGAGGCACTCATCTGAGCTCCTTATAACTGGTTTTAAGAAGCCAATAATGTTGAAACGTGATGCCATCCCTACGGCCAGGGGAATGGCGGTGTATATTAGGACTGAGTACTCTGCTTCTCATAAGTCCTGCTATCAATGTGGATGTCATGAGATTCAGGTAATAAAAGTTTGTGGCAGGCATAATAACTTTTATTTGTGTTCGATCTACCGGAATCCTGATATGGATGATTCTATCTTTGATTGTCTTCTTACCATTATGGCTAAGATACAAGAAGATGATAGAAAGGCTTCTTTTGTCTTTGTTGGTGATTTTAATGCTCACCATAGATAGTGGTTAAGTTCTATCTCTCCTACCGATCGCCATGTTTTAAGAGCTTTAGACTTTGCCTCTGAATCAGGCTGTGAGCAAATCATAAATAAAGCTACTCACAGGTCTGGTAATTGCTTGGACCTCGTATACACTGACTCCCCTGGCGTTATAACTAGTAAGGTTGGTTCTCCAGTCGGGACATCTGATCATGCCTTGATTTCATTAATAGTGAAGACTGAGCATCCTGTCCCTGATGTATCATACTCTTATAAAATTTATATGAAATCCCCAGCAGACTGGAATGGGATTTTGCATGATCTTTTGTGCTTGAATTGGTCACAATTATATAGTAATGTAGATTCTGTTATCCCTTTGAATGTGAATCTAGTCAACATAATTGATAGGCGTATCCCTTCTCGTGTGCTAAGGCACCGAGTGAAGGACAAACCATGGTTCAATGATGATTGTAGACGTGCTTATTTGGAGAAGCAGGAGGCCTATCATCTTTGGAAGGGTAACAGATCAGATTTGACCTGGAATAACTATACTCAGCTTCGAGCCTTTGCTCAGAGAATTTATGCCTCAACTGAAAAGGAATACAATTTAACCATAAAAGAAACCCTTTCTGGTACAACTCAGGAACATAAATGGTAGTCTACCCTTAAATCTGCACTCGTTGGTGTTGATGCAACATTGCCTCCTTTACTTAAACCAGATGGCTCAGTCACTCACTGTCCAAAGGAAAAGGCAACCCTTTTGGCTAATGTTTTTGACAGTAAACAGAGTAATGAAAAACTTGAACTTCCTCACTTGTGTTTTCCTGAGGCTAAACTAACTAGTTTAGCTTTTCGATCTCGTGAAATTAAAGCTCTGTTGACGGACCTCAATGCTTATGGAGATGTGGACCCAAATGGTATTTTTCCTTTGTTTTTTATAAAGACAACAGATTTCTTAGCTCCAAAGTTATCTGTTATTTTGCGTAATTTAGCAAGAAAATCTGCTTTTAGCACTCGGAGAATTGGTACTGTTACTCCTCTATGTAAATGTGTTTGTGGTAGCTCAAGTCCCACTGATTGGTGCCCAATTTCCATAACTCCCATATTATCTAAAGTTTTTGAACGTCTTCTGGCAAAACGTCTTAATAGGTTTGCTGAAGGTAATCATCTATTCCCTAGTTTGCAATTTGGTTTTCGTAAAGGCCTTGGAGCATGTGATGCCCTTCTTACAATCTCCAATGCTGTACAGAAATCCCTTGATTATGGTCAGGGAGTTCATATGATTGGCCTTGATTTTAGTGCTGTCTTTGACCGTGTCAATCATGAGGCCCTTGTTTTCAAACTCAAACAGTTGGGAGTGGGTGGGTCGTTTCTTAGCATTATTATTGATTTTTGAAGTAATAGATCTCAAAGAGTTGTTGTTGATGGGTACCATAGTGAGTATAGGAATGTGATATCCGGTGTTCCACAGGGTAGTGTTCTTGGCCTATTACTTTTTATACTATATACACATGACATGTGGTTTGGCCTAGAAAACAAGCTTGTTGCATATGCAGATAATGCTACTCTCTTTGCATCAATTCCATCCCCTGAATGTAGATCGTAGATCTGGGGTTGGTGAATCCCTTAATAGAGATTTAGCTAAAATTAGTGCATGGTGCAAGTTATGGGGTATGAAGTTGAATCCTAACAAAACTCAAAGTATGATTGTAAGTAGGTCAAGGACGGTGGCTCCTCAACATCCGGATCTCAGTATTGATAATGTTTCTTTAAATTTGTATGACTCTTTTAGAATTTTAAGTGTGATTCTCGACAGCAAATTTACTTTTGAGAAACACATTAGGTTTGTGTCTTCTTCAGTTGCACAAAAAATTGGCTTATTGAGAAAGTCTTTTAAGATTTTCGGTGATCAATCTATTCTGAAGAAGTGTTTTAATTCTTTCATTCTACCTTGTTTTGAGTATTGTTCTCCTGTCTGGTCTTCAGCTGCTGATTCTCATCTTAATTTGGTGGACAGAAACTTCGGTCTATTAAATTTCTTATTCCTGATCTAGATATTAATCTTTGGCACCGTCGTTTAATTAGTTTATTATGCATGTTGCATAAGATTTTTCATAACTCTGACCATCCTTTATATTCAGATCTTCCTGGACAATTATATCTTGTTCGTAATACTAGGTAGGCAGTCAATTCTAATAGCCAGGCCTTTTCCATCATGAGGCTCAATACTACACAGTATTTTAGAAGTTTTATTTCAGCTGTTACCAAGTTGTGGAATGATCTTCCTAATCGGGTAGTTGAATCAGTAGAACTTCAAAAGTTCAAAGTTGGAACAAATGTTTTTATGTTGACCAGGCTGACATGAGTCTTTTTATAGTTTATATATGACATATCTGTTTTTGACGTTGTTAATAGTTTATATATGACATATCTATTTTGACGTTGTTACTGTTTTTAGAATGATTTATTGTTAATTTGTTCTCATCATTTATTTATTTCCTTATTTCCTTTCCTCACTGGGCTATTTTTCCTTATTGGAGCCCCTGGGCTTATAGCATCTTGCTTTTCCAACTAGGGTTGTAGCTTGGCTAGTAATCATAATGATAATAATAATAATAATAATAATATCTATTAGATAGGTTACGCACCATTTCCTTAACAATCAGTCCACCTTCTTTCCATCTCTTTGCTAAAAGGCTCTTGAGTTTAGACAGAGACGGAAAGGTAAATATACCTATGAACACAATGTGTTTGCCATTAAGTTCAAATGCAAGGAATATTTTTCGTTATAAATTGCCTTTGAAGAAAAATCGTGTTTCTAATTCTTCCTGGCTACAAAAGCCACTGCATCTTATTTAGTAGCTTTTTTGCTAGGGGCATTTTCAACTTTTTCATATTGACCAGTTTTTTCTTCTCGTTTCCATATTTTGATCAACAAAGAATAGGCGAGTGATGGAAATCAGCACAAAATATCGTGTCGACTAGAAATTGATTTGTCCTCATATTAGGATTAAACCATAAACTCCCTAGATTATCTTAGCAATTTTCATTATATCTGAGGAATCTTATCAATGTGAATTACATAATTCCTCTGCATTCCTCTCTCGTGAATGTTTTAAAAACTTTAGCCTTGTCCGGGTTCATTAGGTCTTTCATTCACTTTCATTGTCTTGGCCTTTCTTAATCTCTTTCACAGATAAATTACTGTCCTTGCGGTTTATGAGTTCTTTGTCATAAGATGTATTCCCCATCCTGTCCAGAGTGATGTTGTTGAACATCATTTAACATATGATTTTTTTTCTCGTGACCTTCACCTAACTTGATAGGATTGAGAAGTAATAGCAGAATTTAGGTATTATGAATCATTGGCACATTGATTTAATTGTACCATAACCATCGCAGTTGTGCTCTCTTGTAAATAACTTCCAAAGACAGCAGTTGCTCCGTTTAGTTTTTTGACTGCGTGTGACTTTTGCAGAAACTTTTGCAGACCATCTAATTATACATAAAAAACGTTTTACCATTTTTACCAAATTTACTGTGCTCGTTGGAGCATGGTATATAACAAGGCTCATGGCTAATTCTTTCACTTTTTGAGTCGCTCATTCATTCCCATTCAAAGTTTTTTTTAGAGGCCACTCATGAATGGCAAGAGACAAGGGACAGTGACACGACCCTAGTTAGCAGAGCAATACCTTGTGTGTGTGTGTGTGTGTGTGTGTGTGTGTGTGTGTGTGTTTGTTATTAGCACCCAAGCCCTTCTCCGCCCAAACTAGGACCAGGAAAAGCCAGGCAATGGCTGCTGATGACTCAGAAGGTAGATATAAAGGCTCCCCCAAACCCCTCATCCTTAGTTCATAAGGATGGTGAGGTTGCAGACTCTACAAGAAACTATCGAGCTTGAACTTGACTCGAATCCCAGTCTCAGGCAGAAAGCCAGGCAGGAACGTTTCCGTTCACTATCCAGATAGCTGAAACCTCAGTTATCCTTGGAATGACATAACATCACTATCACATCAAATAATTTAGAATAAAGTTACCTGCGATTTAGTAGATAGCATTTAGGATATCAACGTATGTTGTGAATTGTAACCAGTCTGCTTTATTAGCTCACATATTCTCTCGTCTCTGACTTAACTTATAGCTTGATCCATAGTTTTAACTATTTTCATCCTTAGAAATGAAAATCTCCGCCAGTACAAGAGAACATCTGGTGTATCCAGAATTTATTGGAAATGTACATCCTCGCCATGCGTTATTATCTTCAAGAAGCCAAAAGGGTTCCCTAGTCACAGCTGTGTTTAAACACTAGGGCCTAGTGTTTAAACACAGCTGTGCACTTTTGATTTTATAAGAACAGTAGCCAATAAAGGAGAGAGTAGCAATGACCAGACTTGAGTCCTTCTTAGGATGTGGGTAACTGGTCAATAAATGAAAGTACTACTATTACCCTACAACTAACATAAGTTGATGTTGAATTGCCTTTCCAAACAATACTGTATATTAGCAAAAATAACTTTTTATGTGATATTGTCAATAAGATATTCAATGTTCATTTTCAATAACGAATTAGGTTACGTTTAATATAAATCATGTGAAAGAATACCAAAAAGCTTACAGGGGTGTCACAATTTCGGCATTTTATTAGAATTGGCGGTTAAAATCTAAGTAAATATTTTGGTACATCTGTTTCGTGCATGGTCGAAAACGTAATATATGAGACAGCAGCCATTTTGATTGGACAGTGCAATCAATTTGAACGACAAAACGTTGAAATTTACGTTCAAAATTGCGGCATTGTTTTGAAAAAATGGTCGGTATTTCTGTATATCAAGTGGCATGAACATTTTCCTTGTACGAGGTCTTTGATTATGATCTGTGTCAACTTTTACAGTTGTACAATCTTCTGAACGATTCTGTAATCTTTTTATCAAGATTGAAAGTTTCAGAGTTTTATTCTTTGTATTAATCCTGGTAATTTACCAGCGGCATTTCATGTATTTTCCTTTCAGTATGTGCGATATTTTTTGACCAGTGATGTAGGACAAATTTCATTCTAACATTCTGTATTATCTTCTTTTGATAATCAATTAATACACAAGATATCTTGCCTATTATTAAATGTATTTAACATCCCGGTATATGTGTTTATATTTTCTTTACCATGAACCCTTTCCCTCAAAGGATCCCTCCAGGAAGATTAATCTTCCGAGTCTCAATTACTTATTTTTTTTCCTTTTCCATATAGTATTTTCTTAGGAGCCACTGCCAGTCAACAGAGTATCCAATATATATATATATTATGCACCGGAATATATATTTTTCGTTTCTCCTTTAAATTTATGAAATCTGAATTTGCTACACCTAGAATGTATATTAATCATATCAGAAAACAACTTTTTCGTGTAGCTGTGACAGGTCGAATAACCTCCACTCTTTTTAATTTCGGCTTACCTAATTGATTGTAGGCTCTGTCACTGCATGTGGCAAATCAGTCATCTCAGGTGCCATAGCATCTATGCCAATATCCTCACATGTTTTAGGTTTGAACTGTACTGTATTTACATATTTGTTTGTTATTTTTTATACATCCACTCTCTCTCTCTCTCTCTCTCTCTCTCTCTCTCTCTCTCTCTCTCTCTCTCTCTCTCTCTCTCTCTCTCTCTCTCTCTCTATATATATATATATATATATATATATATGTGTGTGTGTTATATATATTTTTATTTATTTATTTGAGTGTTTGTGCATATGTATTTGTAAGCCTTTTCTATATATACACATATATGTCTATGCATAATTATATATATGTACTGTATATATAATTGATATATTCCGGTTGTCTAAGTTATCAATTTTATTTATTGCTATCGTAACTTCTGCTCATTTCTATATTCATTCTAGTTTGTAAAATTTTTTGGCCAATTTTTTGGTTGTCTTTTCATTTGGTATTTGTAAATAATAGTAATGATAACGGTCATAATGATAATAATAAGAATCTTCAGTAATAATTAGCAACGAGTGTAAAGAATATACAGTTCTCGCTTTCCACCCTTTCCTTTTTCCACTATATAAAAGCTAGCCTTTCTCGTTGACGCCAATATTTATCTACCAAAACAGTATATACTTGATGATAATTTTGAAATGTAATGAAATTTCATGTGGCGAGAAACAAAGAGAATGAGATAAATAAAGATAAATAGAAATAAGTCCAGAGATAGTACATGAGTAACAGCATAGTTGTAGGCTGATGGCCATCCTACTTTGGGCGAATTTACTCTCATTTATCAGAATGTCTGAGTGACTCATCCTTTTCTTGGCCGACGAAAATGTTTTTCGTCTTAGAGGGAGATCAGTATTTGGCGACTTACCTCTAAGAGCACAAGTGTGTTGCTATCACCACCCCCACTCTCTTCCAATATACACACACTTAAATCTTTTTATGTAGGTAATTCTTATAAAGAAAAAGGAAACAATTTTTCGTGTAAAAAAAAAATGTTCAAAGTGAAGCTAGTTTCCACATTGATTTGGAATATCTTCCTAATTATCATTCATATGCACCCTTCATCCGGTAACTACTTTTCTCAGTGCAGTGTACATTTTAGTTGGAACACGTAAGAAATAGTTGAAGCTATTAATAAGAAGTTTCTTGCAGAGTTTGTCTGTTTACAATATCAAGAATCAAATGGACTTCATTACTCGTAACTTAACTCTGTCCTTAACTTTATCAAATACTTGTATTTGTAAATATCGTCCTACGGTGAAATATGTGGTGTTGTTTAATGTATCACAGGAGAAATTGCTTAGTAAAAGTTTATGTAATCTGCCGAGATCTGAGGAAATCTGCTACGCTGTACTTTTCGAGAACTGTTTTTGAACTTCAATTAATTTTTATATTTATTATAAGAGTAGCTTGTTGTGGAAGCTGATTCTTGTTTTCATCTATTCAGTTTCCATTATAGTAGTTTTTATGATCTTTAGACCATGTATTTTCTTTTTAAGAAATGTTTTCCCTCTATTTTGTTGTCGTATATTCAGCTGCTCCGTTGTTTCAAACTTTTTTCCTAGGATATTACTACGGGAGTTGGCACCTTACCAGGTTTCCCTAAACTAAATTCTTACTGCTTGGTCATTGCAGAAAATGGCTGTTTTTATCTCTCTCTCTCTCTCTCTCTCTCTCTCTCTCTCTCTCTCTGTAAGGCTGTTTTTATTTGCTTCGATCTCATTGACGACATTTACAAAATATCGAAGACTGCTTATAACTAATTTTGACTTTCCAAGTAAAGTTTGAGGACTTGATTTATTGATCTAAGATTGTGATAAGTGGACATTTTAATATATAAAATGTCCACTTATCACAATCTTACCGTTAACGAAATTTTATATGATAATGTGAAAGTAAACTATAAATAGTACCAATTCCAAATCGAAAAAATTTGTTTTTGTTTAAATAACTTACTATATAAGAAATAATAAAAATTTATGTTGAGGCTTTTAACATATTGATTGAATAGAAGAAAAAAAATCTACAGAGAGAATCTATGTTAACAAAACACCATACTCCAATAAGTAAAAAAGAAAGCACCTTGAAAACGTAAGTCTCCTAAGAGCTGTGTCTGGAAAAGTATTTTTAAGAGAATTTAACCTCTATCATCATAATCATCATCATCTCCTCCTATGCCTATTGACGCAAAGGGCCTCGGTTAGATTTCGCCAATCGCCTCTATCTTAACTTTTAAATCAATGCATCTCCATTCATCATTTCCTACTCCACGTTTCATAGTTTTCAGCCATGTTGGCCTGGGTCTTACCACTCTTCTATTACCTTGGGGAGCACAGTTGAAAGTTTGGTGAACTAATGTCTCTTGGGGAGTGCGAAGGGCATCTCCATCTACCCCTCACCATGATCTCATCCACATAAGGCACTCGTGTAACCTCTCTTATAGTTTAATTTCTAATCCTGTTCTGCCATAAAACTCCTAATATCCCTCTGAGGGCTTTGTTCTCTAATCTACAAAATCTGTTGAATATTATTTCATTGCCATACCACGACTAATATCCATTCTGTAACACCGATCTCACTAAACTGACATATAGCCTGGATTTTATATATAATTTCAGGCGAATTGATTTCCAAATTTTACTTACCCTAGCCATTGTCTGATTTGTTTTTTTCTCAATCTTTCATTCATTTAAATTCTAAACATCCTGTATTAGAGATCACAGTTCCTAAATATTTAAATGATTCCACCTCATTAATCCTTTCTCCTTCCAATGATATTTCATCTTCCATTGCATATTCCGTTATTATCATCTCCGTCTTTCTTCTATTCATCTTGAGCACAACCTCATGTGATATTTCATGCATCCTGGTAAGCAAGCATTGCAAATCTTGCTGGTATTCTGCTAATAAGGACGGCACCATCAGCATATTAATTTTTTGCTAATTTTCTATCACCAATCCCGTCCAATCCTTCTCCACCATCTCCGACTGTTCTACGCATTACAAAATCTAAGAGGAGGATAAACAACATAGGTGACAACACATTCCCTAGGAGTACTCTGCTGTTCACTGGAAATTCATTTGATAGGACTCCATTAACATTAACTTTGCACTTGCTATGCTCATGAACAGATTTAATCTATTCACATATTTAAGAGGAATCCCATAATAACGCAGGACTCTCCACACAAAATTGGCTGGTGCACACTATCAAAGGATTTTTTATAGTCAAAAGTGGATATCTATATTCAAAGCATTGCTGTACATGTCTCAAAATGAAAATGGGTCAGTGCAACTTCTGCATTTTCGAAATCCTGATTGTTCATCTCTCAACTTTTCATCAGTCTTTCTCTCTAGTCTCTTTAGAATAAGCATGCTATATATTTTCATAACAACGGATGTAAGTGTTATGCCTCTGTAATTATTGCAATCAGTCTGGCCACCTTTTTTGCCATTTTCATCAACACTCTTAACTCCCATTCATCAGGTTTTGCTTCGTCATGCCACATTCTACAAAATAATCTATTAAGTATTCTGGGGGCCACTTTATTATAGCCAGTATCATCTCTGCAGTTATTCCATCGTATCCCAAGGCCTTCCATCTAGCTTATTTAGCTGAATCCAAACCTCATGTGATATTTCATGCATTCTGGTAAGCAAACATTGCAAATCCTGTGATATTCTGCTAATAAGGACAGCATCATCAGCATACTCTAGGTCAGCTAAATTCCTGTTACCAATCCAGTCCAATCCTTCTCCACCATCCCCAACTTTTCTATGCATTACAAAATCAATGAGGAGGATAAGCAACGTAGGTGATAACACATTCCCTTGGAGGGCTCCTCTGTTCCCTGGAAATTCATTTGATGGGACACCACTAACATTAACTTTGCACTTACTATGCTCATGAACAGACTTAATCAAATTTACATAATTGGCCGGTGCACACTATCAAAGGCTTTTTCATAGTCCACAACTAAGCTTCTTGAAGAGGAGCACAGAGAAACCTTTTCAATTGAATGGTGGAATCGATTTGCAGTCTTAGAGACTTAAAGAGACAATGAGCAGACAATTAATGAAGAATGGTGTGATATTAAGAACATATATCAGGCAGTTAGTAATGAAGTTTTGGGACATGCAATTACAAGGAGAAAACCATGGATATGAAATGATACTTGGGATACTATAAAAAGAAGACCAACACAGAAATTGATTGTTATAAGTTTTCGAGGAAGTAATGAAAATTACAAGGTAGAGCATGCTAAGTATTCCATTATTGATAGTAAAGTCAAATGAAAAGCGAGGAAAGACAAGAGAATATATAGACAGGAAAGCGGATGAGGCTGACAAAGCTATGAATTCAGGGGGTGGCTATGGTGTAAGAATTGCTCATAGAATTGTTAATAAAAACTCTACTGGGGCAAAGTGGAAGAAGCATATACCCATCAAATAGAGGGATGGATCTGTTATAACAACAGAAGATGAAAAAAGGTAACGTTGGAATGAACACTTTGGTGAGGTCATGAATAGGAAATATGAAGGAAATAATTTGAATGATGTACCTGAAACTGAGGAAGATCTTGATGTACCCATGAATGAATTCATTGTGTTTGAAGTCAAAGCTATCATTATAAAACTAAAGAGTTAGAAAGCCTCTGGACACGATGGAATAACTGCTGAGATGATATTGGCCGAAAATGATGTGACTCCCAGAATACTTACAAGATTATATTGTAGAATGTGGCGTGAAGAGGCAAAACATGATGAATGGTAGCTGAGAGCGTTGGTGAAATGGCAAAAAAAAAGGAGACCTGACTGATTGCAATAATTACAGAGGCATCACATTTACGTCAGTTGTCATGAAGATATATAGTATGCTCATTCTAAAGAGACTATAGAGAAAGACTGATGAAAAGCTGAGAGATGAACAAGCAGGATTTAGAAAAGGTAGAAATTGCACTGACCAAATTTTCATTTCAAGACATGTGGTACAGCAATGTTTAGAATATAGAAATCCACTTTTGAGGGAATTTAACCTCTATAGAACAGGAGAAAGCTTAATTTTCTTTTTAGTTTATTTGTAAGACAATTTCTGATTAAATTTTCTTTTTGAAAAATGTAACACGATGGAGTTGAAGAGAATAAAGTTGTTATATCTACCAGATATATCAGCTGAATTGATAACTGACGTTAGCAATGCATAGCTTAAAGGAGAGCCGATTACTATACAGAATATACTACCTATACCATATCAATTGAAACTGTTTTTTATTTTAAAATCTAATTTTTCATGAAGCTGTGTATGTACATTTTTTTAACTTGATCAGCCTTTCCTCTTTAACCCGCATTCTGAGACAGACATCTGTGTTCTCAGGTCATAAACGTTGAATCATATGTTGGAGTTGGGAGGACACTGGTAACCCACATCGTTAGTT
>NC_090739.1:80893026-80895526 GCF_036898095.1 Palaemon carinicauda
AACTTGAAGCTTGAATAAGTGTACTGGTAAATTACATCTGAAAATAGGGCCTTTGTGTGTAATGATGAAGGGACACCTGCTTTTCACTAAAATCTTTGATTATCGCTCGCCAATTTTTTGCAGCGCTTGAGTTGCTCTTTGTGATGTCAATCTGATTGCTATTTTAAAGGACTTTTTTCAATGGGTCAAACGCAATTGATACCTTTTGAAATAAATTTACTGTTCTTTTATAGGGGCATAATGCTCAAATTCTTAAGAATATTTGATATCTAAGAAGAGTTAAACATTGCTTTTGATTTTTTGTGATAACTCTTAGTATAAAGTTTTTATCTTGTAAAATAACAGGAATAATTTAATGAAGAAACGAATTTTTTGTGGCATTGGCAGCATTGCACATATTTTAGGTAGTACGTTACTTTTGCATAATACCAAATTTCTTCTTGCTTTCAATTCTAATGCAATTACCTTTCCATCTATTACACAGACACAGGCGCACACATACACATACACGCACACACACACACACACATATATATATATATATATATATATATATATATATATATATGTATATATTTCTGAGTGAGGATACCTTAACGGAGTTAAAGGGTTTGTCTATCTCCGTAATCGGCAAAGCTGTACGATTATAGTCAGGCCACCCATACTAGGTTAGTTGTCTATGGGCCGATCAGTCAAAAGTTCTCCCACCATCACCAGTCTTCTGTTGGCCAGCATGTCGAGAAAAGCTGGGCCAAATCCTAGACTTGAGTAAAGACATGTCTGAGCAGCTTTTATCTGCAATGTACTAGAAATGGCCGAATTTTTTACACACACACACACACACACACACACATATATATATATATATATATACAGTATATACTGTATATATGTAGTATGCGTGTATCTATGCATGTATATAATTACTTAGATCAATCGCAGTACAATAATTCCATGTCCCTACACTTGTTCATGCAATGACCGGCATAAACACTCATGTAATTAACAGAATCTTCAAATTACCTTCTTTTTTTATTATTCTAACAATTACAATCAGCACCGCCTGTCCTGCACTAATGTTATCTATGGTGCATTGTAAGAAGAATTGCTAATAACCGATTCGGAAAATTTCTATTCATAAAATTACCTTTTAGCTACCATTTGTGGCTTTAGATCTAATCGTTTTCATAATTATGTACTTACACCTTAGCATGGTCTTGGAAGCTGTTGTCCACGCTGTTTTATATCTGTATACATATAACACGCACAAAGTAAACAAGTATTATGAATTGTTTTTTTTTTTCTTGTGAGCCAGCGGATACCCCTCCGTGAGATTTAATTCACTGGATATTATGGTTAATACTCTTCAAGTTTGACAGTGTCACGTCGCATTAAGATGTTTTATTTCAATTCTAGCTATTGTTTTCATCAAGATTTTCTTTAAAATATTTTTAGTTTCTAGCCTTGAATTTGGAATTATTTGGCTCTATTTCTATTTCAAGCAAAGAAAATAAATATCAGCGCTATTTGAGGTTTGATGGCTTTGCTCATTGGGACATATGGCATCGGCACGAATATGGACATTAGAACAGTTAATCAAAGCCGTAAGAGTTGGAAGTAGGTGTTTGTAAGTTTATGTTCATACGCGTGTGAAGAATGTGTCAAATAACATTAGAATGTCAGTGTCGCTAAAATACCAGTTGGTCCTTGGGTGTCATTAATATTTTGGCTTCGAGCTTAGTTTGAAGGTGGCAGTGACAGTGCGAGGCTGTTATAACGTTGGCTATTTTTGGGAAGACGTCTTGTGAATTGGTTTAGTAATTATAAAGGGATAGCGAATCATCGTCTGATTTATCTGTTAAATGCGAACAATTGGAAGTTCTTAATCTAGTTTTAAAGAATACTTGGCCTTAGCCTAAAGTTCCTTACATATGTAGAGTCCCTGATCCCATTATAGCAGGATGAATATTATCCTGCATTTTCCATATGATCTACATATATCTGAGCCATATAATTCTTGTAGAACTTGAAAGTTTATTTATAATTATAAACAAGTAAAAATTAACATGGGGAACAGTTTGCAAATAATGAAAATAAACTCATTTTCTTTGTTATGATTTTGATTATGCATGATTATTTAGGTAAAGGTACACACATTTTTCGGACATCATGTTTCAATATATTTATTTGTTATAAGTTGTTTGGCTTTCCCTGACGTTATAAATTTACTATTGATATATTGCACAGTATATTTTAGTTATTCTCCCCATAAGTAAAATGCAAAGATAGATATATATATATATATATATATATATATATATATATATATATATATATATATATATATATATATATATATATATATATATATATTCAAGTAGAAAATAGTCCACGACCAGAATCAGTACAAACAAATGTTTGGTCCACTTGGAACATAATACGGGCATGTAAATTCAGATCCTATATGGATGCAGAGAGCTTTTGCGGTTATGGCGGCGTT
>NC_090739.1:80903026-80906111 GCF_036898095.1 Palaemon carinicauda
CTCCCACCAGCTTTCCTTTATCGTTCTCCTTCTTTATGCCTTTAAAAATCACTCTCCTTCCTCTTGAATAATCAGTTAAAAGAGAGAGAGTGTGTGTGTGTCTGGTGCATAGTGAGAGAGAGAGAGAGAGAGAGAGAGAGAGAGAGAGAGAGAGGAGAGAGAGAGAGAGAGAGAGAGAGGGGGGGGTGGTTGGAGGAGCTCCTTTGAGTTTATTTTAGTTTTCTCTTATTGGCATCTTTTTAGGTGCTCTTTAAAGTTAACATAAATTCTTTTAAAAGGTTTACATTTTATATATTTGATAAACTGTCCTTTGCAACTCGAATGTTTACCCTCCTATATCAGGCCGTATTTTAATAAACTGTCCTCTGCTTATACTCAAATATTTACCCACAATGTCTGGTCTTATTTGCTTCCAATAGTTTGAAACGTTTGAGAATGCTCAACCTGGCTGACCATGAGTGAGGTGTGGGTGTAGCTGGATAGAGGGTGTCGATACTGTCGCTGATTAGACACAGCTCTGCCTCCTCGTCTTAAGAATAGCAGTCGTTCCTGGTCTTATGTAAACTACTTTAGCACTTAAATCATTTCGTATTTGCATTTCAAGGTCGCTAGGGATAGGTTTTTATTTTTTTGTGGTTTTATATAGGCATTACCATATGTTCACATATATCTTTTTAGGGTATGACTTCGTTCGCAGTACCCGATAATTAGTTATAATTTATACTCTGTGTTTCCAATGCACAAGAAATTCTTGTCATGAATTCTCTTTTCGTATGGTATTCAGAACCGAGACAAATAGTGTCAATCATTTGTTTATGTAGGCTTGGCTAGTTAGGCGTGTGTGTTCCTATGCTTAACCCCAGATATTTCTTCACACCAAGTCCTTGCAAAATAGCAGGTGAAGGTTTTACTGTTTGTTTTCCCTGGTACCAATTTCTCTTCTGATTCAGCAACACTCAATGTTTTCTCATCATTTACTTTGCAGTTTACATTATTCACTTTTAATCATTTAAAAAAGACATTTATTTTCTTATTTTTAGGTCACCATAGTATTTTATAATTTCATGGTAATTTTATAATTGGTGATAGGCTATGCTGTTTTACAGTTATGAGGGTCATTATCTAATGAAAATGTACTAAAAATACACCGGTGTGATTCAAGTTCCAGATATTTTATTCAAAGCCAAACTTTTTTTTTGTATCAATATGAATATAGATAACACAATTTATTGATTGTTATAATTAGAATAAATGGTAGTAGCAAAGATTATGAAACTTTTTCTGTCAACAAAGATGCTTATCTTTGTTGATGTAATAACATAAAACTAAAACAAAACTTGGTAAAATGAATATATATATATATATATATATATATATATATATATATGATATATATATATAATATATATATATATATATATATATGCATTACCACTGTATCCATTTCAATCTTGGATAAGAATTAACTATTTGCCACTTAAATCTGATTGACCTCTTACTATATTTGCAATTAAAAGAAAATCTGTGTTCTTTTTAGTTATTAATCTTTGTTTTTATCTCTTCTTTTCATTTGCTGTGTGTTTAAGATTTCCTCGATATAAAAAAAGCCTTTAATTAAATCTTGAATAGTTAAAGAGACCGACTTTTCTAGCATCAATTATTAGATTTTGGTTGATAAAAGTTGCGTTTAAAATAGAATAAGACGTTAATTCAAAAGCTTGGTAGGAAGTAATGAAATTATTTGAAATGTCTTACTTTTTCGGACAAGATGATCCAAAATGTTGGTCTTTCTAAGGAAGAGAAACATTTTGGATTTTGTATTTGATAATAAAATCAAATTGAAACTGTTGGAAAATGGAATCTAAATTATAAAAATCTCAAAGATACTTGAGCAGTTCATTTCTTAAGCAGTTGACCTACTTTGCACGAAAGGAAGGGAAAATATTCGAAATGACAAGAAAGATCATATTTATATTTTGTGTGGCAACAGACGGATAGGCAAGAAACTGGCCAACGAATATCTTAGCGTTCCATAACGGGCTTTGAACAACACTAAAACCTTCCAGAGTAAGTGCTGTAAAGGAAATGATCATGGTGGTTTTTTTTTTTTTTTTTTTTTTTTTTTTTTGAGATTAAAGGTACAGTTATTCGAAACATGCCTTAAGTGCTTTAGAATTTTAAGAAAAAAATCCATATGAATTAGTAATTGAATTTTTTACTTATAAGAAAAACAATTCCAAAAGAATGTAACTGACTGGCACTGAAATTTCATCTTCAAATGACACTGCTCAAAGATATACTGTATACATGAAAAATGGGCCTGAACAGTATCTGTCAGTCCGCTAAACTTTACTATGGCTCCACCGAACATTGGTGCTCTTAGTGTGCAACTCTTCCACCTCTCATACAAGCACCACAGTTCTCTATGATCTTGTCTCTAAAGAATACAGTCCTGGACACTTTATTAATTTTTGGTTGCTAATAACAAGTTTATTTTTGGGCTGGTTGATTACTTTGGTCTGTGTTGGCTAGATTATGTAAAGATAGTATGTATATTTTTTAATGACATTTTACCAAAACGTGGGCCTCGTCAGTGTCAATCTTTGCTGAGTAGAATTTCAACTTTTAAGAAAAGAAACCCTTTTTGGGTTGAGGTGCTTTTATCAGCCATGGTGGAGGTTTGCAGTATCCAAAAGCTCTTTAAAATCTCGCAAAGCCAAAGAGTTCTTAAAATTTACATCTCTGCGCAAGTTTAGTTCAAAAACGTTCTAATACATACCCGCACAAGCGCACGCGCACAGACACACCCCCATATATATATATATATATATATATATATAGATATATATATATATATATATATATATATATATATAATACATGTAAAATGTGTGGGTGTAGTTATTTGCGGTGTGTGAGCGTGTGACAGTCCTGCTGTATGTACGTGTACCATTAACAATTTTGGCCATCATTTTTGTTCCAATGAACCTGTTTAAATCCATGCTATTAAACATGCTCCAGTGGACATTCCTAATGAAAATTTTTCCATAATTTTCCGAAAGATTACTTCTCCAAAAGAACAACG
>NC_090739.1:80906611-80924111 GCF_036898095.1 Palaemon carinicauda
ATATATATATATATATATATATATATATATATATATATATATATATAAATATATATACAGTATATATATATATATATATATATATATATATATATATATATATATATATATATATATATATTTGGGCTCAAGCCATGTCGTCCTGATGGAAGTTCCTATAGGGTAGCTTCCTAGGGTATATTACAACTACGGCGATATTCCCAGAGAATTTACCTTAAGGTACCAGAATTCTAACTCCTGGAGCGAGTATCCCTCGTGAAAGGGATATCGCGACATATCAGAGGACGTATTCTAGACACGTCACATGGCAATCTACGACCTGAACAGAGATTTCGTCTCGTAGGAGGTGATTGACGAGATACGAATTCGGGAAAGAAAAAGGGGAGCCGCTCCCAAGGCTTCCCTATCCCCCGATTCGTATGCGTGCCTGGCGCCAATCCTGGCGCCATCTGCATTCCTTTTTGCGTAGCTTAACAACTCGGTGTTTTTTCCTGTTTTTCTCGCAAATCTTGGATTTATTCAGCTTTTCATGGCTTCTCCGTCTTCGTTGGCCTCGGATAAGTTGAGTATAGTGTCTGTTATGTATAAATGTAGGCTCTTGGTAAAATTTTGAGTGATTAATAGGATTAATCTTTGATACAAGAGCCGTAGCCTACCAGAGGTGTCCTGGACACTGTCACTCGCTAGGTATAAATTAGTTAGTCAGAGTGACATTCCTGGTTGTTTTGCTTTAATAAATTTTAGCTATTTAGCTTTACATAGGATTTCCTTTCGTGCTTAGTATTATTTGGCGAAGTATTCGCCATTCTGGCCTACGCTAGGCCATGTAGCCTAGTCGTTTGGTCCTAGTACTTCATGCATGATTTTGGTTTTTCCGAGTGTAATTAAAATTTTATTGAAGCTTTAGGCTATATTTTATACATTTAAGACTGTGTGGAATATTTCCAAGATTGTATACGTGTGAGTTTCGGTGAATTAGGTAATCGATTCTCTTGGTGCCTAGGCTAATTGCTTATGGAGCCTTAGTATACTTTATCATTCTCCCCGGTTGCTTTCTTTTCTTCGGAGAAGGTATGCAATCCCTTTCCCTCTGTTTAAGCCTTGGGCTTATCCCTAAGTGGTTTTTTCCGAATTTATTTTCGATAAAACTATACTAGGGTGTTACTGTACCTTCCTGTTCCAGTAAGTCTGGTTCAAAGAGGGACAGAACAACAGAGTTTTTAGTCTGAGTCCGTGTTGTCTGGCTTGGGGCAGAGTCTCCCTCGCTGACCTAACACTTACAAAGGGAGCTTAGCTCCCTTAGGTCACTACCGAAGGTTTCTGTAAGTTATGATTCCTTCTTTTGTGATCGACCAGACTAAGTCCTGTTGCTGTTCTCGGGGGAGGATAAGTTCTTCCCTTGGGAGTAGCAACGCCTTCCTTGCTTTGGTGCTCTGGAAGCTGGCAAGTTTTGCTGGCCCTTTCCCTTAGATCTCCCTTAGGCTAAGACAAAGTTCTTGGCTGCGGGTGATCTGTCACTAAAGCAAGGTTGGCAGGACCCTCTTGTCCCTTCCCCCTCTATCTCCGTAATGGCCTAGCCATTACTGTACTGTACCTTGCCGTCCGGCAGAGCTGGCCGGCAGGTGTATTACTGTACTGTACGTCGTTCTACTTCTGGACATAGTATAGGTTGGGATGTGGAATTGACTAAGCCCATTGCCGGCCGGCAGAGATGCTGGCCGGCAAGGGTCTTATGTTTTCGAGTGCTGCCCGGACCTCTCTTGGTCCCTCATCCATGCCTGCCGGCAGAGCCGGACGGCATTGGTCAAGGAAGCCTGAATTAAGTTTCTCCCCTTCCTTATATGCACTCTTTCGGTTGCCGGGCTTGGGGGGTTGTGTACACTCTTATCCCGGCATCCATTCTATTTTCTTCTAGTGCTGTACCTGTCCCGGCTGCCGGCCTATGAGGCCGGCAGCCGGGCAGGTGTAGTCTAAAGGTTCTTTTGCTGCCGGCTGGCATCGGTCTTGTACCTTTGCCGGCCGGCTTATGTCAGTCCTTGTCTGCCGGTCACCAAGAGTGTGGCCGGCAGCTGGGTACTACCTTGTGTAGTTGCTGGCCGGCAATGCAGTCATTGCCGGCCAACACTGGCTGATGCCGGCCGGCAGCTGCTGCCGACCGGCACAGGCATTTGAACCAGAGTGCTGCCGCCCTATAGCTGTTAAGTAGTATACTTTAAAGCTAGTTGTGGTGTGTGCCGGCCGGCAAAGGCAGGCCGGCACACATCCTCCTATACTGTACTAGTATTCTTCTGTATAGCATATACAGTAAGAAGAAAACTATAGTAAAGGTTTAGGTACAGCACTGTATCTTCTAACACTATTGTGTTTTCTTGCACAGCCCTTTGCTGTTGCCCTCAGATAGGAAGCAGAGTTCTTCCCTGTATATTATCCAGGATTTTAAAATCATTGCCTAGGTGTGAGCTCCACCTGTTTCCTCTGGAAACCTTGCATTGGTTACTCTAGAAGAGATAAACCATTTTTTATTTTATTATCTGGAAGGCTGCAACAATGGGTTGTGAGGGAAACACAAGTGTGTGTCTTTCCTTTCTGAATTGTTATGCTATACTATGCATATCCAGTGATACATAGTTCACTTGATACTCATGGAAATTTCTTCTCTTTACAGAAGGACACTCCGAAGTGGGGAAGTGCTTTCTGCAATGTCAGCAGCAAGAACCTCTGCGGACATGAGTTTTGTAGGAGACACGCAGCATACGCTGTCTCCAAGGATGATCTCCGGTATTGGGACCCTCAGGTATGTACTGTATGCACTAACCTGATTAATGAGACATTTAAATAGCTAGGAAGAAGCTTCGTACCTGGTTAAGGGGCTTCCAAAAGAACACTTCTGGCCCTTATCTTCCAAGTGAGAAGATGAGGGCGTATTTTTTCCCTAAGGCATCAGCTGATGCAGTGATTCCCCAGCCTCAAGAGGAGATCCCCTAAGTTCAGATCCAGGTGGATGCTGAAGTCGCGGTCGCGATGCAAGACATCCAGCTAAATGACAGGATATCTGATGTGGACGGGTGTCAGGAGGAAGACCTCCTGGCAGAAGCCCAGGATGAAGTTCAAGCCCCTCTACATCGGCCGGTCTCCCAGTAGAGCTGGGACAGGCCCTCTCTTCTATTGTTGGAATGATCCAACAAATGCAGAAGGAGAATCAGGAGAAGGCGGCTGCAATGGAACTACGAATGCAGTGCCTTGCAGAATCACATGGGCCCCAGAGAAAAGCTCAATGTGAAAGACCTTCCCTTGTGCTCAGATGCTAACCCATGGAGGTATGCTGAGCACATGCCGATGACGACTGGAAAGATCGTCATCTCGGATAAGCTGGGCTCAGTTCCCCTGGAGGGTGGAATTCTGGCCCAGCAAGGCATCATATCCGGACTGTTATGTCCGGCTGAGGAAGGAACCAGCTTCAAAGGAGGAGACAGAGCCGAAGGAGGTCATAGTGATGGACCATGCTAAGGCTCAAGCTCTACTTTCATCCTCGATGAAAGAGAGGGGCTTCTCTAACTCAAAGGTAGCTGCATTGAATAGGAAGCTCCCTTCCTTTGTGTCCTCGCCTACTAGAGCCTTCCCCCTTTTACAGAAAGGGTTTCTGGCTGTACTAAAAGCAATCGAGGCCGGCAAGTCTTGCCCCTCCCTAGAGGAGTGTAAACCCTTGTCGCTGGCCCTGCCTATGGACCACAAAGACTGGAAGGACGTCCATCTTACGTTCTCAGTGGGAAAGTTGGAGGCTGATATTGCCGGACGTCAGTTCGGCAAGGACCTCCCTAAGCTGTCTGACTTTCTTTTGCGAAGTGAGTTCGATACAAAAGAAAGACTGACTGCCTCAATGTCTCTTCAGACTACTCTCGAGACAATGGCAAGTGACCCCAAGGTCCATGAAATGTTCATGGTAGTGGCCAAGCCTCATCTGGCCACAGTGACGAAGGACCTTTATGGCTTCGTCAAGGCAAGGAGAGCTTGTAGGGAGTTCGTGTTTACCTCGGCTACGGTGAGGCACGAGCTAAAGAAACTAATCTCCTCCAACATTTGGGGAAAAGACCTTTTTCCCTACCGACTTGGTCAAAGAAGTTTTTGATAAAGCCGCCTTGGAGAATAGAAACCTTCTCCAGAAGTGGGGCCTGGCTATCAAAAGAAAGTCTTCCCCGGATGAGGGTCCTCAACCAAAGAGGAAGACTATGAGGACTAGGCTACCGTCTCGGCCAGCCAAGCCTCTTAGACAGCAACAGCAACTGCAATTGCCATTGCCCCCAGTGCCCCAGATCGTGGCACAAACCCCGACCACCTTTCAGTGGGTACCCCAGGCCGTGTCGACACAGTCCACGGCATTCACCCCAGCGTTCGAAGGGCAGTCTACTTCCTTTCGAGCAAAGCCTAGAGGAGCAGCCAGAGGCTCGTCTAGACGCCCCTCAAGGGGAAGGGGATTCAGGGGTGGTCGTGGTCAGGAAGGCAAGACCTCAGGACGGCAGTCCAAGTGAGGTGATACCGGTAGGAGGGAGACTTCTGAAATTTCGGGATCGGTGGACCTTCGATCCCTGGGCCCACAGCCTACTCAAGAATGGACTGGGCGGGAGCTGGTACAGCACTCCACCCCCGTACCTTCGGTTTTTCCAACACTCCACCCCCGTTATGGAGGAGTACGTTCAAGAACGGTTGGAGAAAAAGGGTGAAGCCCATCAATTTCTAAGGGAGGCTGTTTTGTGTTCCCAAGAAAGACTCGGAAAAGCTCAGAGTCATTCTGAACTTGTCGCCACTTAACAAGTTCATAGTGAATTGCAAATTCAAAATGCTAACACTGCAACACATAAGGACCTTACTGCCCAAGAGGGCATATTCCGTCTCTATAGACTTGTCAGACGCCTACTGGCACATTCCAATTAGCCATCGACTCTCCCCCTACCTAGGGTTCAGGCTACAACGAAGACTATACGCCTTCGGAGCCATGTCATTCGGGCTAAACATAGCCCCAAGGATTTTTACGAAGCTTGCGAGCGTAGCTCTCAAACAATTTTGCCTAAAGGGAATTCAGGTAGTAGCCTACCTGGACGACTGGTTGGTGTGGGCAGCATCCGAGACAGAATGCTTGCAAGCTTCCAGTCAAGTGATCCAGTTCCTAGAGTACCTAGGCTTCAAGATCAACAGAAAAAGTCTCGACTTTCTCCATCTCAAAAGTTCCAGTGGCTAAGATCCACTGGGACCTTTTGTCACACCGTTTCTCCACCCCGGCGAAGAAAAGGAAGGAGATAGCGGGTTCTGTCAAGAGACTTCAAGATTCCGAAAGGATATCAAGACACGAGCAGGAGAGAGTACTGCGCTCTCTCCAGTTTGCTTCGGTGACAGACCCAGTGCTAAGAGCACAGCTAAAGAATGCAATCGGAGTTTGGAGAAGTTATGCATCAAACGCGTGAAGAGATCTGAGAAGACCAGCCGCTTCGGCTAAGTACTCTTCTCAGGCCTTGGTCCCAAGCCAGACATCTAAAGAAGTCAGGTTCTTCTTCAGCCACCTCCCCCGTCGGTGACGATTCACTCAGACGCCTCAAAGGAGGGATGGGGAGGTCACTCTCATCGGAAAAAAGTCCAGGGGACTTGGTCCAGGCTATTCACGACCTTTCTCATAAAACTTTCTAGAAGCTAGGGCAGTGCTCCTTACCTTAAAGAAAGTCTCCCCGCGTCATTCGTTCCACATAAAGTGGTAATAGACAGCGAGGTAGTTGTAAGATACTTGAATCGACAAGGATCGAGGTCACCACCTCTCAACCAGGTGATGTTGGCCGTCTTCCGATTGGCGGAAAAGAAGAAGTGGTACCTGTCGGCAGTTCACCTTCAAGGAGTCCGCAATGTGACAGCGGACGCTCTATCCAGGTTCACACCGATAGAGTCGGAATGGTCCTTAGACGCAGGATCATTCTCCTTCATTCTGAATCAGTCCCAGAACTGCAGATAGACCTCTTTGCGACGAAAGACAACAAGAAGTTGCCCCTGTACGTGCCCCGTACGAGGACCCCTTAGCGGAAGCAGTGGACGCGATGTCCCTCGACTGGAACAGATGGTCCAAGATTTATCTGTTCCCTCCTCACAACCTTCTGTTGAGGGTCCTCAACAAACTGAGATCATTCAAAGGGTAGCGGCAATAGTGGCCCACAAGTGGCCGAACAGCGTGTGGTTCCTCCTGGCATTGGAACTGTAGCTGAAGTTTGTACCACTACCAGATCCAGTTCTGACCCAGCGAGTCCAGAAGTCAACTGTCTGCGCTTCATTACAGAAAACCCGGACCCTGCAGTTCATGATTTTCTCTCCCTAGTGGTGAGAAAGCGTTTCGGGATTTCGAAAGCCAGTATAGACTTCCTTGAGGAATATAAATGCAAATCTACTAGAAGGCAATATGAGTCATCTTGGAGAAAATGGGTGGCCTTTTGTCAAGGCGAAGATTCCGCAGGAGATCTTGACAGACTTCTGCTTATCCTTTTTCCCCACCTCCATGGTCAAGGGTTGGCAGCGAACACGATTTCAGCGTGTAAGTCTGCTTTGACAAGACCCATTCTATATGCCTTCCAGGTCGACCTAGGTAACGAGATCTTTAATAAAGTCCCGAAAGCCTGTGCTAGGCTCAGACCTTCAGCACCTCCAAAGCCCATTTCATGGTCTTTAGACAAGTTCTTCATTTCGCTTCTCTGTTGAGCAATGAAGAGTGTGCATTAAAGGATTTGACACAAAAAGTTATTTTCCTATTTTGCACTCGCGTCCGGGGCCAGGGTTAGTGAGATTGTAGCCTCTCGAGAGAGGCAGGTCGTGTTCAGTTCCTGGATGGGGAAGAACTGAACCTGTTTCCGGATCCTACGTTTCTCGCCAAGAATGAGTTACCCACCAACAGGTGGGGTCCCTGGAGAATCTGCCCTCTGAAAGAAGATGCATCTCTATGTCCAGTAGAATGCCTAAAGGTCTATCTTCATAGAACTTCAGACTTCAAGGGTGGTCAACTATTCAGGGGAGAAACATCAGGCTCAAATTTATCTCTGAATCAACTCAGAGCGAAAATCACATATTTTATTCGCAGAGCGGATCCTGACAATACACCCGCAGGTCACGATCCGAGGAAAGTTGCCTCATTCTTAAATTTCTTTAATTGTATGGATTTTGAACATCTCCGTTCATACACTGGCTGGAAGTCTTCCAGAGTGTTCTTTCGCCACTATGCGAAGCAAGTAGAGGAACTAAAAGAGATCTGTGGTAGCAGTGGGTCGCGGTGTTAACCCTACTGTTTAACTCTGCGAGGAACAGTGGTCTTAATTGGGACGATTAATTCCAGGGTGAGTGTGTAGTTACATACTGTACTACAAACTAAGTGAGGGCACTGTGTTGCCCATCCAGACTGTTCCATTTCCGAAGGTGAACCTAGCATAAGTGCAGACATGTGTGCCGAGCGTTTCTAACGCTAATGTCATTGATTTGTAATACAGGCTTTTATGACTTTGATACCTCGGTATCTTAAAAGTGGCATCTAATGTTTTTTCTTTCAGACAAACAAGCTCTGTTTACTATCATACTTATGCTTAAAGTTTTGGGTTATCCTCTTCTATATATATATATATATATATATATATATAATTGTGGTTAACCTGTCTATTTATTGCCTGTCAATAGTCTGGTTCTTGAGAACCTTGCGTCTCCTTCACCTGTGTCAATTTATTGGTATAATTGAGCATTCATTCTATGTACCTTATCTGGGATAATTCTAATAGAATTGTTCCTTTATGCAAGCTATGTTGCATTGGTTTTCCTCCTATGCGGATATAAAACCTTTGTCCAATACAAGTATTGTGCAGAAAACTGGTCGATATTTCATATTGACGCAGTGGTCCTTTACAAACTATGCTTTACTTAATATAGGGCGAGACCACTATATTAGCTTGCCTGGTAATCATACATAGATATATGTACTCTTCGAGACTTTTCCAGAGTCTAGTAGGACTCTTCCCTGTAGGGGGCAGGAAGCTCTAACATAGTTTATAGTTAGTTGAAAAGATGTATAACGGTAACATCTTAGGTCTCTAGGTCTAGTCGACCGGGAAAAAATTACCTCCGGGGAGTACGGCACGTTCTGAGAATCCACAGATACAGTAATGCTCTGGTACACTTCCATCAGGACGACATGGCTTGAGCCCAAAAAACGGATTTTGAGCGAAGCGAAAAATCTATTTTTGGGTGAGATGGCCATGTCGTCCTGATGGACCCGCCCTTGCCTTTCTAAGAAAGGGCTGTAGGACCCCTCCCTACATACAGTATCTGTAGCACCTCGTGTACGCTACAAGGAATACAGATGGCGCCAGGATTGGCGTCAGGCACGCATACGAATCGGGGGATAGGGAAGCCTTGGGAGCGGCTCCCCTTTTTCTTTCCCGAATTCGTATCTCGTCAATCACCTCCTACGAGACGAAATCTCTGTTCAGGTCGTAGATTGCCATGTGACGTGTCTAGAATACGTCCTCTGATATGTCGCGATATCCCTTTCACGAGGGATACTCGCTCCAGGAGTTAGAATTCTGGTACCTTAAGGTAAATTCTCTGGGAATATCGCCGTAGTTGTAATATACCCTAGGAAGCTACCCTATAGGAACTTCCATCAGGACGACATGGCCATCTCACCCAAAAATAGATTTTTGGCTTCGCTCAAAATCCGTTATATATATATATATATATATATATATATACATGAAAAATATGTGGGTGTAGTTATTTGCGTGTGTGAGCGTGTGACAGTCCTGCTGTTTGTACGTGTACCATTAATAATTTTGGCCATCATTTTTGTTCCAATGAACCTGTTTAATTCCATGCTATTAAACATGCCCCAGTGGACATTCTAAATGAAATTTTTCCATAATTTTCTGAAAGATTACTTCTCAAAAAGAACAACGATAAAGCTTATTTAACACATTGATCAAGCGAAATTGCCGATTTAAAAACTAATTTTGCTCAAATTCACATGTAAAGCCTTGGTAGTTCTTGTGGATTATACTCATTTTATTGACCATGTTATGGCTTACTACAAAATCAAATTTATGTGTGTGTGTATATATATATATATATATATATATATATATATATATATATATATATATATATATATATATATTTGTGTGTGTGTATATATATATATATATATATATATATATATATATATATATATATATAGAGAGAGAGAGAGAGAGAGAGAGAGAGAGAGAGAGAGAGAGAGAGAATTGAATGATATCGGAAAGTAGCCGAGTCAAAATTTCGACATTTTATACGTAGAATGGTGTCAATGGATTCCTATTGTTTCTCAGTATCATTTCTTAAATATACAGTAGCGAAGTTAGTATGCCTCGGGAATACATTTTGATTATCCTTTGTTGAAGGAGTAAAATTAATTGTCTTTTTTTTATCGTGAATTATGTCTTTATTGTTCGAGTATGCAAGATTTTCAAGGCCTTGTTTATTATAAGAAATTACAAGACTGTAGGGCCGGAGTTTCAAGAAAATACTTATATCAACGTGGTTTTATCTCTTTGCGTGAGTGTCTGACATTAAATTCCTTCGATAAATACCTGGAATCGTAGTCAGGCGGAGGCCGTAAGTATCGCATATCAGCGCAGTGAACTGGGACCCTTTTATAAGATCGTGTTTTATTTCTTTCTAATAGAATATTGTAAACAATTGAAATCATATAGCTGTATGAATTCCGTCTCTAATAAATTTAGTTTGTATCTTTGGATCGTAGTTAAAAGAAAACTAAATTGGACGATATTATGTGGGACTTTTTATAAGCAGTGAGGCATCAAATACTTGATCTAGTCTGACCCTTCCTCTTTTTGGCAAAAATCTAAGCTGAAGTTGAGAGTATTGTGAGTGTCGTTACGAGCTGTTGCAAGGATTCTCATAATTCCAATAACTTGATCTGTGTATGTGCATAATTATGTAATTAGAGATCTGTTTCATTGGCTACTGCCATTGTCCTTCATGTTAAACAAATACGTTCATTGCTCTTGTTCGTTGAGCTTTTTTTTTTATCCTCATCAATATTATAATGCATTTGAGGCTTTTATTCATTTTTGCCTATATGGAATGACAACAACTAATTGCCCATGATTTTTCTTCACTGTCTTCGAATATTGTCTCCTCTGTGGTTTTTTAAAGAGGTGTTTCTCTCCTCGTTCTCATATATACCCGTGCCGCGTATTTTCTCAGCCCTTCAGCGATTTCCTGAGACAAACATTCTCTCTCTCTCTCTCTCTCTCTCTCTCTCTCTCTCTCTCTCTCTCTCTCTCTCTCTTTCGTGGTACTTTCTTCCTTTCTGTTGGTTATTAGATCGTTCTTTGAAATAGAATCTCTTGATGTTGAGGAGCAAATTGAGAACTATTATACTAGCTGATGTAAAGATAAAAAGAATTTCCTGAAACACTTGAAGTTTAGCTATGTTATATCATCCAATCATCTATGGTAGCGAAATTACGCAAATTTAAGTCAAACAAGCAATAAATAAAATGAAAGGCTATTAAACTTGTCACCCTTGCTCCCCCATTTTGTATTTATGTTGATTTTTAGGAATGTATTTGAGTAGAATGTTAAGTTCATCAGTTCTTTACGGTAAGGGCGAGAATCTCTGAATAGAAGTGATGTGGTATTAATATTCGCATTAGTTACGGTGAGAAGTTCAATGACCACGCAAGTGTTCGTACAGCCTTGCGTAATATTCAGTCTTTTTATTTTTTATTTTTTTTCCTATGTACCGTATTTTTTTTCTAAAAAAAAAAAAAAAAGTTTGTGTAATCCCGACTGTGTTCATGCATTGATGTTATATTTTATATTTATATTTCAAATATCCATGAAAATAGCCATAAAGTTTAACCTTTTTATATATATTCCATGGAAATTTCAATCATAAAAGGCCCGTTTTTTGTAATGAACCATTTAACTCTATATTCATAAGTCGTATATTTGTGCAAGGACAATGTTATTTTTCTATCTCTTCCGCCAAATAAAGATTTTCACTATATTAACGAAAATGTATTATACTTTAATAATTTTACTTAAACTATTGATTTTTTATTATCATTTTTCCAGAATATTCACTTGCGTAGACAGTATGCATCCAAAACTGAATATATTTTTTCTATTTTTTCGAGTAGAAGAGAATAAATTTACACCGTTACTTTAACACCGTATTTCATATATATGTTTTTTATTCATGTGCAGTAGTTCCAAATTGCTTATAATTAAATTCTATCTACCTTGGCATATTAAGTCCTCCCTCCACATTTTACGAGATATTGTCATGGTCATAAGATTAAAGGTTCGCACTATCTATCTAGGCTATTTATTGTCTTCATGTTCACTTTTATCTCATAATGTAAAAAGCAAAGAAGAATTCCTAATAGTTAGCACCGCAATCCTATATTTAAGCGTTTCTTTTCTATCTTTTTCATATTTACAACTATATACAGTAGATCTTCTTTACATCTTTTAACGCACTGATCTTGTTCTTTTTATTAAATCTACTAATCATCAGTAAGTAATGCTGTGATCGTTTGTCCACCGTATGGCAGTCTTCGATCATTTATTGCCGGTATCATACTATCATCCTCGAAATCTTTGATAAACGACAGGGGTCAAATATGTTCGGGCGCTCTCTGCGGTTTGTTGCAGTTTCATATGCGGAAGTCATATATAGAATTGTGTTACATATTGATGAATCGTTTAGATTCCCAACAAACACTCTGATCTTGGTCGGCCACGAGGAAATGAATGGTACTCCAAATACCCAATTTAATTCATTCAAACACACACGCACTCGCGAAAATATTGTTTGAAGTCTGTGGCACTCGCCCACTTTAGCCCTCTGTTTCAAAGTCAACGAATATTTCTTTCAATATGTTTGTTCCGGTCCTATGGAACTAGGTCACCCATTCTTGCCCGTAAATAATCCCCCCCCCCCTTTGAATTGCTGGAAAAAATCTTTTACATATAACGTGGAAGTGTTTATCTATCTTACAGATGATTTTCGTCGTTCAATGACTGTAATGGTGATAATTGTTACTTGTGCATTAGCGTTTTGGTTCAGTTCTATGAAATAAAGGATTTTTGTATTGTAAAAAAGCATGTAGTCGGAGTTAATTTGCAGCCGGGCGCATACTGTAAAGTTATACATGCAGGCGTGCAGAATACCATTCTGAATTAAATTTCACACATCATTACATTTTGTTTGGATGTTTTTTCTTTCTTTCTTTCTATGGTGACGTTTTTTATGCACCTCTTAACTCAAAATATTTATCAATGTGCTAAGAATTCATTGTCTAAATAACCGTCCTATTAATTTTCCCAAAGACAAACTATACTAGGGTTAGACAATTTTGTTTTCTATTTGGTTCAAGATAAGCGGCACCTTGTCCTCAGTTGTCATGACAACCATCTAACACTGTAATGTCAAGGGTTAGGGGAGAGATCCAAGTGAACATCATTTACTTTTTCACAGTATTTTTTCCATATGTCAAATGCAGTCATCACTTGCAAAATAATATTGGCTTGAATTTTTGACCGCCATAAAACAATTACGGAAACTCAAATGAGTCATTTCGCTGTTTTACACGACAGTCCATGGGTACGAAGATATAAATCCTCTCAAGCTAGAATTACACTGCAAACTTGAACATTATCATAATTCATTCTGACACTCTTCAAAAACAACCGTCCAATTTCAGCGACAGTTAAATAGAAACCATAATAAATGAAGGGACATTTTTTTGTGAATAATTTAGGAATGTACAAGCAGTACTTCAATCTATCATATTTGCAAGTATAACCATGTTCTTCTTTTTCTGTTTGTTGTTATACAAGAAAAAAGTCCACTCCTCTCGTATTCGAACTTTTCTGCTGAACATGGATGATACCCATGTAAAGGAAACTTCCACAATATTATCTACTTCATAACTATATAAAAGGCTCATTAGCAGTGTTTTGAGCTAATTTACTGCATTATTCAACTCTGTGCCACGCACTCTTGCCCAAGATTCCATCTTGCTCTTGCCCATCCTTGATAATACAGCTGTCCTTTTCCGCTATCCTTTCAATCCATCTACTTGGCACGTTTCTGGTCTTCTTCTCTATCTTTCTCCTAACATTCTTTATTAACCTATTGTCCTCCATTTTTTATCCATATTGTAAATAAATCTCAAGAGCTGTGATCCTACGTCTCACATATGCTGACCTTTTCGCCATTTCTCTATATCTCCGCATTTCTCAACTTTTAAATCAGTGTCCACCACCACATGTAATACTTGAAATTACATTCAAAAGTTCAAGTACTTTTTCTTTAATCCAAATTCACCATTAACACTCCATTCCTATAAAGGAGAGATGACTCGACAATCTACCAATACATTCCTACCTTGCCTTTCATAGATAATTCAAGTCTCCTCCCATGCATCTGCACATACCTAGCTACTTTTATTGCTTTATTTATTCTGTTTCACGTTCTCTTATCTCATCATTAGGTTCTTTCTACTTGGAAGTAGTTATATCAATCAAATGCTTCAATTCTTCCACAATTGATATTAACATTCATTCCATTGTGCTTCTGGTTTTTTTTTTTTTTTTTTTTTTTTTTTTTTTTTTTTTTTTTATTAATCCTCACAACCTTCCAATTGTTCATATTCAATTCTAAGTTCTGTCATCTTCTGAGCACTTTAGTCCTTTCACTAGTTTCTGCGGTTCGCTTCACTATCCCAAATCAGTACAATGCTATCTACGAATATTAACTAATCTAAATCATAAACATGTACACGTACACACATACATACGTGCACACACACACTATATATATATATATATATATATATATATATATATATAGTAGCACCTTGATTTACGATCATGTAAGCTAGAATGCTAAGTTTTGTAATGGAATTTAGTGGAAAATTTAAAACCCTTAATATCATGAATGAACACAAAATAATTTGCAATACATAAAAAAATTGACAAATTAAGTGGCATTTTACCTATGAGGTAGACAAGAGAGGAGGAGCAGGGCGCTACTGCTTTGAAGGAGATTCTCTCTCCAGGAGCATTTCTTCCTCGTGAACGATGTTCATTATAACAATTGAATCAATTAATTTTTGGTTTCTGAACACTTAGGTCTTAGTTTTACGCTCTTACATTCAATTTTCAGAAGGAACTATTTAGAGACGAATGCATTTACATTTTCATTAAAATGGCATGAGAATGGGATAAAAATAACTCATACACTGCATGTGTGGTGTATGGTTACTTCGTGACTGATTTCGAGCTGGTCTCGTTTGCACTTGTCCTCTAGAAATGTGCACACGGAGGGAAATATTTGCTCACTGACTGATAGAATGCTCGACTTCGATTTTTATGCTCTTATTCCAGTTTTCTCATATTCTGAATTACTCGTAGACTGAGACACTGCTGTATATTATATATCAATCAATCATATCTGATTGCGCCAACATTGTACCCGTTGCATAGCAGCCTGATTACATTTGTATAGGTTCAAAATCAGTACAAATTAACCCCTGTTCACACCCACGAAGTATGTGGTCCATTCTCGAGATTATATGTTCACATGGGCACTCAGCAGAGGGGGCGAAACTCCACTTATGATGATTATCTGTAGTCCTGATACTTATTCATCATTAACCGTTGCTAGTCCACTGCAAGACAAATGCCTCAGGCATATCCTTCCACTCCCGTCTGTTTATAGTCTTTCTATGCCAGTCTGTACCCGCAAATTTTCCTAGTTCGTCAATGCATCATCTTTTCTTCTTCCCTTGTTTTTTTTTTTGTTTTTTTTTTCCTTTTTCTTACATGTTAGAATATCCTCTACTTTAGTTTGCTCTCGTATCCATGTTGTTCTTATTCTGTCTGTGTTATTCCCATCATTATTCTTTCCATAGCTCTTTGAGTTGTAACTAGCTTGTGTTATTAGGGTTTAGGAAAATACTGTAGAACTAATCGCCCTCTGAACATGATATCCCAACCGCAGTTAGAGAGAAAGTTCCATTTTACCTGTGTTCCTGTGTCATCCGGTGATTGCCTTTGTTAAGCGACTCTCTGCTTCCCACATTACCTGCAATTAACTCGTCTTACTAACCTACACAGGCGACGTGCTCTACCTGTTGCTACGATAATGTCAGTTCCTACTTTCTTCCTTTTTCTTTTTTTTCACAAGGCTCATCATAATCATATGTCTTATAAACGAAAGGTTTAGACCGGTGGCTCATTATGGTCTTTTGACGCCTGTCTCGTGGTATCCTCATCATTTCTTATTCACTTGATTGGTTTTTCTTGGTCTAAGATGCAGGATTTAAAAACAATCCTTTTATTTCTTTGTTGCTGCTTCATTTTGATGCATCTCGAGTATTTTTCATTTGAATACATGTCATAACGTTGAAGATATGCAGTACGGTCTTTTCTCATATTAAGATATATTACCTTGTAGTATTTAACAGTTTTTCCTTAGAATTCTTAATATCAAATTGAAACTAAGAACAGTTAATGCATACCTCAGATTTTTTAATGATAATGGTATTTTTCATGAATACATTAATTTGAAAATGAAACAGTCCTCTGATTAGTGCTGCTAGGTTTAAAGGACAAGGATTTGATTTTAGGAGAATTTTGTTCCTTTTTACACTGCTTACATTTTTTTCATTTCGGAAATTAATATTGCATTTGCAAATATGCATATTCGGATGCGTTTGTAAAACTACCTATCAAAACGTTTAGAACTTCGTTGAAAATATTGATTACATCCTGTTTGGTGTAAGCCATCATATTGCATATTACTGTACATCAGCAGACATTATCTTGTCTGTAACACTCTTGTTCTTGGCTTCTTGAACTTTGACCTTCTTTCAACACTAACGATTCACCAGGTCCTTATCTCACTGACCCTATCCTTCCTCGGCGACCACATTCCTTTTTTATTTATTCATTTCGTCTATATACTTATTTTGTCATCGCTCTGCTTTCTATATAATTGAAACTTTAAACATGCTTTAGATATTTTTCTCCCTTGCGCTCTTAATGCCTCTATCCTTTATATTCAAGTTTAATCAAATCTGCAATGAGCAACGAGTACAAAATATATTGTAATGTAACACTGTTTTGGTCCTTTGGGAACTGCAATTCAGATGGTAAAATAATTGTATGATTTATTATGCCAGGAAATTGACAAAGAGAAAAATATTATTGAATATGATTTTTTACTAAGATAACTAAATAATAAGTAATTTCCCTGAGAAAACTAGTTCATTTTATCATGATTGAAGCAATACGTCTTTCGACTGTTTAAGGATGTACGTTCATATGTAATTTAAGAAGAGAGAGAGAGAGAGAGAGAGAGAGAGAGAGAGAGAGAGAGAGAGAGAGAGAGAGAGAGAGAGGGCGGGATAGCATTCATCATAAGATTTTCATAAAATCTCTGAAATGTCTTTATGCATATTAGCCTACGTAACGGTTGTTTAGATTATGCTAAATTCTTCATTTTACGATGTTAAATTCTTTCTTGATCATTTTGTGCTATGTTACTTTCAAGAATTATATTGAAATATTTCTATGGAGATGAATTAGCTTACCCAAATAAGTTATGAAAGTTAGCCCCAAAGAAATATGATGCGTTTATTTTTATTCCGTGGTTGGAACAATAGTTATCTAAAATCTGCTATTAGACGCAGCATATAACAAATTCTGTTGTAGGTGCCTGTATAATTCTCGCGTTTTCAGTCTGGTTACAGCCCCGTTTGCAACCGTTGTTATTCCACGTTCCTTTTTTTCCCTCAACTTTTAGTTGTGTATCCTTCATGATATTCAAGTTTTATGAGATAATTGTTCACAATAATCAAGAAATAATATTAATTTTCTGATATTCAGTATATATTGCAAATAATCTTTTGAGCATAAATGATCAGGCGACTTAAAAGCCCTGAACTTGTGGAAAAAATTTCTTAAAGCCGTCAATGTGGTGATCACGTGGCCTCTTCTCGGCATCTTCCTCTGAATGTAGGGTCTGGAATGGGGACCCTCGTAACACCTTCCTCATTCCACCGCTCACATCGTAGCGAAAGGTTTGGTCGTACCCTCCCGTAATACTAAAATGGTTGACCCTTGGCACCATTACTCCGGCAATATGTGGTCTGTGATGAGTGATGGCTTCCTTCAAAGAGGTTACTGCCTCTCTTCCTCTTAGCAAGTACTTTTCTCTTCATTTGCAAGTGACGTTGGGGTCGGATTCTAATAACATTTATTGGATAATTTGTTTTTTTATAGAATTATTATTGGTCTGGCTAAAGGTTTATATATATATATATATATATACATATATATATATATATGTATATATATATATATATGTGTATATATATATATATATATGTATATATATATATATATATATATATAT
>NC_090739.1:80929111-80936611 GCF_036898095.1 Palaemon carinicauda
AGGATTGAATAGGGTAATCAGAGATGTCTATGCTACCTAAATTTTTGAAATTTACTCTTATCAGCAAAACCTTACGTGTAATTTCAGGAAACATTCATTGTAAATAAAAGAATTGGTCAAGCCATATACAACCTTACATTCGAATTGATTATATGTCAAGTAGGACATTTATATTTGATATGTCTTGTTCTAAATATCATACTATGCTATAATTTCCAGGCTTGGCAATAATAGCATGTGTAATGGGTGAACACGTCAGTAGAGATTGCTCACGTGTGTATGTGGCCAAATTTAGTTGTGGTCGCCCCAGACTTTTATTTATATTCGTAAGATTAGTTCTTCGTAGAGTACTTTTTCATTAACAAAAATGGGTTGACAAGATGGGTACCATAAAATACTCATCTTTCCAAGGAGGAAAGAAATTTAACTCTGAAGAGATATCATTGGAGGGTGGGGACCAAAACAAACCAAACAAGGAATGTGATTTCCCAGAATAAATTTGAATGGTAGCATGCGAGCAGTACATGGCCTACTGAAAGTATAAAGGACTATCCATTTTCTCATGGGAACTTACCGAAGTGGGCACTAAAAGAAGAAGAAAAAAAAAATAGATGATGTGGAGGGGCTGTTGTACATCACACAAATTGTCTTTGATTTTGTTTTGAGAAAAAGAAAAAAAAAACAAGAGAAAGCACTCTAGGAATAGATTCGTTATTTTAAAAAAAACCCATAGGGATAAAACTAACTTTAAGCTTTAGTGATATGTATGGGAAAAATAATGGCTTTAATTGGTTAAAGACCAGAAAAGTATTTTTAAAATAAAACAATAATAGGAAGTAAAATCTGAATGCTATAACCATCAGACAGAACTGAAGGTGGTTTAACGAAATAGTAGGTAGAAATTGTGCTTTATAAGCATTGAACTTGAGTGGAAAGTATGCCGAGAAGGGAAAACTTATATAGCAAAAGAAAGGAGTGAGAAAAGTAGAGTTCGATTTATTCAGGATGATTTCTAAGCATCGGGAAATTTCAAGTGAAAGTATGATATGACAATATTGAGGACTGAGCTTATTGTGCACAAGTTGAATGGACTAGGAATAATAGTGTGAGACCTTTTGAATGACCGACAAGTCCGTTCTCTAAGGGCCTTAGGCAGATTACCATGGATTGTCAGAGTGGACGTGGACTTGAATTACAATTATGAAATTTATGGGCTCGCATAAAATGATTCAGTAATATTTTTTTTTTCTTCATCATGAATTTTTTTTTAGCAATAACATTCATTAATGATAAATTTATTCTATTTTTTTTTTTACTTACGGGCTCATTTACAAAGATAATACCATGATATTATCATTTATTTATTTATATTGTTGTTTTAGCTTGTTTGATTATTGACATTATCATTTCGTTTTTACCAAAGTAATGAATTGTGAAATTAGTAGAATTTTCTTATACATTCGACAATTTACTAAAATAAAACCATGAAATTTATTCAAAGTACACTGTACGCTACATAATTTAACGGTGAATGAGATATATTGATGAATGACCTAAAAAGTACATTGCTTGTTAATACTTCCCAAACTTTTTAGAATTTTTTTATCCGATAATTTTTGTTCAACTGAGAAAACGGTTCGGATTTTTTCCGTAGTGTCCTGAGCTCTTTGGCCTAGATCTGGTGTCGTGCGTGACGGATCATGATCTTATTAGATTAGAGATTGCACATTTTGGGTATGTTCTCTTGTATGTGATGTATAATTAGCTAAGAAATTTTCGTAACATTCTTAATTTCCATGAAAGTTACTGTTTTCCAGATACGTCTTTATTTCAGGAAGAAGTGGTGTTTAATCGTGTATTATAAACTTATTGATATGCAATATTTATATGTCTGGGAAATTTATATTTTCACTTCATCCAGCCATTGGAGACAAAAATGATATCTTACGTGTCCCCTCTACTTAAGAAAATAACAACCAGGAAATATTTATGCAATTTTTATAACCATTCACAATCCTTAAAACATTTGTGATATAAGAAAATTTTAACACCAACGCATTGTACCAGTATAACGTTTTGCTTATAAAATTTGTAAAGTAAAATAATGTAAAAATAATATCAAGTTACGAAATTTTTCAAGTTTTATGAAACCCCTAAACCGTCAAGAAACATTATTTCATCTCTCTCTCTCTCTCTCTCTCTCTCTCTCTCTCTCTCTCTCTCTCTCTCTCTCTCTCTCTCTCTCTCTCTCTCTCTCATTTCCTTTTGTCCAGAAAATTCCAAGGATGTAATAAGAATCCAGCATTTTTGCCTTGTCCTGAAATTAAATCGCGACTGGTTATTCTGGAAAGAAATCCATTCTACAATATTATATTTTTTTTTTTTTGTGACATGTAGCTTGTTAGTCTGTTGCTTCGTCTTCCGTTTTCTTGGGTTAAATATCATCCAAAGATTCGGGGACAGGAAATAGGTTTTCTTAGAATATCCAAGTAATACTCCTGTTTATCCTTTTAACATATTTTGCATTCAGTAGATGGGATAACCCCATGAAGAGAATATAAAAGTATCTTGGTCTGCCGGCTTGTTATTTATTTATTTATTTATTTATTTTTTTGTGGTCAGATTTCAGATTTGTAATATTAAAAGTTCGAAATACTTAAACAAGAAGGAACCTACATCCTATGAGGTATAGCTATAGATTTGAACTATACCGCAGTACTCTTTATCAAACTGACTTCTATTTATTACTAGCTTGATGTATCAAATCTTTCCTGATTCTTTTAAAGGTTATCAGTAGTACGAAGCACAAAACATGCGTTTTTAATCAATAAAATATTGTAGTCACATGTAATATATGTATCTTTGAAAATGATTAATGCTACTTTAGGTTTCTTGTAAATGATCAAATTATACTCTGCTAATCTGTATTGTAGCAGATTAACTAATTAATTCTTAATTTTTACTTGCAATATATTTTTTTAGAAAATTCAAAATGTCAGTATCATGTTCTTTACTGTACTTGAAATATTATTTTAAGTTTTGAATTACACTATTTAACTATCTATCCTGTAACTGTTATTTCCCCTTTTCTTTTCCTCTCTCCTTGTCTTGTAAAACTTTCTTTTGAATAAAATAGTGCGTGCGGTCTATTAGTCTCTAGTTTCTCATGGAAAATGGTCTCTTTGAGAACTTAGCCAAGATTTCCCATCATTGCAGATACTCATCAGAATCAGTGGAACAATGAACGTGTAGTTAGGGGTTGGCAAATCATCAGAGATATGAACCATTACTCCATTCGACTCTCATTGCAGTACTCTGTTCTTGCGAAATCAGTAGATAGACAATGCCTCAATCTAGAGAAAGTCTGTCATTAAAGATGAACCATTACTCCATTCGACTCTCATTGCAGTACTCTGTTCTTGCGAAATCAGTAGATAGACAATGCCTCAATCTAGAGAAAGTCTGTCATTAAAGAAAAATTATGTGGGGGTTTTCTCAAGACGGAAAAGGGTGTATGTTTCTAATGGTTTCATCTATAAATTTGGTGTAATGTGCTTGGATAGCGTGCATAAGAGAAAATCTTGAATAGGAGATGAACTTTGGTTAGTAGCCCGACAGATTCGCGAGCAAGAAATATTGTAAAACACGTACATCGCTAGTTTGATAAATTTCTCTTGGTATATGTATCATAGAGATTGCAAAAGAAGCTGGGGAAGGAAGAGAAAACGATGGAATGATCAGCTATGAAAATTTGCGTGTATAGACAGGCATAGAAAGACCATAAACAGCCGCGAGTGGAAGAACAGGTCTGAGGCTTTTGTCATCCAGCGGATTAGTTACGGCTGATGATGATGATGATATATACTGTATATATAAATGTGTGTGTTTGTATGTATGTATGTATGTATATATACAGTAAATATGCGTGTTCGTCTATGCTCAAAAATTAGGCCACAATTGGATTTTGGCAGCGAATTCACTCTGTTTTTTATAACTGTTTCTGTCTTGGCCAGGATTCGATCCTTTGCCTCTAAGAAGGAACAAATCCAGACATTCTAACTGAACAATTATGCCATCAGAACTATCATATATAAACACACACATACACACACACACACACATATATATATATATATATATATATATATGTGTGTGTGTGTGTGTGTGTGTGTGTATGTATATATGTTTACATATAATTCTCACCATTTTTAGGTTGTAGGTTGGCCACGGCACCAGCCACCCGTTGAGATACTACCGCCAGAGAGTTATTGGGTCCTTTGACTGGCCAGACGATAGTACATTGGGTCCTTTTCTCTGGTTATGGCTCATTTTCCCTTTGCCTATACATACACCGAATAGTCTGGCTTATTCTTTCCACATTGTCATCTGTCCTAATTATCAAACAAATTTTCTTCTAAAGAGGTTAACTACTGCACCGTAATTGTTCAGTGGCTACTTTCCTCTTGATAAGGGTAGAACAGATTCTTTAGCTATGGTAAGCAACTCTTCTGGGAAAAGTATACTTCAAAATCAAACCATCGTTCTTTAGTCTTGGGTAGTGCCATAGTCTCTGTACCATGGTCTTCCACGCTGCCTTGGGCTAGAGTTCCCTTGCTTGAGGGTACACTCGGGCACACACTTTTATCTTATTTCTCTTCTTTCTCTTGTAGTTTATTTATTTCCTTATCTCATTTGACTATTTTCCCTGTTGGACCCCTGGGGCTTTTAGTATCTTGCGTTTCCAACTAAGGTTATAGCTTAGCAAGTAATGATAATAATGATAAAAGAAATTGTAGTGTAGGCGAGAGAGAGAGAGAGAGAGAGAGAGAGAGAGAGAGAGAGAGAGAGAGAGAGAGAGAGAGAGAGAGAGAAATATTAGCATACAATAGAAAAAAAAAAAGAGAAAGGCAACGTTGACTCTTGGGGGTTGTTTGTTCTTATGTGTGTTTATGGTTGCGTGCGTATGCGCAACAAGTGAATGTATCTCAGTTGCAAAGCTGCGTACAAATGTCCAACGTGGAGACTTTCACCTGAGCTGGGGTCTGGCGTGCCAGGTGTGTGGTGTAGCGTAAAACATGAAACCCAGAGGTGATTAAGGTCTTATTATCGTGAGCACTCGGAACCAGAAAGAGAATTAGAATTCCTAAACATATCAGCGTAACATATTAGTTCTAAAACCAGACGAGATAATTTCTTATGCGTATGATTATAAGGTTTTTCAAAGTTATGATATACAGCATATATAGGTTTTGCCTGAATATTGTAAAGTTATGTCCGCCTATTTCTATAGGACCTGTCTCTACTGACGTCGCTGGGTATGTCTCGCAACTCAAAGCAATTCAGTTGGAAATAGGAAATCAATCTGTGCCTGCGGAGATCGTTGCATTTAATAGCTAACTTTCTCATAGCAAATGCAGACGGACTTTCTATTACGGATAGATTTTTTTTTCAATGACTCAGAGAGTTTGTACTACAATTTTGTCACTTCCGTCACAACATTCCGTTTTTACTACTTGAATCTTGTTCAACCACACTCCCCACTCCTACACTAGATAACGCAGTGCAGTCATATTGCAGTTGTAAAGATCTAAATGAAGCTGAAAGGAGCAGTGCCAATCAATGAACAACTCGTGTAATGATGGGGTCCCTGTCCGTTCCGTGATGTACTTGCACAGGTGCTCAGCCTGTGACGTTCCTTAACTAAGTTTTTTTTTTTTTCAGTTCACTGAACATATTGTTTTAGAAGTTTTTTTATTGTTAAAATAAAGAAATTTAATGTTTAATCTCAAAAAGTGAATTAATCCGAATTCCATTATTCTGCATAGGCTACCTTTAGTTATTATTATTATTATTATTTTTTTTTTTGCGAGCCAAAGGAAGTATTATGTATAACAGTTTTTTTTTACACCCGTATAACTTTACTTCAGGATTGCTAATCTATGTTAATAAGCAAAACTCTGTTTCGACATACACAAAATATGATTTAAAATCTTACACACATTTAAACAATGAATCAAGTATACAATGTAATGTTTGTATAGTAATTTGCATTATATGATTTTGTTAAGCGCATATTAGTATTTTCAAACAACTAAGTTAAAAGAGTATTTCATTGACACTCTTAACGAGACTGAAGTGAAAACGTAATAACTGTAGAGATTTTAAAAAGGTAGTTCTGTTGCTGGAGCTTCAGTAGTTTTACAGAAAATTTTCCCGTGAATACGAACTAATTTTATGAGGAGGATGACTTACCTAGACTGAATGCTGAACTCGAGTTTTTTTTATTCAATGTTTTCATGTAGATATGCTGTTTTTCCTATCTTTGAAATATAGTCACTAGACTCAATCAAAAATATATTTAGTAAAAATGGACTCTTTCTCTTTTGAGATAAAACTTGCAGAGTGAGGATTGGAGTGTTATTGAAGTCAATTCAGAGAGCGCTCACATTATTGATAATTTTAGCTGTTATTCTACGGGGAACGAAGTTGCGCCTGACAAGATGTTCTTATTTAATTGATGAATTAGTTCTTATTTCACAATGGTAAGATTAATCCCTACTTATGTACTATAATCAAGAATCTTTGATATTTAGGTCAAAAGTCGGAATGGTCCTATAAAACACACACACACACACACACACACACACATATATATATATATATATATATATATATATATATATATATATATATATATGCGTGTGTGTGTGTATGTGTAGTTTCATAAGCAGTCAATTCACCTGGCTGCCATTTGAAACTCAGTGTTTTGTGTCTGTTATAGAACAAAGAGGGATCGTTGTCACAGCGTAGATGGTGAGGTGGCCTTATAAAAGTGGGAAAATAAGTTTTTCCCGTTAACGTGTTTACGTCAGTTGTTGTTCATTGCTTATGACGTCAGCAACATTTTACTAAGAGAATTTTACAATGATGCGGAGGTGATATTTAAGCCCGTGATAGAAGCTAGGCGACAATTTGTGGGTTTTCAGAAGTTGTAGAGAAGAATTACGATCAACTAAGTATTTCGTTCGTTCTAGATTAAGCTGGCCCGATGCCAGCACGGGCAAGTAGGAAGAATAGAGAATCTGGTTGATACTGAATTGTTGGCGGTTGAATTGCTTTTTTTTTTTTTTTTTTTTTTTTTTTATCATTGAACCTTTTATTGTATCTGCATTACTGATGACATTACTTTCGTTGATTTATTTATTTTTTTTTTTTTAAGTTGAAAATGCGGTATTTCAGGTTGCTACGTGGCCATTATTTTTTTTCCATAAAATCATTACTAATTCTTTAATTTGTTTTCATTTCCAAACCCGATTTATGATTATCATCGCAAACTAATAGCAGACGAAAGACATAAATTCGCCAAAATAGCAAAAGCTTAGAAGCCACTAATGTGCAGTGATAGGTGTTAAGGACAGAACGTGTGTAAGGCTTCAGCAATTGACGTTCTCAAGGATTACTCGCTTCTCAGCTCATAACGCGTCATGTTATCCCTCAGAG
>NC_090739.1:80939111-80946611 GCF_036898095.1 Palaemon carinicauda
CCTCGTGAAAACTGGATGTGGAGAGTATCAAAGATGCAGTCACAGTTTCCGTTTTTGCTCGCCTTCAACTATCTCAATAAACTTCGTCCCCGAGTCTCATTCATTTTCAAGGCAAGAAAGACCTCTCAATTTTTCCCATCTTTATTTTGGATATCGTTCTTTCTTGCCTTTCTCCGGAGCTCATATCACTTCGGGCTATTTTATGTCGACGTATTTGCTCTGGCGGTGTCTTTTGCGTTGATTTTTTTTCAAATGTACAGTACATAGTCACTTTAAAGGTAAAAGAAGAATTTGGGTATATATATATATATATATATATATATATATATATATACACACATATATATATGTATGTATATATATATATATATATATATATATATGTATATATATATACACGCAAATGTGTATGTATGCATGTATGTATATTTGTGTGAGTGTGTGTTTGCGGAAACCTCACAGGGAAACGGTATTCGCAGGTGCAAAAGAACCACAAGGAATATAAAAATATAGTGATTTCTGTATTACTTCTCCAAGAGGAAGTAAGATTCACTCTACCTTGTCATTTCCATGTTTTTTCTATATATATATATATATATATATATATATATAAGTATATATACTGTATATACAGTATATATATATATATATATATATATATATATATATATATATGTATATATATATGCATATGTGTGTATGTGTATTTAAAAGTATAGTATAACCGGGAATATATATATATATATATATATATATATATATATATATATATATATATATAGATTGGTGAATACTTATGTATGTATTTACAATTATGTGTTATATGTATATTCATACCTATAAGTTATGTGTAGGAGCACCAGCGAGAGGGCATAGGTTTTATTCCTGACAGAGGCTCACTAGATCTATTCTCTGTTAAACCAAACACCCGTTAGCACCTGTTGTTATACGGTGATGGTAGAAAGAAGGATAATAGATAAGATAAAAACCTCGTCTCAAAAGACAGCTGTAAAGTGAAAGGCGTCATGTGACACAGATATACCGTACAGCACATGTGTGTATGTAATATATATATACAGTATATATATATATATATATGTGTATATATATACATATATATATGCATATACATACATATATATATATATATATATATATGTATATATACAGTATATATATGTATATATATACATATATATATATATATATATATATATATATATGTATATATACAGCATATATATATGTATATATATATATATATGTATATATATATGTATATATACAGTATATATATATGTATATATATATATATATATATATGTATATATATATATGTATATATATATATATATATATATATATATATACATACATAAATACAGTAAGTATATATATGTGTGTGGGTTTTGGATTGTCTTGTATTCCTTGAAAGTATTAAAATGTTTAGTTAATAACTAGAGTAGATACTTTTATACTTTTATATGTTTTATTGGTGTTTGTAAAGTGATTTTAATGTCTATTGTTTGTAAGGTTTCCATATAGTTGATTTATACACTTTTAACTGTTCACTTTACCAAGTTTAGAGAATATGACGCTATTTTAACTATACAACATATGAATTACTACAAAAGACAGATATTTTGTGTTTTGGTCAGAAAATATTGCACGCTATTTTATCAGAGTGTGGGAGTTTCTCTGTTTTTATGATTTTGACGTTTTAAAAAATCATAGATTTATTCGATAAAATTTTATTATTTATTTATCAGAGATTACTATCTCTAATTTTATGTTATCACTAATATTAAATATAGTATATATTAATTTTTTCCTGCCGAAATTATTTGGGCCAACTCTGTAAAAGTCAAGTCTGACTAATTGTCCTGCTTAATATCCTTACTTTTGATAATAAATAATGCTCAGTTTTGATGACCTGCTACATGATCTTATAGTAAATGTATCCGTGACAGGTTTTTAAATTCTTATTTGGTCGTGTAAATCACTGGAACTGACAATGAAATTGTTCCGCATTTCCTTGATTTCTTTATATAGATAATGTTCTTTAAAGCGGCTAAAATAGACTATGTATTGTCTATATAATTCTTTAAATTGTGTGAGATGTAACTATGTCAAGAATTGCTGATTTAAACGGCATTACACGATTTTGGCTTGGATAAATAAGTTTTCAATTATTATTCAAATTTCATGTTATTTACAGAAAGCTAGAAAGATTTTCATAGGAAAGTGTAATACTATATAATGTTAGGTAAGTTTTTCTGGAAGAATAGACGAATATGCTGTACTTGAATGCCAAGTTTACTCGTGTGGCATTCATAGCAGTAAGATTTTTTTTTTTCTGATTCCATTTTAGATGTTTCCCAAATATGTTTTATCAAGCATCATATGAAACAATGTCACTAGCATCGGTAAACTTCTGACGCCTTATGAAGTCAACTTATTATTTCGGATATGTTGACAACGAGCTGTAGTGAATGTAAATTCACAGACATACTATTTACTACTGAAAACTAAGTTTGGTAAAAAACAATTGTTTTGACTTTTGAAACTGGTGATAAGTTCATGAATTATTAACGGGAAAATCTGTCTTGATTTGCTCATGATGATTAGTATTCCAACTTAATAATAATAAATGAAGTTAGCATACTAATTATTGTAGACATTCTACATGAAGGGTTTGACTTCATCTAGAACTCGAGTCTAGACTCTGCACAGAAGTCATTTATTTCAAAACGAATGATGCTCTTGTTAATGTGTATATTAATAGATTTGTACCGAAGGTGTTTCACAGGTATGTGAAATATACTTTCCTACAGTCAACATATAATTAGGGTCGTAGAGTTTGTTATTGCTCAATTAGTGTAGACTTATGCTCCTATTATGAAACTTTATGTGGTTTTTACTTCGCTAAAATGCTTTTCCTATAATCATCAGCTCAAAGAGACTGTAATTTATGTTTTTTGCCGATTAAGGTAACGGTATTTGTGTTGTGCTTTAAATGAATGACTTGTGTAATTTCGTCACCACCTCTGAATTTTCCACACGCAAGATTCTTAATCAATATTCCATTGAATAATTTTGTGAATCCTGGTGTTTTCCAATTCAGTGACATTGGCCTTATGATATGTATTTTTCGTCAGTTGTCATCATATAGTATGACAATTCTTGATACTTAAATACCTTGGAAGTTTACCCATAATATTTTCGTGTAGTTTTCCTCTATAGAAGACGAAACAATAAGGAAGCACATTGTAAGGTATAGTTTCATGTTAGACATTAATTATGTCATTTCCATATTTGGGATATTGAAAACATATGTGTAGGTATGGCAGGCTTGATGGCAGGTTTTAATTCAAATTAATCAGTAAAGAATTCTACGATATGAATAAAATTTCCATGATTTGTAGACAAAGAACTATGATATGAAGTCTCTTATATGGAAAAACAGTAAGAAATTAGAGAGAGAGAGAGAGAGAGAGAGAGAGAGAGAGAGAGAGAGAGAGAGAGAGAGAGAGAGAGGCCTTTATGTTAAGAGGGTTTTGCACCGGAGGCAACAGCAGGATAATTACATATTTTGTCAAGAACTCCACTAGACTCGTTAACGAAAGGTGGTTGAGATTTGTGATTTTTTTCTTCATGACACAAGAATGATATTGGCGAAATTTGAGATAACACTTAAAAACGCTTTTATGGAATTTCATTTCGCGTTGATAATTTTAAATATAATTGATTTTTATATACTTTGAATGGGAAGGTGTTAGCTATAAATGATAACCTATAAACACTTAACATAATCTTTACTACAACTTTTGTAAAGTATGTTGACCAAGATGGTTTTCTTAATGACATTGAAGACCATAGACTTTCCTTGCCTTGACGATGGAGTCTTTTTTTTTTCTTTTTCTTTTTCTTGAAAGGAACCTGGTGATTGCTGTCTATTAATTGTATCGCAGAACGGGAAAACTTTTAATGAGACCTGTCCCTTTTTCTCTCTCGAAACTCGAGATGATATGACGCGGCCTCATGGTTCTTCTGATGTTGTTATTTCTCTCTCTCTCTCTCTCTCTCTCTCTCTCCTCTCTCTCTCTCTCTCTCTCTCTCTCTCTCTCTCTCTCTCGGGGTTCAACTTTACCTCGGGTTACTTAATATGTGGATAACGATGGACGTCATCATCCACCGTTTTCACCGCGGAATGTGGTCATCTTTGCCCCCGGTCCTTCAGGTGAAACGGATATCTAGGAGAGCTAGCGTTACTGGATTTCAGACGTATGATTATTATGTTGTCTTAGGACAGCGTTTCTTTTGGTATAATGGAACAGAATCGTACAGCATTATATTATTTTTCAGGCTTCGTTGTTAAATAAAGCAGAAAATAATTTTGGATAAGGAAAGAAATTGCATGAATTATTATTTGTGTGTGGTATATATATATATATATATATATATATATATATATTATATATATATATATATATATATATATATATATATATAGAGGATCTTAGATATAAAAAAAATCAAGGAAAAAACAGTTTCTGAGTTACAGGTACTGATTTTCTTAAAAGTATTTTTCGTTCGCGTAGGCTAATGTCTAAAACCTTAGGCAGGCCTCTTCTGTACGGCATATCCTTAAGGTGTGTCGTCGATCCTGATGACAAGAGCTTTCTAAGAAAGGTCTGCATGTGTTTTGCTATGATGATTATACTATAATGATGTATAGTCTCGTTGAATGATGGTAGGTAAACGACGGACCTAATTTCTGTAAACAAAAATAATTTCATACATTAATGTTTATCGGGTCTGTAGTTGAAGACAGATTTTTTCTCACCATGGCTGTACTGGTTATTCACGAAGACTTGGGAAGCCGACCTGTTTCGTGGTGAATTTCACTCTAGATGGAACAGTTTGTAAAGATGAATTGGGCTCATATAAGTGATAATTAGAGTTGTGATAACGTTAGCACTTTCATCCTTTTTAGAATAGATTTTTTTTGTAATCATTCATAAAGATGACTTAAATTCTTCACCACCTGCTTTTACCATGATATCCAAGAAGGAAAGGTACACTGTAGTCCAATCGGGAAGTTTCAATCAATCTCTGGTATTTTATTGACACGAACAAAGTGAGTGGCCCTATATGAAGCATCAATTTTTATTTAAGATAACTCACCCCACCCCCTTCCCCGGTCATTCCTATACTAGTACAGATATTCATGTGAAATTTTCAGGGATTGTTAGGATATATATATATATATATATATATATATATATATATATATATGTATATATGTATATATATGTATATATATATATATATATATATATAATATATATATATATATATATATATATATATATATGTATGTATAAACCTTTGTATCTGACAAATTTCATGTTCATACCTGCTATAGACATGCCCAGGTGGTAATTTTTGTAGAAAAATTACCATTTAAAAATAAAATCCGTGTGGGGCAATAAACTCTTCTTAGATATTTACAGATATCCAAATGAATTTCATAGGGCTCATTGGTGGTTATGTGAACTATTTTCATTTCAATTTTCATATTGATACATGCCATAGAAAAGTCACATCAGCCATTTTTCGGTTTGGCCAGAATGACGATGTTTGGCGGCGACGTTTGACTAATTCACATATCTAAATGACATTTTCAGGGATTCTTCGGGATGGCATTTACTTTGTCTGTGCTAATTTTCATGCTGATATCTTCTATAGGAAAGCCACATCAGAAGTTTTTTTTTATTTGAGTGGAATTGTTATTTTCGGCGCCTTAGTAAATGGCTCCTAAGGTAATTTACATAATCAAATGAGAATTTCAGGGATTGATATTAAACTTATTTTCTCAGACCCTGTAAATTTTCATCTTAATATCTGCAATAAAAAAGCCACAGCTCCCATATAGCTATATATATATATATATATATATATATATATATATATATATATATATATATATATATATATATATATATATATTATTTTGGAGTTCAACTTGGTTCAAGATATATACATAATTTTTATGTGGATTTATATAATTAAATTGTTTTAGCTTAGTTGTGTTTTATTTCAAAGTATCCCTATCAAAACGTTTGTAGTTCAGGTGACTACTATGTCTTCCTAAATTAGAAATGTAAGAAATCAATTCCTTTTTTTTTTTCTTACTATAATTTTGTCTTCTGAAAATACGGAAAAGGTACTAGTGGACGTCTATTGCAATTCCATCTACCTAGACCTACCTTTGTCTCGGAGTGGATAAAATCGTAACCTTCTAAGATTATTCCAAATTGCTTCTTAAACCTAACTTGTAACTTTTATAAAAAAAAAATCTATTGCATAGTAAGGTGTGCATGTACATTCGTGAAGAAGAGAAACAACATCTAAAGAAGCGTGTAGGTAACATTTCATATCTGAAAGAATTGTATGGAAGAGTTATTTATATATTTGCTAGTTATAAACAAAATTCCGTAAATGACTCAGTGTGCTAGAAATTCATTAGATATATAATTAAAAATTCCCTCTGTAGAGCATAAACAATGCTGCTTTTTTTTCTCTAAAAAAATATGTACATATTTTTCATTAACATATGTCAGTATTAATTTCTTGCGTAATGGAACCTTTCATCCTTTATTTTAGAAATTGGGAGAATAATCTCTCTCTCTCTCTCTCTCTCTCTCTCTCTCTCTCTCTCTCTCTCTCTCTCTCTCTCTCTCTCTCTCTCTCCCCTCTCTCTCTCTCTCTCTCTCTCTCTCTCTCTCTCTCTCTCTCACATTAGGGTACCAGTTTATCTGGAATTTTTGTACCCCGATATTGAATATTATCAACGTTTCTATATTGGACTTTCAACATAACAGCATGATCAGTATTTTAACCTTTGGCACCGTTTAAAAATTAACGCTCACGATTACCTGAAACTTTATCATATTTCTTATTAAAAGTGAACGGAACGAAATTTCGCCAGATGTTGAAGTTTGGCAAAAGAAAATATGCTGATCACAAGAAGTTTGACGAATGAAAGGAGGGGATTAATTATCCTGTTTATATACATGAAATAAAGCATTTCAATATACGACAGAATATGTTATTCCTTGAAAAAAATATTTTCTTATGCATTGTATTTCCATGTTACAAAGTATGTACTTATGTATTCGTATGATTCCATTCATACACCTCTTTTGAAAATGAAGCACATACTTTTCACCAGTAATAATCATTGCTGACATCAACGCAGAACTGGACTACATTTAATTTCAAAAACTTTGCGGATAATAGCTGGAATGTTGTGACAGTGAATGACACCATTTATTCGGGCTGTGACCGTTAATAATTAGTAGTGTTTTGTTTGAAATGCCCCGTAACCCGAATGTTCTAGTGATTGATGAGGGACGAGCCGAAAAGTCCCCAAAATTGAAATAGTCAGTTGTAAGCTTTGTTCATCGCTCTGTCCCCCCTAATAAATACTATGTT
>NC_090739.1:80951611-80956611 GCF_036898095.1 Palaemon carinicauda
TCCATGTAAACAACACTTGAAACACCAAACACTCTGACTTAACGTGTAGTTGTGGTGGAAACTACGACTGCTTTAGTGGTTTCTTGTATGAATATGTAATAAAATTGGGATAATTGGCATATAGATAATTAATATTAACATAAACATTTCATAATTCAACCAAAATAAGAAAAGTTATCGTGCAAGACAATAATCACGGTAGAGTCCCTGACTAGAGATTTGTGCTAAGAAATTTTTTAAATCCTCATTTTTTTTTTTTCTAAAACTGCCTTGCTAATTTAAGGGTGCGTCTTACCACTTGTAGCGTCTTATGACACGGGAAATACGGTATAATATATATATATATATATATATATATATATATATATATATATATATATATATATATATATTATAAGAGAGGTAGAGTATATGTAAATTGATAGGTAGATAGGTAGATTTAAGCCGCTTACATTTTTTATATGTCGTATTTTTCTTGATATATGTATATATTAATTGTAATATAAAAGCCATCATAAAGAACTAACTATCCACTCTTTTCGTATAATCGTAATTATGTTTTACAACCCCTTCCTCCGCTAATCCTCGTTACAATTAAGCAAAGAATTATACACTAGAATCTGCAGTGTCAGAGTAAAGCGACTTAACTTCTTTTCAACTTCAGCATCATTTAAACACCAGAAGCTTGGAATATAACATAAGAAGCTTCACCTAGAAAGGAACAAGATGTTAGCCTCAAGAAAAAGGGAAACAGAAGCTGGAAAAATGCAAGAGTTTTGTACTTCGGGGACAGAAAATTTGAACGGCTTTTGGGGAATTAACGATTCTCTTGGGAGTAAACGTACTTTGAGTGGGCCACTCAACTAAAAGCGTTAAAAGACCTCATCGAAAGGTTTCCCTTTTAGATCAAATGAAAAGTGGGCGAAGCCTTACCTTCAAGAAGGCGTGAAGGTTCCTTGTGGCTAAGAGAAAGAGGAGCTAAAGAAGTAATCGGAGGTTATTGATTAAAGGCACTGCCATTTATTTAGTCTCGGTGAGAAGGTTTCCAGCCGAAGAAACGGTAGGTAGAGGATCAGTGCTGCAACTGAAGGCTTGTACCAATTTACAGCTTTAGTAACTTGGATGAAGAGTATAGATATTATATCTATAAAGATTCTTTTCTTTAGTTTAAATCGATAAGACGCAGGAGATCTATCATCAGTCCCACAATAAGACAACTATTATTTTCATTTCACAAAATATTTTTATGGCAACTGCTTTGCCATATGATTCTATAACAAATTCTAGTTCATGATTTAATTTTCAATCGCCTCTCTCTCTCTCTCTCTCTCTCTCTCTCTCTCTCTCTCTCTCTCTCTCTCTCTCTCTCTCTCTCTCTCTCTCTCTCTAGTAAATAAAACGAACTCAAAATTCTTTTCAATGGCAATAAAATCTTCTCATTAAGAGAATGGATTATTGTGTGGTAGGAGAGGATGGGAAAAATTCTTTTGGGTCGAAAGATGAAGAAGAGGTTGGTGAAGAAGACGTGGAAACAATATCAAGTTGTGCGGTCGAGTTAATTGGGTTCCGAATAATTTGATGAGAAAGTACAATATTTTCATATTCTAGAATATACCCATATTAAGAAAGGATTTAAAATTTTCACATATAATTCTAACTATACGTGCGATCTATATCCATTTTGATGCTTTATTGATTAGTTTTTATTTAATTTTAGTTACTTAGTAAATCGGCCAAAGAATTAAGAAAAAGAAAACCTTTGTGTGGCGGAGGAATATGTTGCGTCACTGTTTAGAACTCAGATTTCAGAACTCAAGCGAGATAGGCCAGGTAGACTTTAAATCAATTCAAAGGCTCCTCAGAAGCACGACTAGCTTTTATTTAAGGAGGCAAACAGGGAAGTTGGCAAGTACTCTTATCGGACTGTGCCTAAATATTTATAGTGTCAGAACCTTCTGGGGAAATGGATAGTGTTTGTGAGACTTCAAAGCCACCCACAAATCATTATTAGTATGGTTAAAAGAAAAAAATATCCATAGTATCAATTAATCCACATTCTGTTTTGGGGACATTTACACGAGGAGTACCAAAAACGCTTAAATTCTCAGTAGGGTCCACGAAACCAGTTCCAGGACCTAATTTATACGACTGCGAATGTTCACGCATTTGTAATCCACTACCAATAGCCAAGTTTAAAAGGTTTTTAGTCTTAACATTTATTACTCGCCTTGAATGTTCTATTCGTTGGTAAATACAATTTAGTTAGTCATCCTTTAGAACTCCCCACTCATCTTGAGAAAATCCTAAGGGCTGCAAAACTTAATGTAGCCCTTAAATGTAGCCTTTTTTTCACCTATAAAGATAAAGTTGATTTCAGGTGAGTTTCTTTTGCTGTTTACATAAGTAACTTTAAATTTGATTTTGCGTTGCCTAATGGAAGGGAACATTTGCATGATTACTCTTGAGGCAGTTCTAGCTCTCATGGTTTCATATATGGTAACAAGATTAACGTTTATAGGACAATGTCCTAGAGACCAACTAAATATTATAATCAGCGCCAAACCCCATCTCCATCAAAACTAGGACCAGGGATGGTCAGTTAAAGGTTGCAAAACTTTCTCGGACTGAAGCAGGTCTCGAACTTCCGATTTAATAAATCGTGAGTCAGAAACGTTATCCACTGGCTACCACAATTCTATGATTCAGTTTATGCAGTTGTTGTATGAAGTTAATTTGCCAAGTTTCTAGTCTGTTTTTATTTTACCCACTAAATTTTTTTACTTGCCTAACAAGGGATCAATAAGAAAAGTCAACATTTTACTTTTTTATTCCATAATATCATAACTTTTCCTCAACAATTATAGTTCAACAGATTATTATGAAAATCACAAATCTTAAGTATGATGTGTTTTCTAACTAGACATTCATTATAAGAAATGAATATGACCAAGTTTTCTCGTAAATAACGTTTTGGTTTAGACAGAAAAACCTGTCCGACTCGCTAAGACGCGATTTCAAAAGACCTCAATTTCGGTTTTAAAATTTGTTGGGTTGTTATTGTCTATGTTCGTAAGACATTTTTTATCTGCCAGTATGCAATGTGGCAAAATTTACTCTGTCCTGTAAGTCATCACTTATTTGATGTACTCATATCAAAGATAAGAAAACATCAAAGAATTTTGTTTGTCCCACCCCCACAAAGTATTTACAATATCTCTCTCTCTCTCTCTCTCTCTCTCTCTCTCTCTCTCTCTCTCTCTCTCTCTCTCTCAACAATGAAAGGCATTCTAAAAGTTAATATCAGAACTGGCGTCATGAATTTCAATAACCATTTCAAATAATGACCGAATCCACTCTGAGATGGGACTTCGACAAGATAATCTCCAACACTGGCGGGATGGGCCATTTTGAATCTCTCTCTCTCTCTCTCTCTCTCTCTCTCTCTCTCTCTCTCTCTCTCTCTCTCTCTCTCTCTCTCTCTCTATGTGCTTGTTTGCAGTTACTAAGGGAATTTAAACGAGTTATCTTGAAGTTTATTGTAAACTTTTGCCATATCATAAAAAACATTCAATTTTTTATTTGTGTCCGTCACCAGGATGACTTGAAAATATTTTGAGAACTTTGTCTTACTAGTATTAGAAAACCTTTGGTCAATACTAGCCATGAAATCCTGATCAGATCTTTGATATGTTTATTGTTGTGGGCACTTATAGCAATGGTCCTTATTAAAGCCAAATTCTAAACTTTATATTAGCACGAATGTAGCGGTCATAAATATTGTAGTGTAAACATATTTAAGGAAAGTATCCACTTTTTTTTTTCTAAAGGAGACGAACTTTGATTTCTAGTGACTGACTTATAGTTGTCTAGTGCAGCTTATGAAAATTTTATTTAAAAAGTCATAGAAAAGCATTGTGATACTGTAAATTATGAAGTGAGTTTAGAATTGTTAACAGAGCATTTTACTTTATCATTATTATTATTATTATTATTATTATTATTATTATTACTTGCTAAACTACAACCTAGACGGAAAAGTTGGATGCTATAAGCCCAAGGCGTCCAACAGGGAAGATAACCCAGGAGGAAATGAAATAAGAAACAAACTGCAAAAGAAGTAACGAACAGTTTAAATAAAATATACTAGGAACAGTAGCAATATCAAAACAAATATCATATAAAGTATAAAAACATCAAAATAACCAGAGGAAGAGAAAGATATAGAGGTTATGGCACAACCCAAGGCTAGAGAACGATGGTTTGATTTTGGAATATCCTTCTACTAGAAGAGCTGCTTACCATAGCTGAAGAGTCTATTCTACCCTTGCCAAGAGGAAAGTAGCCACTGAACAATTACAGTGCAGTAGTTAACCAACTGAGCGAAGAAGAATTTTTTGGTAATGTCAGTGTTGTCAGGTGTATGAGGACAGAGGAGAATGTGGAAAGCACATGCCAGACTATTCGATGTATGGGGAGGCAAAGAAAAAATAAGCCGTAGCCACAGAGAGGAACCCAATTTAGTACTGTCTAGCCAGTCAAAGGGCTCGATTAGTCTCCAGCGATAGTATCTTAACGTATTTATACCAATTCACTTCCTTCCTAAAAGTTCATGATTTTCGACTACCGTGTTCGTGCATAGACATGAAACTGCGCGTTCCTTTGAAATCATAAGTTAGTGTGTGAATTGGATCCTGTTCGCCCCGGCAATCGTTGTTTGAAAACCGCATCGATATATGAAACAACTGTGATTCCGTTCGTGCGGTTTGATCTTCTACAACGCTTTCGACTCCTCTCAATTCATGGGTGAGTAACATCATGTGGGGAAGGATCACAGAGGGTCTTCTGACTCTCTCAAAGGTAGTTTGAAGATCGTCATGCGAAACAAACACGTTATACGAGTTTCAACGTTTCTGTCCCACGCTCGTTCGAACACAACCAAAAGAGAGGAAAAAAAAAATACCTTGAATGAAATTCCCATTCATAGAATCTTTGTTGCAGAC
>NC_090739.1:80964111-81001611 GCF_036898095.1 Palaemon carinicauda
AAACCATAATCAATTTAATTACACATACACTATAAAACCTTTGATACATTATTCATTGGAATTTGTGTTACGTTAATTAATTCAGACGCATAGAATTGGGCAAGTTTCTTTGGACAGTGAAGAGATTGAAGTTGCTTGGCAGAAAATTCCACATTTAAGAACTATATGAGCGACTTTCAGGGAAGTGTCCGTGGATTTTGATGTCTAACTTAAAAAAAAACACACACGCACACAATCTAGAAACCTTCGACGCTTATAGCCGAAGATTATGAAATGTCTGTAGAACAAGCAAAGGGGGGTGACTTTACTGGAGGTTGCAGTGAACCTTTGTTAGAACTCAGAGGCATGGTCGCTTATTAGAAGGAAATCCTTTAATTCAACTCTATTAAGAAGGGTAGATACGCACCATGTGAGTGTGAAGGCAATGCATAGAGGAAAGCAACGTAACGTTTAATGAACAAGCCCATAAACTGTGTTTTGATAAGATACCAAATAGTTGAGTTTATGTATATATATATATATATATATATATATATATATATATATATATATATATATATATATATATATATATATATATATATATATATAGTGTGTGTGTATGTATGCGCATGTGTGTATGGAAATATAATGTATATTTCCTTTTGTAGAATTTTTTTTTGTGAGATAATTGTATTATAACTCCTGAAACAACAAAGCTCTATAGTGATTTCAGAATCAGCCACTAAGGGCACCAATTCCACCACATCTGTGTATACCCTGACATTCTTAAGTCAAGTTACCTTAGCATGATTTTATCCATTTCAGATTGAAAATGTCTAAATAAGAAAAATGGCAGGCGTAGTAAAGATTACAGAGATGATATTGTATTACGGCTGTGATAGTGTGGGCTCGTGTTAAGGCAGTATGGTGGGGAGGGAGTGAGGAGGGCTTGGCAGGATTGGAAGGAATCTGTTAGGGGGAGAAGATCGAGAAGGAGGAAAAAAATTAGATGGACAGATAAGGTGAAGGATGATATGGAGAGAAGAGTTTTGGCGGAAGAGGATATCTGTGATAGAAGGCTTGGAGAGGGCGCATCAGGCAACCGATCCCTGAATGTACGAATAACGGTACGAAAGAAGAAAATTAATTTCAGTCATTGATATGCAACGACTCTTGGTCAAAAATGAATCAATTATACAGTATTAAGAATATAGCTCTTATGGATATTTCGCTGGCCCGGTGGTTCCTATTGAGACCATGTTTTCCTCAATTGAACTTTGCTGTGTGATACTTAAGTAGGTGACAAATAATTATGGATAAAATTCCCCCTGGAGAGCCTTATCTTAAAATAAAAAGGCCACATGTTTAGATTTCATACTGGTAAATAAGCAAAATAGAAAATCCTATAATATATTCAACTCGTGACGTTTAGTGGGTGAAATAAAAAGTCGTGTGACACTATTCACTGACGTTGCAGTGTACAAAATTGAAATTGTAAAATAGCAAACAGAAGATATGCAACAATTTCATGCACAACTATCAGGGGAACCACTTCAATCAAATATGAGGCCAATATGTCATTCATTGGGTCTAATTACTTTAGATGTTACCTTTCAATTATGTCATGATGCCAGAAAATTCTCTGTCAATCAATCAACTACCTTTCAATTCCAGTAGTGGTTATATGCAGACTTCTTTTAAGTATATATATATATATATATATATATATATATATATATATATATATATATATATATATATATATAGAGAGAGAGAGAGAGAGAGAGAGAGAGAGAGAGAGAGAGAGAGAGAGAGAGAGAGAGAGAGAGAAAAGAATTGGAAGACCCAGACTTACATGGCTGAAGACTATGATGCGTGAAGTAAGAGATGATGAATGGAGAAGTATTGATTTAAAAGCTCGAGATAGAGGCGACTGGCGAAATCTAACTGAGGCCCTTTGCATCAGTAGGCATAGGAGATGATGTGTGTATATATAATATATATATATATATATATATATATATATATATATATATATATATATATATTTATATATACAGGTATATATATATTTATATATACATGTGTGTGTGCATAATTATACACACACACACACACACACATATATATATATATATATATATATATATATATATATATTTATATATATATATATATATATATATATATATATATATATATATATATATATATACTGTATATATGTGTGTATGAATGTATCTATCTATATTTATTTATTTGTATCTATGTATGAATACAAAAAGAGAGAATTATATCAAAAGAAATGTTTTTTGTATGCTAGTAAGAAAGAAGCAAACTAGTCAGGACTGATCCTCCAGGCTCGCCGTTTTGTAGCTGCCAGATGCCCGGTCAACATCATCGTCTCCGCCGTCAGCATCTTGCGCCTCCGTCTGTCGGTCGGTATAGTTTGTCTGGGTGCCGCCAGTCAGTCGGCCAAAAGCGTCTCCCAGCTCACTGCAGCCTCTTGTCCCATTTACAACCCAACAGTAACATAAACTTCAGACGAGCGGCTTTTACGCCACAATTCCCCTCCATGGCAAAAGCTGCTGCAGTTCGCTCAAAAGGAGAAAAAGAGCAGCAAGGGATGGAAGGAAATGGATGCCCAAGATGGTTTCCTTTTCAGTAATCTACAGCGTGCCATCCAACAATATCTATTAGTGCGTGTATTCCATCTACCATCATTTTTCTTTTTCTTCATTTTCATTTCGTCGTATGTCTTCTTGATTTTTCGACTCGAAGAAAAATCCTTTTTTCTCCGTAACCGGTATATATATATATATATATATATATATATATATATATATATATATATATATATATATATATATATATATATATATATATATTCAAGAGTTTAACGAATAAGACCAAAGAAAAAAAAATGGGATATTACTTCATCTCCGTCGTTTCCAAGATTTATTGCTTATGAAATTTCCGGTTAATCGATTTAAAAAACTGACTTATTTAAGTCTTTTTTTTTTTTTTATATGTGATGTTCATTCAATATTTCTGTTTAGTTTTGGTATTGACTGCAACAATATTATACACTTATACTGGTCCCAAAAACTAATCTTTGAGTGTAATAATCTCTACTAGGTATTAACTGACTCCTGGTTTAATTTTAGTATAATAAGCTACAATAGAAAGGTCCGTGGTTTGCTTCTGGCACACTACCACCAGTTGATAAAACAAAATACTGCCCATTTGACTTGATTCCCCTCAAGGGGAAAGGTATATTTAGTGCCTGTGTTTATATATATATATATATATATATATATATATATATATATATATATATATATATATATATATATATATATATATATATACACTTGCGTCTGTTTATGGTTTTTGCGTGCCAGTCCACGCCCTCAAACTTTCTCAGTTCGTCAATCCATCGTCTTCTCTTCCTTCCCCTGCTTCTTTTACAATCTCTAGGGACGCATTCTGTTATTCTTAATGTCTGTCTTTCTCATTATATGTCGGCCCATGTCCATTGCTTTTTCTTACATGTTTATAGAATATCAATCTACTTTATGTTTCTCTTTTTCTGCCTCTTATTGTTATTCCCATCGTTATTTTTTCTTCAGTTCTTTGAGTCCCAACTAGCTTATGATTTTAGGCTTAAGTAAGGCTCCAAGTTTCTAATTCATAAGGACCATCTGATTAAATACTTTTCTTTTAGAAAAAGTTACATTTTACTTTTCATTATCTCATTTTGTTACCAAATGCTATTCATTCCATGTGTGTGTGTTCATGTTGAGGTATTCATGAAAGTCACATTTGAATTTCAAAATGTAGCGTGAACAATAATATAGAAATAATAAAAATTGTACCCCGTTTTATTGTTATGGCGAACAATTCCTCCCTACCGTGTTTGCGAATTAACGATACTGTCCCTCTTGTATATTTGCTACTGTATTTAGTAATAAAATTCATTTAATTTCTTCCCGTCTCTTTAAGTTTCTATATTTATTTTATTAACGCAATAATTCTAATATTTTTTTCTTATTTAGAAGGTAGCATTTGATGCATTTCCTAAAATTTCTGTTCTTTCGAATTTGGTTGCTCGTATGTTTCATTTTTTCAGTATCGCGAACTTCAAATTTCTTCTGTCCCTCCTAGATACTGAACATAAAGGTGAAAGTAACTAGTAACTAGAGTTTTTTTCATAAACCTAACAATTGACAAAAAGAAAAAAAAAAAAAACAGATAAAACGATAGTGACATAAGGTAAAATTATATGAATGGCATTTAAGTCAGCGGAACATCGAGGAAATGAAGCAGAAAAGGTGATAATTTGAAGAATTGAAGGCGAAAGGAGTAAAAGAGGAAATGAAGTGCGAATTACACTTGCCCGCTTCGCTGATTCTGCAAAACCTACTATTTTTTCACTTGATGGCATTGGCAAAAATTAGAATAATCTATTTTTATGCCGAAGTCAACGAATAACTATTACTCGTGTGTGATTTTTGTGGTTGCACATTCGAGTATATAAGTTACACAAGTCCTTTTCCTATATACAGGAACGGCCATTCCTCATTCCAAGTTCTATGGAATATTCCTTCACCTAGACGTGTTATTATCTAAATTATACTACCACCTTCATACCACAGAATCTTACGCATGTTGCCTTTTCATTATTCAGCCTTCAATTGCTCTTAACTGCGACTACCTTAAGCAGTCTTGTATTTATGTGATCTCCCACACTGTCTTTTCTGACGGGCTGCCAACGCAAAAACCCGTGCCCAGCAGTATAGGCTGGGCAATCTTAACGAACGAACGGACTGTCTTTTCGTTCAGATCTGTTACTCTGTCTTTTGCAATCACAAATAATACAATTTCTTTCTCAGTCAACATATAACTGCAATCTTTACTTATATTGTATCAACATTTGACTCTCAAGATCCGTATATTCTTTACCATTCCCTTAGTCTTGGCTTCCCATGATGTTCCTGCATAAATTCACCCCCAAATTTACACTAACCTCCATCTTGTTCGCTTTCTTCCTGACTGCTTAATATCTTTTTTTTTTCTTTATTTTATGGTCCATGCCCCAATTGCTTAAAACAATTTTCTCATTTCTCCTCAAGTAGGCTTTCGTTTCATTAACTCACCATGCACTTCTTTGGTTCTCCCTTCCTCGGCCAAACGATTCTATCCTTAAACTTTGATTACTCTCCATCCACTCCCTCCCTTTTAGTATCTTCAACACAAGTCCATTTTTCATCCAGCTTCTCCCTCTATGCCATTTACTGTTTTCCCTCTAAGATTAACTAATTTTTGCCCTCATTAGATTCGCTGTCGTGTCCTAACCCTTTCTCTCCCAATAACACAACCTTCTACTAGCACTTTCACTTCAAGCTGGTAACGATCGTAAATTATTACGTCACATTATATATACTTGGCACTAAAATTATCTTTTCATTACCACTTCTCTTCCTAAAATTTATGAATAGATATTCTTAATCTTATTGCATAGAATTAACCCTTAAGTTTGCACTACTAATTTGAATAATGATTGGTTTAGGGCTATAAGAACTGGTGCTTTGTGTACGCAAAATTAGGAAACATCAAAGGAGGGGTGACTCTCGTTAAATTTCTAGCATTATTATTTATTACTAGCCAAGCTACAACCCTAGTTGGAAAAGCAGGATGCGATAAGCCAAGGCTCTAACAGGGAAAAGTAGCCCAATGAGGAAAGGAAATAAAGAATGAATAGATTACAAAAGAAGTAATAAACAATTAAATGAAATATTGTTGGAACAATAATATTACAATATATCTTTCATATATAAACTATAGATGGAGACTTATGAAATCATTTGCTGGAAGGTTAAAATTTAGAGGTTTTACCAATTCAACTGCCCGATTATGAAAATCATTCCACAATTTGGTCATAGCTATATTAAAACTTCAAGCATACAGTGTAGTATTGTGCCTTATGATGGAGAAGGCATGACTATTAGAATTAACGGTATGCCTAGTATTACTTGTCTGGGAAGATCTGAATGCAAAGGGTGGTCAGAATTACGAAAAATCTTATTCGAACATTCATAAAGAACGACAGTGCCAGAGATTAATATCTAGATCAAAAATAAGAAATTTAACAGACTGTAAGTTCTTGTCCAATAAATTAAGATGAAATTCGGCTACGGAAGACAAACTGTGTTTGCTTTCTAATAGGAGAATCTACTATGTGCTTTATCTTATTTTCTAATTGCAGACTTGGATTTCTTACAATTGATATAGAATTTTTTACTATTTAGAAATATGTAATGATGTTGTTGAATAATCTTTTACTATTATGAAGTGTATAATGATGTAGTTGAAGATAATAGTGGCTAAAATGATATTTAGAAATAAGGCAAATATTTTTCTTTCCAAAACATATCAATGTATATCGGATAGTATTGGAAATGTAATATTGAAGATCACTGGTTTCTCAAGGCTATGAAGTTGATGGATAAAAGCTATAAAACTGATTCCGGTCATTGGAAAAACATAAAATTCAGAACAAAAATCGAAAGAAATGAAAATTCATCTTATGAAGTTGGTTATACATGTGAAGTAACATGTAATCTAAAAGTTATCATCAGAATTTTTATTTGTATACTGTACTGTATATCCTCCATTTCATTAAACGCCTAAAAGTTGCCTAATGTTCGTTTGTAAAACGAATACTTGCAATTCGCCCCCCCCCCCCTCTCTCTCTCTCTCTCTCTCTCTCTCTCTCTCTCTCTCTCTCTCTCTCTCTCTCTCTCTCTCTCTTCATCGGCAGTATGAAAATTACTGCTAAAACTCCGTTGAAATTCAAATTCCAAGGTTCAGTTACTTTGTATAACTATAATTTCAGACCATGGCAATTACACATATTGGGTTTTCAGATCCTTATTATGGATAAGAAATGATAGAATTTTTCTATAAAACAAACACCAAATGATCTGATAACAGAATGTCATGGTATAGATTCTTATGAATTAAAAACGACCTGAGGTTATTTTAATGTGTTTAGACTTTTAGCCACATATACTCTTCATTATGTGTGTTGGCCTAGGGGATGTGTTTGTGTTTGTGTGTTATGACTTGGTGATGCGGTGACACTATAGCCCACCTTTGGAAAGTGCAATCAGTCCAACTGTACTGTGGTCCCTGGTTGAATGATGCAGCGTTAAACTCGCGTTCTTTGGTCTGTGTATAATTCTGGCCTAACACCTGGCACCCAGATATGAAAATAGCCGTAAAGCTAGCAACCTCGTCCCTAAAGATTTGCTGAGAAAATAGAAGGTTATATCCTTCTCAGACCACAACATCATAATATCGTAGTATATATATATATATATATATATATATATATATATATATATATATATATATATATGTGTGTGTGTGTGTGTGTGTATATATATATATATATATATATATATATATATATATATATGTGTATATATATGTATGTATGTATATGCGTGTGTGCGTGTCATCATCAGCCGTAACTATTCCAGTGCAGAACAAAGGCCTCAAACATGTTCTTCCACTTGCGCCTATTTATGGTCTTTCTGTGCAGTCTATACCCGCAAATTTTCTTAGCTCGTCAATCCATCGCTTTCGCTTCCTTCCCCTGGTTCTTTTGCCATCTCTAGGGACTCATTCTGTTATTTTTAATGTCCATATAATTGTCATTCTCATTATATGTCCTGCTCATATACGTTTCTTATTCTTTTTTTTGTTATTAGAATGTCCTCTGATTTACTTTGCTCTCGCATCCTTGGTGCTCATTTTCTGTCTTAGTGTTATTCCCTTCAACAATCTTTCCTTAGCTCTTTGTTCTAAGACTTAAAGTAAAGCTGTAAGTTTTTAATGTGTGTTTTATTATATATATATATATATATATATGTATATATATATATATATATATACTGTATATATATATATATATATATCGATGTATAATGGACATAATACACTCGTTGCTAATAAAAGGTCCATGATTCGAATCCTGGATCAAGCTGGGATTTAAATATTTACTATAATACCATATTGGCCCTTTTTGTCCTGTGCAATAGACTTATATACTGTGGTGGATCACAGCTAAGGCAGATTAAAAGGCACAGTCAGGAAGCATCTTATCAAAATACTTGTTGAAAACTTAAAGGTCTGGAATCATTCCTCTTTACGAAGGAAAAGATTTAGTAGGTTAATAAAAGAAACTCACGAGGCACCCAGTAATTGTTAATGGGAACAGGTGAGCTATTAGTGGTGATAAAATTATTATCTTTAGATAGCATTCTGTTGTCTAGAAAATGTTTTCCTTATTAAACTGGAGCCTTATATATGTTGGCAAATAAAACTCCGCAAGGATGAGATCTCTCTCATTGTGTTTTATTACGTATAAGAGAATATTTTTTCAATATTTTTCATGATTTCAAATGGTAGATCTGGTATCACATTGTTACAATGTAACGTTGTGAAGTCATTGCCTTTTGGTCTGGGAACTTGGGTTGTGATCATAATGCATATACTTGTGATATTGAGGTACATGAATGTTGTAAAGAACATTGGCTGCCCCAGATGTAAGCGAAGACATGGGGAATATAATGAACCTCCAGGGATTACTCCTTCATGCGTATAAATAGTTCTACAACATTACCCAAGCTCACAATCCTCATAACATAAAGGAACTTCAAGCATTGTCTGAAGAACCCTTCACTCTACACGATAAACTATATTTCTTTTTAAGTATTTGATGTGGTCTTCGAAGTTTTTTATTATTTGTATTCATAGAGTATGTGATCCAACTTCCCATACTCCTAATGGGACATGATGCACATATCACCTTATTACCCTCTCTTTTGATCTTAAAATTACTTCATGTTTTTTCTGGTGTATATATTATTGAAAATGGCCATACAGCATCCAACAAGAATAAAAGCAACCTTGAATAGATATATGATGAAACAACAAGAATGAGGAAATATTAACAACGAAGAGGGTATGTAAATTCATAATACCAAAGGCATAATCCAGCAAGTTCGCTTTTTTAAGATCTGGCCATTCAGACTGGCAAATTTGCAATAATTCCATATTTTTTCCGTATTCTTTTAGCTTTTATTTAAGTCCCACCCTTTATAGTATTCAACAAATATTTTTGAGTGATCTAGCGGAAATTATGATTGTTAGTAGGCCTAAGCCCTAGTGTCCCCCTACCCATATCATGTAATTGACTAGTTACTTTAACGACATTGAACTGATTTAAAATTGTAATGATTATTGGATGTAAATTCCCCTTTTAATTGCGCAAAAAAATCTGTTAAATCAGGCTAGCTTTCAATATTTTGGTAGCTATGTCGATCCTAAAAATATGTTTTTTTTCTTTTATTCGGTCATGGTTTGAAAAGTTCTGTTTGATCTTCAGCTGCTGAAGTTCGTCTTGATAGTTGGATAAAATCTCGAGGGTTATTAGATTCCTTATTCCTGATCCTCGGGCAACATCATTTAATTACTTCATTTTGCATTCTGTAGTAGATTTTTCAAAATTCTGACAATCCTTTATAGTCATATCTTAATAGACTGAACCGTCCATCATGTAGTAATAGAAATGCAGTAATTTCCAACAACGTTGCCCTTTTATATTGGAGGTTCAATACCACACAATAACCTGAAAGTTTTTTTTTTTTTTTTCTGCCAGGAATCTAGTGTCAAATTGTGGAATGTTATTACTGATCACATGGTTGGAGCTGTAGAGCTTCAAAATTAAAGCAGGCAGAAAGGAATCTTGTTTTATATTTTGTGTTTTTTATAAGTTTTATTTTACTTTGTAGATTATCTAATTTTTCTCAGTTATTCTCTTTTGTGTTTTATTTTTTTTTCTGTACTTGCCTCTTTACCAAATTAGGCCCGTAGGCTAGTAGTAGTCTGTTTTTCTGATTCAGATAATAGTAATAGTAATAGATAATAGTAATGATAGTAACAATTATAATGATTAGAATAATGAAAATATTTATGCATTTTTTAAATAATAGCAATGATAACGTAGTTTACTGTACACATGACTTTATTATACATTTGTAAGTGCCCATAGATCTTCCTGCTGAGTCATTGGGTGTTGATCACATTTTTCTATATGTCCTCTGGGACGTACAGAGGCAAAGTGACCTGTCCTATGAGCAGTCTCTAAACATATGATCCTTTAAAAGAAACATTAGAAGATAGAAACCTCATACCACTGATAATAAATGTCATATCGGTTTTAGTTCTTAGCCATTAAAGTCTTCATGGAAAAATATCAAATTTCAGTCCTGTGGGTAAGACACTTCCCTCATCAGTGAGAGAGCCAGAGTTCTACAGTACTTCTGAGCAAAACTTTTGGCGAGTTCTATAGAAACTTTGTACCCAATAGCTAATGGGTTTTGTTTGGTCACAGTCAGTGTGTCGAAGGTGAGAGCTGAGAGCCTAAAATCTTCCGGAGCTAAGCCACTCTAAAAAGATAAATATGTTTTTCATTAAGAAAGTGTAACGTGAATGTTGAATCTGGTTAAAAAACATAAATTATGCTAATTGTTTGCGCAACCTAGTGTTGTAAGGAAGGTGTTTAAATCATGGGAATTTTAATATTTGAAGCCAGGGTCAATGACTGGCATGGGAGAAAAGGTAGAGTGTAAAATTTTTACATGGTGGCCCATATGAAGAAAATGGACTGGAGGAAAAAAAAAAAAGTTTATATTTGGTAATTTTGTTAAGGATAGGAGGGAGACTGAGAATGCTCTGGTGTCTTCATGGAAGTCCTGACGTGGAAAACACAAAGAAAGAGAACACTACAGACCATACAAGCTGGGACCATAATAGCAAGATCAAACGGTCAAACCTACCTGGTGACTTACTTGACCAGAGACTTCGAAAGCCTCACCGGTCCAAGAGAATGGTTATATCAATCATCGTCAATATTTATGATTTCTGTGGTGAATTATAGATTTACATATATAATTTAAAAAACTGTTGTGATCACCATTGACAGTTAACTGCGCTTAATACTCAAACAGAGGGGAGTCGAATGTCGAATGTCAATGCTTGTGGCTTTTAAATACTAAATTTTATATATCACTCTCTCTCTCTCTCTCTCTCTCTCTCTCTCTCTCTCTCTCTCTCTCTCTCTCTCTCTCTCTCTCTCTCTCTCTTGTTCACTTTGGCTCTAAAATGATGCCATGACATAGAACTCAAAAAGCTTAACATTTATATTTTCATGTGGCTGTTGCTTCTTTCAAATTTTTACCAATCATCACAAAAACTCTCCCATATTCATTTTTTACCAATTGTTGAAAAAATGGCCATAGGCTATTGATTATACCCGAACTTTATGAAACTCATTACCACCAACAGAGGGGTGAATGAAAGTAACAGAAATTAAAATCTTTCTGTGAGGGCAAGTCGTGGAATTTCGATAGGAAGTGTCAATTCTGGACAGTTTACTCAATTTCCTCAGATGTGACGAGGATTTGTTTTAGCCCTAGTGTAAGTTCCCGTGCTACATAAACACTTGTCTCTGAAGCTCCTTGGCTTAGTAAGATTTTAAAACATCTACAAGTTCTCGGGCTTCTTTGAGTGTCATATCCAGAAAGCAAAAGAAGTGAAACTTTACCGTGGAAGTGAGTCTACTTGCTGTGGATTACCCATCTGTTTAGAAAATTGAAGGTGTGTGAATGAACTTGTTTTTATGATCAACATTTTAATTATAGATTTTTATAGTTGAAATAGATCACAAAAAACGCTTGTAATAAGGACTTTTTTTTTTAATGCAGCTTTGTTGAATATTATTGCTGTTTCCTCCGTAAATGCTTTGTAAATATTGTCAAGGAAGGTCTATACACACTTTTCATGTATACACGAGATAATGATCAATCATCCTAATCTGCAAATGCTTCTGTGCGATGTTAATGACAGCGATGGCACTTGTAGTAGAGCAGTAGTAAAAAAAAAAAAAAGTGGTTTTAATCTTCTTTAGAAGGAATGTTTGAGCGTGGATTTTGGTACCATAGCTGAGCCACTTTCTTCGTTCCCATAAAGCATTATTACAGATCACCGTTGGCATTATCGATATGAAGGTTTTACTAGGGTTGTGATGGCCGAGGTGGTAACGTCCCTGACTGGTGAACGCCAGTCTGGGGTTCGAGTCCCGCTCAGACTCGTTAGTTTATTGGTCGCTGCAACCTCACCACCCTTGTGAGCCAAGGATGATGGTTTGGGGGAGCCAGGCAATGGCTGCTGATGACTCAGCAGCTAGCTGCTGAGTCATCAGCAGCCATTGCCTGGCCCTCCTTGGTCCTAGCATGGGTGGAGAGTGGGCTTGGGCGCTGATCATACGTGTATATGGTCAGTCTTTAGGGCGTTGTCCTGCTTGATAAGGCAATGTCACTGTCCCTTGCCTCTGCCATTCATGAGTGGCCTTTAAAACCTTTAAGTGATGCTCATATTGAGGTTTCCATAAACACAGGTGCTTGTAGCTGAAGCTATCAATGCAGCTTATAATAGCTTGCAATTACAGAACACACCTTAATATTGTATAACCATATTTGTTTAGGCGATTACATTAAAAGGTTTAGGTATTTAAATCGTTGAGAGAGTGAGAGAGAGAGAGAGAGAAAGAGAGAGAGAGAGAGAGAGAGAGAGAGAGAGAGAGAGAGAGAGAGAGAGACTTGGGATGTTATTTTGCTTAGGGGAAATGGTAAAGTTCTCAGGCATAATGACTAACGCTGAAATCAGACCTTTAAATTATTTATCGACTTGGATGAGTACTCTTTAAACGTTAACGATAACCAGTCTCTAAGAAAGCAAGACTTTGGTGGACCATTCCACTGGACGTCGTAGGTTTACCCATGATAACCGCGCTGCCTGTGTACGAGTGCTGAAACAACGTACATGGGAAACGTTTTTCTTCCTTTTAATTGCCTTCATTGTGATATAGAAAAATGTGTCGCCGTTATTTGTGTAGCTGAATAATTTTCAGTTTATGTCATTGTAAAAAGAAAGCACCGATGTTAAACAAGAAATGTGTTGTTGGGAGGGATCTAGTTTCGTCAGCGGAGGGGAGGGGTGTTCGTCGTCCATTGATCGGCTGAGTGCAAGTCCCTCCGCCAGTGAGTGAGTGACTGTGCTCAGTCAGTGTTGTGTGCAGCCACGTAAAGTGTCGTCCTAATACTCATCCTCTAGTCACTCCAGCCACACTTCGTGGCACAGATTTTGATTTCGTGACGTTTCTTGCAAACCGGCAAACTGTGGGCTTCCAGCGTATTTCCCCTGCCACCGCAGGTGCCCCCCGCCTACTACCCAGTAAGTATTCCATTTTGGAATCGCAGTGCGTCAGTCAGATCAGCAGCAGCACTGAAGTCATCATCAAGCAGTTAAACAGACAGACTGCTGCACACTTTTGGATCATACGATGCATTGTAGCATTTTGATCAACCAAATGAACGCTCGTCTTCTTATTTTGAAGTGGTTGTGTAATGTGAAGGAAATCGGAATTATGAAACGTCGAGTAACGACGACCCTAGTATACAATTATACTCAATCCTTCTCCCTCTGCGAAGAGATGCGCAAGAGCAAGTTAACTTAGTGGTGGAAGTGAAATGTTTTTTGAGTATTCAAGGAAATTAGTTTTTGTTCTTGCTCTATCGTGTCAGTCAACCGCAAGACCTTGGATATATTCGAGCTCGTCTGTAGGATGTAATGGTGTGTGGATTATTGGAATTTCATGTGTACAGTGTAACGATCAGTGTTAAGTCCTTGCGTTGATGAATGCTGTTTTGTTTGCATCATTCTCGGTGATGTTTTGATCAGCCTTTTCAGATTTATTAGATTTCCCATATTTTACTGCGATGTATATATATATATATATATATATATATATATATATATATATATATATATATATATATATATATATATATATATATATATATATATATGCAAAGCCAAGTACGGTAACTGCACGCGATTTGATAGTTTCTGGTATGTGGAGAATTTTCCTTGCTCTCTCGGGTTGTTCTGTGAAGGCTAACGAGTTTGTTATTCTTGGGCAATAATAAAAAACGACATTGAGATACCTTGTCGATTTTGAAACAAGTGTTTGTATTGGATTATCTTATATGATTCGAGATTTTGGTTACCAAGCTAATTTTTTGTGGTTACATTTTGTTCAGATTATCATTTTTTTACGAACTACTTGAGTAATTGGTCTGATTTGGACGTGCATCGTATGTTTTTCATATGTAAATCATTTATATTCGCCGTTAATTCTAGTGTATTTTAGGACGTTTTTTGTACATCAGTGTGTCTCCCAAATTACGCAAATCTACTTGCCACTTGAGAAACGTAGAACATTTCGGGGAATATTTGAATAATTACAATTGTCGCAAGTTAAACACGAGCACTCTCGTGCACACCACATACACGCACACAATATATATATATATATATATATATATATATATATATATATATATATATATATATATATATATATATATATATATATAATGTGTGCGAATGCATGTACGTCTTTTATAATGTATTATGTTTGGTTTTGGTAGGATGCTCTCGGTTTTATTGAATGAAGTGTAGATTTTTGAATGATGCAGTGGGAATATTTTACTTGCATATTATATATATATATATATATATATATATATATATATATATATATATATATATGCCCTAGGCATTAGGAGGGTGTGGTTTCTAGAAAATGCTGCATAATTTTAAGCTTTGCAAGAAGACAGATTGTTGTTAGAGTATATTTCGCAATAGAAAACCATCGTGGTAGTGAAAGAAAAAAAAGTGGGATGCAATAAAGGAGAGTTAGGAAGATGATGTGTAGGGATGGATTGGGAGGCTGCGGGTTCCCTCTCCCTCCCAAACCCACGCCATTTACCACCCGTTCTTCCTCGCCGAATCTCTCCCCCCTGTTTCTCTGCTTCCTCGACCCCCACCTCTTCTTCAACCCATCAAACACACACGCACACACACCGTGAGAACCCCCCCCCCTCTCTCTCTCTCTCTCTCTCTCTCTCTCTCTCTCTCTCTCTCTCTCATGTCCAAACCCTGGATGCGTCTCGACCACGTGGTACGAATCTCTAAGGAATATGCATTATCACTGGGTCTTCGGCGCATAGTTGTAGTTCTTGGTATGAAAATAGTTTTGCCTATGTATTGGAGGAAATTTTTATTCGAGTACCGAGCTTGATTTCCACACACAGTTTGAACACACCCTTGTTTTTATTTCGTTTATTTGTTCCGTAACGAGGCCCGTTAATTAATACGAGAGTTGTTTTCATGCTGCTGTTTTGGCGGGTTTTGCCCCCAGGGGCTTAAAGACTCTTGGGTTACTCTATAACGATCTAGAGGACTAGGGGAGGAAAAATATATTCATTGTTTTGTTCATAGTAAGTAAACTGTGGCTCCATCTTAAATATCAGCTAAAAATTACCAAATAATTAAAGAAATAGGTATCCAAGGAAGAAGCTTCAAAGTAGTTACCCTAAGTAGAACAGGGTTAGCTGTGTACAAAGTGTGGACTGTAGAATCTTGGAGGAATAATCAGGATATGTAATATCAGACCGATGGGCTGTCCTGGACACACTTAATGATTTTGCTGCATTTTTTTCTCAAAATTCCATTTTCCTTTTATAACATTTTCAAACTATTATGATGTTAGTAACCATATATATTATATTTGTGCTAAACAAATGCCTTCTAGATGTTTTTATAGGAAATATATATAGGTATCTACACACTACAAAGGAAAGATCTCTCTCTCTCTCTCTCTCTCTCTCTCTCTCTCTCTCTCTCTCTCTCTCTCTCTCTCTCTCACATAATTAACCAGTAAACTTTGGTGATTTTGCTCAGTACGCTTGATAGCTTCAACATTTTATATATTGTACAAATGGGTCAATGTCTTGATTATGAAAAAAAAAGTGTTTTTTTTTTAGCATTACGTTTATTTTCGTATTCTGGTTCCCTCTAACCATTCAGTAGAGGTGTTTGTGAATTAATATTCTGCATTGTGTAAGATTTTACACTGGATATTTTCATTGGAGGAATTACGAAATCAATTAACATAGTGTTTTGAGAATAGGGATCACATACGTTTCGAACAGTAGTTCATTAAGGATTGCGACTGCGATAGCCTACCTTGTATACTTTATACCAATCATGTTCTTGCATATAAAAGTAAAACGAGTACATTTTCTTTTTGGATAGAATTTCTTTTGATATTACTCAGTAGATTGGTCATGCAGTTCAGCCATTTAGAAAATGTTTTATGATGTTCATGTTTCTGCTCTTTTTTTATCTGTTATGTTGTGCCTTCGGGTCTCTATTTAAATAATTATGTTTTCTGCGTTTCTTTTTTTTCTGGATGGATTAGGTCAAGTGGCTTTGGTGGGTTTTGTGGCACTTTGACTGAAGTAAGGTTTCTTCTCTTTTAAGGAGATTTGCTAGCTTAACACTAGTCGTAATTGTCTGTTGTCGTTTATCTGCTTTTGACAAAGATATCTGAGAGTAACCTTGATATTTTGTTGATTTGATAAATGTATTTCCAGTTGTTGGATACTGGTATTGAGTTATTTGGGGTCATTTTATTATTTCGTTTCTAGGGCAACTAAAATTAATCCCGGTGATGAGTTTTTTAAATGGTTCTTGTTTCCAATGTTTCCGCTATATTTTATCAATGCTTCTACGTGTTATAGTTTCTGTGGTTATTTGAGATTCCTTTTTATTGTGTATTTATTTTTTACATTCAATTTTGAAATGGGGGGGGGGTGCGAAACCATTTTATATGCAATCTCTGCTATATCTGGTGATTAGAGCAAGTGATTTACTGATTTGTTAAATAAATCGTGTAACTTCCGTAATTAATTTGTTCACCATAGGTAAAAGTCTGATATAAAAGTCCGTATTTACGAATGCTGGTGTGTGTTACATTTATTAGTTAGAATCGACATACAGTGTATTCATTGAGTATAACTTTTTTATCTCAGTACTCAAGAGTTCCTCGCTTTGTTTACTAACAATTTGCTCCAAATTTTTATTGTTGAAATATAGTTATTTTTGGATGTGTTTTCAATGGGGACCTTGTGACCGGGTACTGTGTAGGGTATCAATCTCACTCGTTGACGACAGAAGTAAAAGTATATAGATGTTTTCCCTTTTCCGAAAACGAAAAAGTTTATCCTGAAGAGGAGAGTTTGTTTGATTAGAAATACTTAGATTAAATCCATTTTGGGAAGTCAGGTAGAGCGGAGAGAAGCAACTTTAAATCCAGTGAAATGAATGAGCGTGATAAGCGAAAATGGTTTTTTTTTGTGAATAGTTTGCAATATTAAAGGAGTTTATATTAAAGGTGATTATTACTTCACAAATTGTCTTACGGAAGTCTAGGGCAGTGTTTTAGGTTATCCTTTTCTTTCCATTGTCATAGAACGACCAAATATAGTGTGTTAATGGTTGCTAAGTTGGTTTGTAGCGTATAAGTTTTGCTTCTTAAGGTATGTGTAGGCAAGAGAAAATTTTTATTCATAAGTGACTATAAGGAAAGCGGAAATTTAGTTTTGGACTTCAATCTGTCACAGAAGTACGAGCTATAGGTCTATATTTGAAAGAGTTGAAGGTGGCAGCTGAAAATAAATCATAGGCCGCGAGTTTCGAAGGGTCACTGTACTTTAAAGATTCCATTACTTCTAAGATGAAAACTGAGGCAAGGTGCTGGATTGAGAACATAAACGGATTATTTCTGCCTTCCAGGATTTTCTTTCACTAGTTTTAAAAGTTTCTCTTCACTATTGGCAATCGGTATCGTATCCTCTGCAAGTATCAGTCATTCCCTTTTTTTTTTTTGCAATTGGTTTTCTCCATCTTCTAACACTATTTTTTTCGGCAAACTACTGTAGTAGCTCGCATCTTTTATTAAGAGAAATTTCGCTCTTTGAATATTTTCTGCATTCTCTTATTTTTTTTTTCTCGCCAAGCTGCTTCTCATATCCTTGTGTTTCCCCTTACTGTTTTATTCCATATCCCTTTCCTACTATAGCCTACGCGCAGACCTGTTTTGATGTCCTTATGACCTCGTTATGGAATGTTACAATCTCCTCCATCTCTGTCGTAAACAGTTATTTTTATCTATATTCTCTTTAAATGCTCATCTCTTTTTCCTTATCAAAGTGACTTGACTTAGCCTGTTTACGATTACAAGCTTTCACCATTACGCGAATTTGCTGCATTCCATTTATACTACAATACTTGATGGTAAGAATTCATATAAAAAAGTAAAAAAAAAAAATTTATTTGTACACACCCTTCAATTTGTTTCGTGCGGCATGTTTCTCCCTAAGGTTTCTCAGAAATTATTCGGCAAGGAGGTTTCTTGCCCTGCCCCTACATTATGTTCTTGTCACCAGAAGACGCTTGTATCCGTTTTTACCTTGAACTTTGGCGATGGAACTGCAACAATCCACGGACTTGGCAAACTTTAGGGGGTCCTTGTATCATTCACCTGTGTCGTTAGATATATATATATATATATATATATATATATATATATATATATATATATATATATACATATACATATGGGCGTGTGGGGGTTTTGTTGCCTCTCTTGTGTTAGCTTGTCGTCCGGAATGGATGTGTGTGTTACCGTGTCCATGTGCTAAATTGTTTCCGGTGTGTGCCAACCCAAGCGTGCACTATGATCATTGTTGCTCTCCTGTCCGCGCTTGTGCGTGGAACTGCGCCAGTTTTGTGGCCACGTTTCCTTTTCTGGGGCCCCTTCAGTCTGCAATTGTGTCCTTGTTGTAGCGATGTTAATGCTGGCTTTCGAGATAATCTACGTCCACTTCATTTTACATTTTGAATTCCCTGTATTTTGCTGGTCTATTGGTTACTTATAATGGAGGCTTGGGAAGTTGTTGATGAAATCCATTTTTTTCCTATTCATTCCTTAGGTTTGGTTATATTTATTCTCCATCTCCTCATTTCTTTTTGAATCTCATTCCATGCTGAATCATCATTATCCACGGATGTGTAGGTAGTGATACGTGTTTAGCGTTATTTATGACGGAAATAGTCCTTGATCACCAGAGCTTTCTTGCCTTGTGGGGTTTCCGGTCCTTGGTTTCCCATGGCTGTACACTCGGTAGTAGTAGGAGCAGAGCTGTCTGTTCTCGCTTGGCTGGTTCCTCCTTTTCTTACACGATGAGGATGGCTGCCATTATTTTTGCGTTTCCCTTGTGACTTTGTTCTGTTGCTTCCTTTTGGTGAAGACATATTGGGTCACCATGGCCTTATTCTTTATGAGGAAATGGTCTTTTAAAGATTTAAAGGCCGGTCATGAATGACACAGGCAAGCGACAGCCATAAAGCCCTAGATCAGCTCCCAAGCCCCTCTCCACTAAAGCTAGGGTCAGGCGATGTGTGCTGGTGACTCCGCAGGTAGCCCTTATACGCTCCCCCGAAACCCCAATCCTTAACCCACATGGATGGTGAGGTTGAAGACAATACAAGAAACTAGTGACATTGAGCACGACTCGGACCCCAGTTCACCAAATCATGAGGACCTTGTTTTCAAACCCAAATAATTGATAGTAGATGAGTCTTTTCTTCGCATCATTATTGAATTTTTAAGTAATAATTTGCAAGAGTTGCTGATGGGCACCATAGTGAGTATAGGAATTTGGTGTTCCTCAAGGTAGTGTTCTTGGCCTATTACTTCAAAAACTATATATAGATAATGCTACTCTCGCTGCCTCAATTCCATCTGCTGAATGTAGATCTGGGGTTGCTGAATTGCTAATAGAGATCTAGCTAAAATTATGGGGCATAAAGTTGAAGCTTAACAAGACCTAAAGTATGATTTTAAGTAGGTCGAGAACATTGTCCCCTAACCAGCACTGATTTTGGCATAGGAAGTGTTTCCTTAATTGTATATATGAAACTTAAAAAATTTTAGGTGTGATTCTTTGTTGCAAATTTACAATTTGCAATTGCTCAAAAAGTAGACTTACTGAGAAAGTTTTAAGATTTTCGGTGATCAGTCTATTCTGAAGAAATTTCAATTCTTTCATTCTACCTTGTTTCGAGTATTGTTCTGTTGTCGTCTTCAGCCGTTAGTTCTCATCTTAATTTATTGGTCAAAAACTTAGTGTCTATTAAATTTCTTATTCCTGTTCTGGATATTAGTCTCTGGTACCGTTGTTCAATTGTTTTTTATGCGTGTTACATAATTTTGTTTTCCATAATTCTGACCATCCTTTGGTTTATAGATCTTCCCTGTACGTAGTACGGTGTGTACTAGGTTTGCCTTTTCCATTGTAAGGCTCAACATGCACGGTATTCTTATAAGTTTTATTCCAATCTTAACTAGTTTGTGGAATGATCTTCCTAACCAGGCAGTTGAATCGTTGGAACTTCAGAAGTTTAAACTCGTAGCGAATGTTTTTATACTGAATAGGATGATATGAGTCGGTCTTCGTAGTTTGTTTGACATCTATTTTAATGTTACTAAAGTAGATTGGGTAATTAGTGATTCTTTATGAAATTCAAGCTTGTGGATCATTATATATTTTCAAATTAGTGTATATTGATTTTTATTAAAAGCTCTGTAATGGCTAAACGAGATTCACAATTACTTAATGTCTTTGTTACTATTCTGGCACACCCAATGAGTGGATGAGGGCACTCCATAAATATCCCATCATGTGTCTGTCATCCTAAGCCATGAATTATTTACTTGGTAGCTGGGCGACTGTTGTGGTCAAAAGTAGGTTATGCAGGGAAAGGGGTTGATTGTGTCAACGAAAGGCTTGCTAACATAAACAGGGTTAACGCAAAATTAACATTGCCTTTAGTATAGTATTTTTTCTTACAATTGTAGTTGATGGCTCCCAAATAGTAAACTATTCGATGATTAGATTTTTCCCTGGAAGTTCAGCCCAGCAATTAGGTTTGTCGGTTTTGTAGCGAAACTAACTGGCTACTCGCTACACTTCTGCTCAAGCTAATATCTTACTTCCGTCCGCTGCGACAAGTTTACCGGAAAGAGGTTTGCTAAGGAAGGTTCCTCCTGAAAAGAGGTCTGTTTTTCAGAATCAGTCAGGGAAGTTCTGTTTCGTTCTCGTAAATGTTACTTATCGATCTTGATATATATATATATATATATATATATATATATATATATATATATATATGTATATATATATATGTGTGTGTGTGTGTGTGTTTGCACTGAAGGCTTATATGATATACGTTGGATTGTTTGGAGAATGAAACAAAGTAATTTGGATGTGCCTGCTGCTTCTTTTTTTGTTTGTGTGTGTGACCGGTTAGGGCACTTCTGTTTGGAGATCGCCATGCATTCTTATGATTGAGCTAGATTCTTGTCTCCTCTTCCCTTGTATGAATCGATCAAGACTAGTCTCTGTAGTTAGGGGATCTGGGAAATATATAGCAGTTATAGGTACTTTAATGCAAGACCTTGCCCAGTCAATATTTGTGTTCATGTTTATGATGTGCGCTCATTCCCTGTTCACATAAATACCTCTTACATTCGTTTGATACATAATCTGTCGTAGTTTTTGGTAACTTATTTTACTCATATTTGCTGCTGCATTTAAAGCAAATTGTGCTAAGTTGTGGTGACCTGGTGGTAGCATCCTTGCCTGGTGATTGTCAGACTGGGGTTCGAGTCCCGCTCAAACTCGTAAGTTCCTTTGGTCACTGCAACCTCACCATCCTTGTGAGCTAAGAATGAGGGGTTTTGGGGAGCTTATAGGTATATCTGTTGAGTCAGCAGCCATTGCCTGCCCCTCCTTGGTCCCAGCTTGGGCGCTGATCATATGTAATAGGGTCAGTCTCTAGTGCATTGTCCTCCTTGATACGGCAATGCCTCTGTCCCTTGCCTCTGACATTCATGGGCGACTTTTAAACCTTTAACTGTCTGAAGCTGCTGCAATAACTTTGTCTCAAATTTTTAACCGCTACATTTCCCCCCCCCCCCATTTAAATTTCAATGCCTTCAATATTTGCTCTTCATTTCCGTAAAAGCGAATTCACAAGCACTTGTGAATTTCGGTTATCGTGTCAACTGATAAAATTTTAGTGAAGAATTTGCTGCAGGGACCTTTGTGAGTAACATTTAGTACTGCTGATATTTTACTACTAGTTTAGCTCATCGGTATGGATTTATAAGGCTTTGTCTCTATTGCTGGTTATGTCCCCTAGGATACATTTTTTGTTTATGTAGCCTATAACACTTGCCTTCAATCTGCAGTTGTAAGCAAAGTGAGCCTCTCCCGCTGAATGTGAGAGTTTCGAGGATTGCATGTTAAATGATTGCTGTTGCAATTTTTTGTTAGTCTAGATATGTTTTTATATTTCTTCTGGCATTTTTCTCTATTTTGAATCGGTGTTTGAGTTGACTTGTAAGATTGCCTTATCTTATACACACTTTATTTTCTAGCAAACAAAAGATTCACATGGTTCACTTCTGTTACAATCTGGTAATTTTTAGGACGGAAGTCTTTTATGTTATATTTTAAAAGTTATTTTGGGAATTATTAATGACTAGCTTGCGGAATTGATGTATTTCATACAATATAGACAGGTGTTGGGACACTTGCTCTGTCAGAACAGGTGGTTTGGTACCTTTAGTTTAAAATTAAGGCTTATGCTGCGTCCCCTCACTTGTTACAGAATCTCTAGCAATATGATAACAAATATAAACTTTTATTATTATTCGTAAATTGTAAAGTTATTCAATATGAAGGAAGTGATATATATACAAATGCAATTATGTAATCAACGATAGTAAGTTTTGTACGCAACCAGAATATTTACACTCATGGAGGCAATAAAATGTATACGTTCATGCCGGATTTTAAGTATTTAAATGTAAAAAACTAGGATATGCAATATCCTGTTTTGGGTATACCTGTAAGGATGTTGCACTCAACGAGGCACGAGGAGCGAGTATTTTGCATGAACTGGAAGTTGATTTAGTGTCAACCATAAATAATGAGAACTTTCAGTTCAGTTAATTTAGTATTTTTTATCTCAGTAATGTAAAAAATGTAGGTTTAGGAAATGTATTTTAGCTATCTGTTTTACATTATCCAGTATTTTTTTTTATCTTATGTGATGCATATAAGTGGTCATAAAGAATATTAGACATTAGTTTTGGTTGTATATATTATCAGAATATAGGATATGTATATGTAGGGTTACCGCCGAGCAGTTTTCCCCACGTCTGCGTTATGCAGGAACGAGTCTGGTTTCGATATAGCCTTTCATCATATGCGTATTGTCTCCTTCATGTGACTTGTATGGTAAAAGAATTAAGGTGTAGCGGTGAGGCGCTTTACATAACTCAGAGGCTCTTGATTTGTTATGTCTAGCTCTTGTTTAGCATCGAATATGGATGGTTTTTCTTTTGCGCAAGTGGGCGAATGTTTGTGTTGCTGCATCCGAGAGATGGAGCAACAGCAGCAGAGACTCTTGCTCTGCTGTTTGAGATGCACCAGGAAGGGTTTAGCGGATGCTCAGAGTGAATATTTGATCAGGGAGAAGAGGAGGTTAGAATGCCGCAATCTCTCTGCGTCGCGATCGATAAATGAGTTATCTCTCTCTCTCTCTCTCTCTCTCTCTCTCTCTCTCTCTCTCTCTCTCTCTCTCTCTCTCTCTCTGTAATTGGTATGCACCCTACAGTATGTAATAGGAATTTAGTTTCAATGTTTGTCATTGTTTGAAAATTTGTGATAATAAATTTTAGCTTTTCATCGTGTTTTCCCCATTGCGCATATATATATATATATATATATATATATATATATATATATATATATATATATATATATATATATATATATATATATATGTGTGTGTGTGTTTGTGTATATGTATATGTGGGTATATATGTGTGTCTTTATGAATGAGTTTAGAAAGCCTAGTACCTTTTGACTTACAGCTGACGATCGTATCAATTCAAAGCTGGGTCAACTATTAGTGACAGACTGGGATCGAACCACGTAAATGCGAAGGGAACACAATTTCTTTACAAAGTAACTATGACAAACGCCTAGATATGTGTTCGTAAATGTGCTAGGACTTTCCTTTTGTAAGCCTCACTTGAGCTAGTATCTCAGGAAGGCGTCGGATAGCGTGTCCAAAAAAATCTTGAACTTATTTTTTGTGTGTGCGCGCGCGTGCGAACTGAGAAGCGATGTTTAATAACCTGATAACGTTTTCACATGTGTTGCCCTTTTGCTTTACGGGACGTAATGTGGTTGATTGCTTGGCATTGTGTTTCCTTCGTCAAAATTCAGTTCGTGTAGAATATTGTATGTGAGTGGCCTTTTTTCCATTGGAGTATATATTAAACTGGAGTTGTGTTATTTTAGAGAAGCTTAAATTTAATACATGCTTTTATTGCGTTTTTTTTTCCATTTTGTTGGTAAGTTTATGGTGAAAATTTCGCCTTTTCCTCTTGATTTACCGACGATCCTAGAATACCGTGGTGTAACTTCTTTTGCTGTCAAATGTGCCGAGCGCTTTTTGGGGTGAAGCTGCTTCGCATAGACGGGAAACGAAAAAGCAGATCGATGAAGTTGGCCTGTGAGGAAACTTACAATGGCCCCAGTTCTCTCTGAGGAAGCCTTTTTTTTTAGGTGCAACTTTGTGTGGAAACTATGCGTACATAAGAAAGCAAAATAAGTTTTATTCCCATAAATCATTCCCCTCTATCAATCTGTAGGTTGCTATGAGTAAATTAGCAAATGAAATCAAGTTTTAAGAGATTTGAATACACCAAGGATCCAATGTTTATGGAAAAGGGTAAGGCGTGACCGTGAGAGAACCTGATAAATTTTTGAAAGGTGTTCTTCAAAATATAATAATCTTCAGGGGTCCGTCTAAGATGTCTGCTGTCTTCCCTGGAGTTCCCCTAACCTTTATTCTCTGTTCCTCTCCTTTCCGTTCGTGATATCATCTTACCTTCTCTCAACCTTAGTCACCCTGGCTTTTCACTCCATTTGCATTATAGGGGCCTCCTCTTCCGAGAAGATTTATGTTGTCATTTGAATTGGGGTGTTGTGGTTGATTTAATCCTCTCATAGTTCTCTTGAATTTGTGGGATATTTCATATCGCTATTGTCAAAATTTCTTTTGTTATTGTTCAAATTTCCATGCATCTACAGATATTAATTACGGTACTAGTTGATTATATATATATATATATATATATATATATATATATATATATACATATATATACTGTATATATATGTATATAATAGATATATATATATATATATATATATATATATATATATATATATATATATATCAACTAATTACTTTCTGTTAAAGATATATGAAGATGCTAGTGTAATACTTTGCAGTGTTTTTATGTATACACATTGGCTGAGTGGATTTGCACGATCGCCTGTAGGTTGTGTGTGCATGAAAGCACTATAATGTATAGGATACATAGGACCCTTCTTTAATTTCAAAATATTTCGGCATAGAATATTGCAATATGTAAGCTTTTGATATTCGATTATTATATATATATATATATAATGATATATATATATATATATGCAGTATGTATATGTATATATATATGTATATATATATGTATATATATATGTATATATGTGTGTATATATATATATATATATATATATATATATATATATATATATATATATATATATATATATATATATATATATATGTATATTTATAGTTGTACAACAAAACTAGATAGAAGGTATTGGTGTCTATTTCGAAAGGACAAAGTTTAATTTTTACGATTTGCTGTCCGGTTTGATAGAGCAAAGCTTAATTTTTACGATCTGCTGTTATACAAAAAGGGCTACAAATAGGACATTTGATATTGGAGGATTGGCTGAATCTTTCCAGACAAGTAAAGAAAAATGATAGGATATGTGAGTAAGCAAACTAATCATTTACATTATTTTGATATTTTATGGTTAAATTGCAGAAATCTAGCCAACGGTATATAGAGAGGAAAATATATAATGCTATTGGGTTTCACCTTAAATTTCACGTCTTCATCTTAAAAGGATAACCGGATGTCCTTCCCAAAATAGTTGATATTGACAGGATGTGCACCTAATTGCTCAGTGATAAATTTCTATCAATGAACTACTTACGATGTTGAAAGCTTGTTTTGAGAAGTTTTATCCAAGACAGAAAGTCTTCTTTATTTTACAAAGTCGTCGTGTAATCTCGAAACAGTCTAATGCCGACCACAAGGTATGCTCCTGGTTATGCCTTGTTTGTTGAAAGCCTTACTAATTATTTTTCATACTTCAGATTAGTCTTATTGCGGTTGGTTTCCCTGAATAATTATTCTAGGGTTTGTGTGATGGTAGCAGTGTGTGTGTTACATACTACAATTACATCTGTTTAACATCCAGAGTTTTGTTAAGGTCACTGTTCACTAGCAAATTTACAACCATCGTAGCGAATTGCATGGATGTAGTTTGCGTTTTGTTTTTTTACATTCATAATCATATTCTTAATTCCTTAATGGGCCAGATATGCACAAGTGAGGAGTGAAACCATCGAGGAGCTAAGTAGTGGGATTCTTTATGGAATTATGCCCAATATGAATATTTTACCGTATTTTGAACACTTGTGTCGCATCAACACCTGTGTGAGATTCGTATTGCGCGAGGTACAGGAGAATGCCTGTACAAGACTTTTTGTGTGAAACTGAAAATTTATCCTGTGTTTATTTCCCCCTTGTCTGCTGAATTTATATGGTGTTCCAGTTTTGAAGGGTTAGCATAAAGGTCAAAATCATGTCTCTGTCCGGTGGCGTAGTCCCCTTCTTTTTAAAATCTGTAAGCAGATCAAATGTACGAATACTCCATTAATAGCGCCGTATGATTATTGGTTTTTTTTTTATATTTCACTTAATTTATGAAGGGATTTAAGAAGCATTTGAAAAGAAAATTATGCTAGCGTAGAAATATACCATTCAGTTTCATCTCAAAGTATTCTAAATTATGGTCTTGGAAGGTTAATAGAAGACTTGTTTTACCCTGTACATATAAGATTGCTTTTTACAGTACACCCAACGTCTTCATCACATAATTTAGGCTTTGTTTTATACAACTTTATGATTATATGGTGTACGCATTTTACTAGCGTTTTGTTTGTCATGACATTTTCTGAAAGAAGGTAATAACTTTTCTCTTTCCTTTTTGCAGGTATGTATTGGTCCTTCCCAGTTGGAACCCAGTAAATGTATGAAGTTCGTGAGTACTGAAATTCTCTCTCTCTCTCTCTCTCTCTCTCTCTCTCTCTCTCTCTCTCTCTCTCTCTCTCTCTCTCTCTCTCTCTCTCTCTCTCTCGTTGTAATATGGTTATAATATCTTGGGTGAATGACCCCAAAATTTAAGCAACTGGTTTGATATTCTTTAATTTTTTGGTTTACCGTATGGTTTCAGTTCATTTCATAAAATTTGCTTGCTCACTTCGGAATTTTCGATATAATCAGCTTCCATTTGTGTTTATCTTAATATCGTTGAGTTCGGTGTACATAATCTTTTGAGTTGCATGTAATGTAGTATGAAAGAATGTTACTTGTATCTCGGCTTCCCTCTTTGTACCTTTATGTCTTTTATACTTTTCATACATGTTTCTGTAGTTAGTTGATTAGAGGGTAAATTTCACGTTTTTTAATGTTCTTGACATACCTTAAGATTTATATAGATGCCAAACTCATTTAAGGGAAATTAGTGGCATTGGAAAGATTATTGCTGAAGTCAAATGTCAATTAGCCTTTGATGTTGATGATCGAATTGTCATGGATTTTACATAAATTTCCCCCCTCTTTTTTTTCCATAATTTCCGGGGTTTATTCAATATTTAAGGTATTTTTTACACCGTGTAATTTATATTACAGTGTAATGTGTTTGTTTTGATTTGGGCAAATTAGGATTCTACTTACCTAAAATTTCGAACATTCTAGTATTTTTACAATTTACTGAATATCATTGAATTATTATGTCACTGTATGTAATACCAATTGCTCGATGGTCTGGTAATTGTATTGAAGACAGGTATTGATCTCATTGTCACCTCGGCCTTCGGTCGGTTATTGATATCTACTTGTAATGGTTTTCGTTGGGTACTTTAGTAATGGACGCAATAATTCTAACAAGGTTTCTGTACGACCCCGGGAAATTTTGGGTTGATTCTTAATTTTCCATTTTGATTTTTATGCAAAATTTAGTTAAGAGAACCCGACCTGTTTGTGTATATTTTGCGATACATTTTATTTTAAATTCTAGTCTGTTGGTGAAGGAATTAAACCCAGACCTACCTCAAATTTAGATATGCATGCGGGAGGTTGACTGTTTGTCTGTCTGCAAGTTCTTTGGTTACACGTACATTATTAACGGAACAACTACATGGTTCAATCGATTTGTGTCAAGCTTTGGACAAAGATATGTCAACAAACATGGAATGTGCATGAAAAGGAAGATCTTATACAAATTCTACTGGTATGGACTTATTAAGTTGACTAGATATTTGGCAAATATACTCAACCAATGATGCTCTTACAAGTGACATCGAAGTTGGAAGGTGGTGACCTTCGCCATTTCTTTCGGATGTCAGTTGCCATTTATTTGCAACTCCTACACATTTAAAGGGATTTTCGTCAAACGTTTGCAAAGGTTTATTTTCATGTATTGATAGGTCACCCTCGGGTTATTGTCGGTCGGTGTATGTTACACTCATCTTGTTATCGCAAATTGTTCAACACCGTTGGAGTTATCAAAGGTTGGCTATTATACACGTGTGTACATTTTTAGTCCTCTCTTCTGTCCGTCTGTGTCTTGAGCTCATTAATTGTGATGCTCCTGAACGTTGGTTTTGTGGATAGTAAAGAACATTAAATGAAGCAATGCTCTTCTCAAAACGCTGGTTTATTTTTATTTCAATATATGATTGTTTTTATTTCTTCCAAAACGATACTAGGTGGGTGTTGTCGGCCCAAGGTTTAAATGATTGTTGTTGCAATCATTTGAACGACTAATTTTACTGTTGACGCAAACGCCGTAATGTTGGTCCCAAAACTGGTTAACGTGTGCCATCTTCAGGAACGGCTGTATGAAGAATGAATGTTTATTTGTTTTATTTGTCAGTACATGGCAATGGGAATTGCGAGTAAAGCTAGTCTCTCAGAATAGCGCGTAGGCGCGGAATTTGTAAAACCGGTTTGTGGTGTCCGTTGTACGGCACTAGCTGTTAGTGTAAAATATCTTTGCCTCCGACTGCAGATGGCTGGATTCGCTGCCTGGACTCCATGTTCTTCATAAGCTAGGCTAGGTTATGATGTTGGAAACTTCGCGATTTTATAGCTTCTCGTGCAAAAAAACTTAGTAACGGTGAGATTTTAGTTACATTAGAAATATTAATGTAATTTTTTTCGTCAAAGATAGTCAAGAAAATGCAACAAACTTCATGAATTAAGACAATCTATTTATGGAAAAATAAGCATACTGACGCGTGCAACATTTAGTCTCGGCTTAAAGTTACATTTGACAGTTTAACATTTTTGTCTTTGATCCTATCGCAGTTAGTTTCTGACAATTTTCATAATGCAGCTATGATACTCAATGTGCCATAGTACTTAAAATAAAAATGTTGACTCGTTCAAGGGTCCCGTGGTTTGAAAATGCAGTTTCCACGGTCATCTAGTGTATGCTTAAGGAGAGGCACTCGCTTAGAAGTTATTGCGTGGGTTGTGTTATTTTAGCTGTTGGCTTGGTGATGCACTGGTTATTTGTGTTTGGGTGTGTAATACGTGTGACGAGAGAGAGAGAGAGAGAGAGAGAGAGAGAGAGAGAGAGAGAGAGAGAGAGAGAGAGAGAGAGAGAGAGAGAGAGAGAGGTGAATTTCTGTGGTGTGGTATGGCTGACAGCTGCTACTGCTATGCTGCTCGTAATGCCCACTCGCCCCTCTTTTTCCCTCGCAGTGCCCTCAGTGCTACTGCCAGTGTTGCTCTACCCCGAGGGCTTCACACCCTTTGTCTGCCATAAATCAGTTTCTTCTTTTCTCCGTCTATCCTTTCTGTATCCATGATGGCGTTGTGGGGGGAGGGGGGGGGGCCTTTGTCTCTTCTCAAAATGTAGTCTGGCGATGGATGCCAACACTTTTTCGTGGAATAACAGCAAAATACTTTTTGAATTATTTGCCAACGCTTTTTCGTGAAATAACTGCAAAATACTTTTTTAAATTATTTGTAAATTTATACAATTTCGTGTGTGTATGATTATATATATATATATATATATTATATATATATATATATATATATATATATATATATATATATATATATATATATATATATATACATATATACATACATACATACATACATACACACACTCGACCAAGTACTGTTGACGAAAATGTTGGAAATGCCTGTCCGGTGTCTTCACGACTGCTCCAATGTCTTGGCACTGGACTCTGCATCCCACCCTTACCCTCCCTCCACTCTCCGTGACTCATCTATTCTCCCACTCCCTCCTTAGTAGTGCCATTGTCTGGTGTGGGCTATTCCTTTCTTTCCCCCTTTTCTTGATCATATTTGTTTTTTCCTTTGGGGAAGGCGGTACACGTCGAGGTGGAGAAATTGTCTCCTGCCTGATGATGTTTTACCTAAAGCTTAGATTAAATGGGCGCTTTTAGTTGTATTAAAAACTTATTTTTCCTGTGGCCGTCGGCATTTCCTAATGAAGCAGTCTTCGAAAGTTGTGGTTCTGTTTCATTAATATACCAGTAAGTTATAGCTGATATTGTCAACCTCTTCGCTGTTACGAGATAGATGTCATAGAGGTCTCTCTCTCTCTCTCTCTCTCTCTCTCTCTCTCTCTCTCTCTCTCTCTCTCTCTCTCTCTCTCCCCATATGATTTAATTTCCCAGATGTTCTTTGTCTAGAATACGTTTATTAGTTCGAGTTGTCCATTTTTTTTTTTTTCATAATTTAACTTATGAGCAGCAGTCAGTCAGCTTAGCATTCTGAATGAAGTCTGGTACGTAACCTACCTAATCGATGTTTTTTTAGGGTCGTTGCTAATTTCTTCAATGCCAATTTAACACTAAAACATACTTGCCTTAGAGTACTGTATAAGTTCTATGCTTTTGATGCTGTTGTCATTTTGAATTGTCATCATTTGGAAGTTATTGAAAAATCTGTACTGTTGATGGCTTTACAGAGGTGTTGGTAACTGTATCATATTCATTATGGATGGAAAGTATCTATCTTGATACTGTCTCGTGGAATCTATGAAACAAACGGTGTTAGCATTAGAAGGAACGTTATTCCCTGATTTGCCCTGATACTTAAGAACTCCAATTTTCCATAGGTACCTTTTGTATTGTATAATTATCTGTTTACGTGTGGACGTATGATTATTGTGTGCGGATGAACTGTACGAAGAAACATTGCCGAGGAAGGCATGACAGTTTATCAAGATGGAGAACGCATCGTACAAAGGCTGGTCGTGAGTGCCAAAATCTTTTCACCCGCCACCCCCACTCAGGCCTCCCACCTACTTCCTCTCCTCTCATTCCTTTCTCAGATCCTCCCTTCTTTCGTGGCCTTCCGTTAAACCTCTCTTCTTCTTTTCATTTTCAGTATTTTTTTTACTTCTCTCATTGACATTGGGATGTGGAATTCTCTCTCTCTCTCTCTCTCTCTCTCTCTCTCTCTCTCTCTCTCTCTCTCTCTCTCTCTTCTTCTTCTTCTTCTTCTTCTTCTTCTTCGAACCTGGCGAGGGAAGGAACAGTATGGGAGCGTTTACACAACTAGTAACTGTAGCTGGTTATGTTGTGAATTAGAAATCCTGCTTAGTCAAATGATTTGGAAAGTATAGGACAAAATTAGCGTGCAGTCAGCACTTCAAAATACTATCCATCAAATCACTTATTCTTTTTATCATACAAATTATAGCCCAAACTGTCCTGGTCGAAAAGGTGAAATAATTTATAAGAATCTCTCTCTCTCTCTCTCTCTCTCTCTCTCTCTCTCTCTCTCTCTCTCTCTCTCTCTCTCGAAAGTTACCCCAAATAGCCAATGTATCTTTGATATAGTATCTCTTCAAAATCCTATTATCTTGGTAAACATAATGCTAGCTTTTACTAAGTTTCACAATTTCTGCCAGGTATTGATGGTCGTCTGTACATTTCAGGGATTTTCCACAAGTTTATTAATGTATAATTTATCTGTAGCTATAAAATGTAATTTGTCGTTGAAGTAGTCGTAGCTCAGTTTTATTAAAACAACTTTTTTTCCTTGTAATGACTAATACGTAATATTCAAATGTATGTGCATTATAGTAATTTTGGGTCTTTTAATTGAGTTATTTATTACTGTTAATGACACATATGAATAAAATTAAATTGCGGGAGGTTCGGGGAAGTGTCTGAAAGTTCACAGTTGTTATGATTCGGGTGTTGGTAGAAGCAAATATTGACGGAAGGGTGTATCACTTCTTCTAGTGCACGCTTCGTGTTCAGCTACATGTTATAGATGCATTACAGTCGACGAACCGAGGGTGTTTCTTTCCTCGCTGAAGGGACGAATAGAATGTCAGTGAACGGAGAATAGACATAAAATGAATAAAAACTGGGACCACCTGGTTTCCCTACACCTGGTCTCCATTATGGGCAGACCCTCATTCCCTTCCTTCCTTCAAACCGACGTGGTTGGCCCTTCCCATTGGTTCCTCCCCCCCCCCCTCTCTCTCTCTCTCTCTCTCTCTCTCTCTCTCTCTCTCCTGGTCTTAGGATGGTTTTCCCCTAACGTCATAGTAGTTGTTGCCATCGAAGCTAAAAAAGCTACCTCAATTGATGGGGATTTTCACATTTGTGCATTAATTCTCTTTATATATATATATATATATATATATATATATATATATATATATATATATATATATATATATATATATATATATATATACACACATTGATGTTAAGAAAGGTTGAATCCAACAACTTCCTGTTATTACGCTGCACTAAAGTGTTTTATTTTTTTTCTTTATAAATTGAACCCCCACCACTCACCGGATATCATCACTCATGAAGTAAATGTCACACATTTTATTTTCAGACCCCTGGCCAATGGCAGGCTATAGCCGGTCTATATAAATGGGCCTGGTTTCTTTTTGCTGGTCATTGGTCTAGCCGCCTCATATATCATCATCTACACATCTATATTATGACTTGTATTCACAGGGCTCACTGGTTATTGTCAGGCGGGATATTTTCTCCGTTAGGACGTTGCCAAGCGTCCTTGTAAAGAGGAGCCTTGCCCCATAGTATCCACACATGAATTGAAACCTAACGCCAAATCAAGTAGAAGAAGCATATTCGAATAAACTCTGTAAATAATCAGAGTTTAAACTCATTACTTTCATAGTCACATCGAACACTATTGCTGTTGAGAGCATGGTTGGGATCATTTGCCCTTCGAAAATATCTTATAAGTGGCGCACGTTGTATAGATATTGATCTCAAAAGTACACGTATAATGACTTGATGTATTCCCTTTTAAAAGATCACCAGTTAGTAATCGAAGCATTGTCAAAATGATTATCCGGGAATTTGACTGGTGTTTTGTCTTTTCTGTCATATCTATTGACTTAACTCCTTTGTCAAGGTCATTTCGTGAGGTGGTCTAAAGAAAATCACTTCTACCGTATTACTATGATTCATATTATAAACTTAGAAGCAAATTAGATCTATATTCGTCGCGCTCAAACCCCAGTTTAGTTTCTTTATAATTTTTATTTTCCTTTTGTTATGCTATTATCGTGAATTAATAGTTTTGGTAACTGAGAAAACAGAGATATCCAATGAGAAATTCAGACTCGTCTATTCACAAACAGTTCTGACAGATGTAAGAGTTATTAAAAAAAAAAAACCGACAGTTATTGCAAACGCTCTGGCAAGTCTTTTGAGCTTCTCTTGTGTCTTGGGAAAACTGTGCAGTGTAGCAGCTTCTAAAATTCAAGGCATTAGTAATTTTTAAAAAATTGTGAGGTAAAATTGCAGAAATATATATAATTCCATTGGATTTGTGTGTAGGAAGAGTTTGTAAGGCTTTTATATATCTGGCATTGAGGGTTTATTGTGTGATCATTGCCGTTGTTAATCGTCAATTCACTCATGTGGAAGACAGTCTTACAATCAAATCCGGTTTAAATGGCAACATCATACAATATTTAATTAAACTTTATTTCTATGGCACGAGAGTACGCAAAGTATATTTAAGTTTTGTCCTAATGTTTGCGTTAATTTCTCTAATTTCGTAGATCCAATGTCTTTCACGACATCTTGTCCCCCTCCTATCATGTCCTGCCTGTTACCAAATACACCATCTTCAGTAATCAATGGGGTTTGAGGACCATTTAAGGTTAAACTCACTATCTTATTTGTATGATGCCTTAAGAATTTACTTGACTGTAATATCAAAGATTTCTTACACTTCGATTGTCACGAAAATATAAATGAAAACAAAAGGACTGACATTTTTTGGCGGAAAACGATGTGTGACTATGGCCGAAAGATTCGAGCAAGGACTTGTGTGAAAACATTTAATCGGAGTGAGAGCTTTAGTCCTTGCAAATGATTTTATCATGGACGTGTGAACCTTTGGGGTGAGGAATGTCTCGAAGAGGCTACAGAAAGAAGTAAGGCTAGTTGTGTAGGCGTGAATGCGACTTTTCGATTTCTAATATCACACTGAATAAGGAATAAGGGTGTGTGACACTTTTCTGAAAGCTGGCCGTTTCGTGGTGTAGAATAGAATAACGTAATGAAATTACTTATATTTTTTTTTTTAGTTCAAGGCTTTCGTCGAAATTTGCAGATATCAGCGAATAAATTATTTTGATATTGCTTCTGCGACCATTAATGTGACGACCGTGGTGGCTTTTGGTGTCTTGTAATTGTTATTATAAATGTGGGATTATTTATCTCGCGGACAGTAGAGGTAGGTCGAAATACGAGAAGCCTTCTTGGCCTTATATTTTAAGGGTCAGGTAGTTAATTTTTGTACTAGTTTTATTGGATACGTAAATGGTTCTGGCCAATTGATTTCTGACATTGCTTGCAAATGTACTTTAGTTTTCTCTAGTGATTTATATTTATCATACATACAGAGCAACTGCATTTTTTTTATTCATACGTGAATGGCCTTATCAGTCTATCAATTCGTCCAATTCTTTGTTTTTAGATAGTCGTACGAAAATTTTCTTCGTAACGCAACTAGTAAAAGTGACCGTGTCATATTTTTTATGGTCACAGATCCATGATGTTGGAAAGCATTAATTTCAATATCAAATACTGTTTGTCACTTAGAGATATATTATACTTACCCTAAAATGGAATTGAATGTGGTATGGTTTTGTTCATCTCTCTGGGTATTGAATGCTGTACGAAAAGTTAAGAGGTGCAACGTCTAGAACAGAAAGCTCGAATATGAAATTGTCTTTTCTTTTTTCTTTTTTGTTAAGGTTTGAAAGTTTGGATTTAGAAATTTGTAAGTTTGAAATGCTACATGGTTACCGAATGTGATAAGAATATTTTCAACAGCAGGAAATTCATGGAATAATGCATTTTGCATTTAGAATCATGCGTATCTTTTAGTGTTCTTAATTGTCGCAATAAATTACACTATCTATCTATCTATCTATACATCTATCTGGACACTTGCACGACGGAAGGGACAATTGGGTGCAGTCCCTAAAATCAAGTATGGCTGTGTTGACCTTTGCAGTTTAATGACCAGTGTTCCATAAAGATTGTATAGTGTACAATGAAAATTTGAGACACTAAAATATTTGCGGTCTCTATTTTCAGATATAGCATTTTACGCGAGTTCAAGAATAATTTGTTACATGGGTACATCAGGCTTTTTGAAAAATTTTCTTTTGTATTGATACACTGTCATGTAACGCAATTGCTAATATGTTATATTATGTGATTTTTATTTTTATTATTAATTACGACTGCTGAACCGCCTCATAAACCACAACGCCTGTGCTGTAATAAATCCATGATGATTGGGAAATGTTGGTTTTCAAATATGCAATGCTAAATATTTTCTTAGCTTTGTTTTATGCCAATTGAAGTTGGCATTGGCAGGTAATGGTACAATAATTGATATGTTGTTATCTACTGAAGTTGGACATTTCAAATTTTTAGGGCCATTAATCCCTAGAATTTTACATGATTGCTCTTTTCGGGTCAATGTCGCAAGGTTTCCAGCTTTTGTTTTGTATGGCAATGTATACCGCCTTTTACCTGATTTTTATATTTGTCAAGTGTATTCATGGAATTCAGTCTTAATGAAAAAGTCATTAAACCAGTGATTTGAAAAATGGGTTTTGGTGGCCGATGTTGTAACGTCCCTGACTGGTGAACACCGGACTGGGGTTCGAGACCCGCTCAAACTCGTTAGTTCCTTTGGTCGCTGCAACCTCACCATCCATGTGGGCTAAAGAAGTGGGTTTTGAGGGAACCTATTAGGTCTATCTGCTGAGTCATCAGCAGCCATTGCCTGGTCATCCTTGGTCCTAGCTTTGGTGGAGAGGGGGCTTGGGCGCTGATCATGTGTATAGGCTATATATATGGTCAGTCTTTAGGGCAGTGTCACTGTCCCTTGCATTTGTTTACACGTTGCCTGTAATGTTCTCTCAGGAATTATTTGGAACCTCTACTCCTTGGTTGATGCATTGGTTTCAGATTTAAGCTGGCCTTATGCCAGCACGGATGCTTTCCCTGAAGTGAAGCAAAGTATTAGGGGTTGTGTAATCTTTTGATCAACTGACGCTTCCTCGTCACACTTGTGTCTTCAAAGCTTAATTGTGGAAATTTTTTATTTACGGTTTACTGTAAACAGAATGTTGAATTTCGAAATGTTTCTTCGTGTTGACGTGACGTTTGGGACCAGTTTTTTGCATTCTAATTTGGTCGAGTAAGTTTCCTTGCCATTAGAGTAATATTTTATCGCTTGTCCATGGCGATTTTAAGTTTTCCGAAAGTAAGTGATGAATTTAATTTTTTTATTAATTTTTGATATCTAATTCAGCTTAATAAACGTGAACGGGATAATAATGTCAACTATACACACACACACACACACACACACACACATATATATATATATATATATATATATATATAATGTGTGTGTGTGAAATTTCGGTGAAAGATTAGAATTAGCAAATGATATTTACCAATGGTAAAATGTGGACCTGTATATTGCACCACGAAAAAGTAGTTATCCATTTATAGCAACCTTTTTTATTGGTCAAAAAAATAAATTGGCCAAAAAAATAAATTGGCAACTGGAAAACTGAGCAAAAATAGTAAATG
>NC_090739.1:81006611-81024111 GCF_036898095.1 Palaemon carinicauda
GCGGTCACTGCCACCCGTGACGTCATCCTTTGGTCTCGCTAGTGGCACTTCACAGCGAATGTGCACCGATTGGCAACGATAAAGATCATGATCACTATATTGTTAACTGCTCGTGTTAGAATTTATTAACCTTTCCCTTGACATTTAGTTTGCTTTTCTAAGAATATGAATGTTTTCAGAGCAGTTCATTTTCCTTTTTAGTTAAGATTTTATATCGGGTAAGGATCTTTGAAGTGTAATAACGCCACTGTTAGTTGAATGTCGAAATTACAGTATTAAAGTAGTGATTTGTGCTCTCTCTCTCTCTCTCTCTCTCTCTCTCTCTCTCTCTCTCTCTCTCTCTCTCTCTCTCTCTCTCTCTCTCTCTCTCTCTCTCTCTCTCTCATTTTAGACCTGTAAGAAATTTGATCCCAGATGCATGTTTTTCAATTTTATTGTTACTATTATTTTGTAGACGTGAATCAGAAGTTCAGACTCATCACAATACTATAATTTCCTGCCATAAACCTTCATTGGAGAATAAGTGTGATTTAAGATTGCCCAAGCAATTTTTATTGCGAATGTGTGCGTTCTCATTTAGATTTAATGTACGTTGTCTGATTATTACGTTCAATGCTGATATTGGGATGACAGTCTGTTTTGGGGGCTGGGAAACCTCGTCCCCTAATGAGAATGAAACGGTATATCTTGATTGTATAAGATGTTCTTTGAAAGTAGTAGCATTTTGTGAGGTCATTTAATTCTAATAGTCAATAACAAATGCATATTGAGATCACATCACGGTCAACTAAAGCAAGGATTTACTTTGGTCTTGGAGATAGTTCCAGTGGACCTTGTTAAACTAATGGCGCGTTAGGTAGTCTTTTTTTTAATATATATATAGAAACTCGAACAGTAAATGAATATCTTATTTCGGTTGTATAATTAATTAAATTTCGCTTCTTTGAGAAGACTTTCTTTCTAATCTTTGGCCATATCGATTGGGCATTTGATGTTGGCATGTTAAAGTGTATCACGATATCTATATATATATATATATATATATATATATATATATATATGTATATATATATATATATATATATATATAATATATATATATATATATATATATATATATAATATATATATATATATATATATATATATATATATATATATAATGATTTTTATATGGCGTCTTATTGTCTCCCGCTTCTCTAGGCGTACATTTTAAGAAGACTGCTGATAGTCCTTATAAAACTGTCATGTTGTAAGTAGGGTCTCTATTAGTTTGAGAGAGAATTGAAGCACACAACCGGATGTAGAAGTTTCTTAATGGGTCAGGTTTCCATTTGTATTTGGAGGGGTACTTTTGTAATTGGACGTGCGTAAAGCAATATAAAACTAAGGAATGGCTGAAGGGTCATAGTCCTCCATGTGGGTCACAAGTAGTCCCTGGGGATAAATGGCGGTACTTGTAAACTTAGTAAGGGAAGTTTCCTTTTAGTGGACGTCCCCTGTGGCCTTGGGCGATTTGGAGATGGGGAGGACCATTAACTGAATCCATTCCTCTTTCGGGGAATCTTTAGTCATGTGTATTAGCGTTAGATTTGGCTTTTGGGTTATTCATGTGATAAATGAGATTCAAAATAAACGTATGATCATTCAAGATTTTATATTTTAAGGCAGAATGGCAGAATTTTCTCTCGATAATAAAAAGCAGCCTCTACTTTCTGAGATGTCACGGTTGAGAGAAAAAAAAATGTGTAGTAAAAACGGTTTATTTTAATTCGTCGTTGCTTTGCGTATTAAAAAAAAGACCCTCCCTTATTGCATAATTGCTTTTCTTGTGAAATCCCTTGAATCCACGGTTTAAGTTGCCACGTAAGGCTTCCATGAATTGCGAATGTCAATCCTCCATCCCCCTCCTCATTCTCTACCTAATTCCTATGGTCTTCTCATCCTCCCTCTTCCCCTACCTACCTACTTGACTTTAAGGCTGAAGAAGTGAGCAAAACGTCAATGACTTTAACCTACTGTACTGTATAGGCAGTTCCCGACCGTTCCAGCTCATAGACTGGCTACCTAGCCTCGGCCCCCAAATCATTATTACTTCTTAACATGACGGTCAGTGGTTCGTCAGCCGGCTTTATTCTGTTGGGGGTGTACCGAAAGAATAATTTCGGTGTCATTTTCCTATTTTTAGACTGTGCACGCAATTGAATTTTTTTTTCTAGTTTTCCAATTTACGTTATTAGTTTGAAGAGACCATTCAATGCAAGATTGAGTTGGAGGGATTTTGTTTCCTTTGCTATATTTCTTTTAAAATCGTAGTCAGAATGAATGAAGTTACATGTTCCATTCACTTTGAACTAGTAACATCCTTTTGCATATATTCAGATATGCAGATGAATTATGTACAATCTCGTGGTCAACAATAAATTGTAGGTAATCCTTCCTCAAAACGTTCACACACACTCACACGCTCACACACACAAATATATAATATATATATATATATATATATAATATATATATATATATATATATATATATATACAGAGAGAGAGAGAGAGAGAGAGAGAGAGAGAGAGAGAGAGAGAGAGAGAGAGAGAGAGAGAGAGAGAGAGAGACCATCCACTCGTTCACTAGGTTGCTTGTGCTTTCCTGCTTGGCCTTGTCTGACCGGTCGAATAAATCGCAAGGCAGTTTTTGCTTGACGCCGTTCTCATGTCATTGGTGCTCTTGACCCCGTTAAATCGACCCATGACTGGCTATTATGTTCCATTAAAAGTTCAGGGAATTTAGGATGACTGATATACTGTGCTTAGTTTTCTATTTGTTTTATCATATGCTGTGCTTTGTAAACACTAACTAACAACTTAATTTAGCCGTTTTGCTTGTGTGCAAAATTAGTTATTCATGACCGACCTTCTAATCTTCAGTATTCTTACGAAACTCAGGAGAAGGTTATTGTGTGCGGTGGATGTATTTGTTACTTTGTTTTACCATTGGAATTGGTTGGTGAATGTTGTGTATAATTTCTCGTCTTGAGAAAATTTTTTCATTAATATAGTGTATGTAAGCTTTGAAGATTTAACTAATGTTAAAGAGTCTGGAAATAGTGATGATATGATTCATCCAAATCCGTTTAGTTCATGGCTTATGCAGCGTTCATTCTTAAGAGCACGCCTGTGTTGTGTGTGTCAAGAAGGCCAGGGGAGATAAGAGTCAGAGATTCAAATGTTGCAAGAATTTTTTATGCATATCATAATTACCATCGTATGTAGTTTAACGTCGTTCTTCAAACAACAGTATGCATACATATCTTTACTCGATCGGTTTGAACGTGACTCATTTGACTGTAATTCCAAGATAAGGGTAAGACAAACTATACACGCACACACACACACACACACACACACATATATATATATATATATATATATATATATATATATATATATATATATATATATATAAAGTTTTTGTTTCGTGATAATTGACTTATTTCTTGAACATCCATGCGTCAAAAATTCTTTGCTCTTAACCTCTCAATGACCTTACACGACTGACGACTTTATTTGCTGTAGTTTTCCCTCTTTTACAATTACTCTCTCTCCGATAGAGAGTTTTTGTTTTAGTCTAAATACTGTACATCATCATGTTACACAGTCTCTCTCTCTCTCTCTCTCTCTCTCTCTCTCTCTCTCTCTCTCTCTCTCTCTCTCTCTCTCTCTCTCTGCAAAAACAAACTAATTCATAATTATTTAACAGTTCACATTTCGTAAGGGTTGAAATTAAAGGGCATTTATTTTACATAATTGTCAACTATCTGTTATATACATATGTATGTATATTCGCTCTAAATATTAACTTTTTTTATAGTTTTGAAAAGTATTTCATCATGTTCGTTGTTTCTGAACGATAGTGGTCCGGTTTTCAGTTGCTATCGCGTCTTCAATTTTTGCTCAAATTCATAACCTCCCTAAGTTTATATTTTTTTCTAATTATAAAATTACAGTCGTTGTATATCTTGATTGGTTGAGTATCATATGGTTTGACAACCACGGAGGTACTGATGCAGACATTCATTTACCAATTTTTAGATGCTTGATAACTATAAAAGTTTCATGATGATATGTATTCGCTTGAAACTATCTTAATGGTTGAATGAAAGTATGGCGCCTTGCGTAATGAGATGTTTGGTTGTGTTGGAAGAATGGATGATGGATGATTGATTCGTGAAAAGTGGTTAGATCTCTTGCGGTGATGTAGAATGAGAGGCGTTGAAAAGCATGGGGGTTTGATTCCAGTAAGTGCCACATGGAATGGAATGGCCCACGTCAGAAGATCAAATTCTTTCAAATGAACAGACTTTGTAAGTGTTTGGAGAGGCTAATATTGTGGTATTCCTGTATTGTTATTATTATTACTTGCTAAGCTACAACCCCAGTTGGAAAAGCAAGGGGCTATAAGCCCAGGGGCCCCAACAGGGAAAATAGCCTAGTGAGGAAATGAAACAAGAAAAATTATATATTAAAAACAGTGACTTTTAAATAAATATTTCTTATATAAACTATGAAAACTTTAACAAAACAAGGGGAAGAGAAACGAGTGTACCGTCAAGCAAGAGAACTCTAACCCAAGACAGTGAAAGACCATGGTACAGAGGCTATGGCACTACCCAAGACTAGAGAACAATGGTTTGATTTTGGAGTGTCCTTCTCCTAGAAGAGCTGCTTACCATAGCTGAAGAGTCTCTTCTACCCTTACCAAGAGGAAAGTAGCCACTTAACAATTACAGTGCAGTAGTTAACCCCTTGGGTGAAGAAGAATTGTTTGGTAATCTCAGTGTTGTCAGGTGAATGAGCACAGAGGAGAATCTGCAAAGAATAGGCCAGACTATTCGGTGTATGTGTAGGCAAAGGGAAATAACCGTAACCAGAGAGAAGGATCCAATATAGTACTGTCTTGCCAGTCAAAGGACCCCATAACTCTCTCGGGATAGTATCTCAACGGGCGGCTGGTACCCTGGCCAACCTACTACCTTCGCTGACATGAATTTTATTGCTATGATAGTGTATCATTTTCAATGAGATTGGCCACCGTAAATTTGCTGTAGTTATCAAGTTTTTTATTCTTATACACACATTATATATATATATATATATATATATATATATATATATATATATATATATATATATATATATATATATATATATATATATATATATATATATAATGTACACACATGAGAGAAAAATTGAGAATGTAATAATATTTGATACGTCAAACCATACATTTTGTAATATTTGATACGTCAAACCATACATTTTCTTATACTCCCTGTGTTAATTATAGCTCTTGAGTTTTGGCGAGTATATAGCTTTGTTTTTCTTGGCATTATCGGAATAATGCTATCCTGTTTTCATGGTCACCAGCATTCAAGTATATATATATATATATATATATATATATATATATATATATATATATATATATATATATATATATATCAACACAACATCGTGTTCAAATAGAAATCAATTTCTACCTCATACTTGGGATCGAACGCTGGCCTTTCATCAGAAGGGGCCAGCGTTCGATCCCAAGTATGAGGTAGAAATTTATATATATATATATATATATATATATATATATATATATATATATATATATATATATATTATATATTTACTGTATATATATTATAGCCAACCGTTCGGCCACCTAACCCTCCTGCCACGTAACCCTCCCGCCAATTTCTCTCCCCCCCCCCAATTTCTCTCCCCCCCCCCCTCTTCTCATTCCCACATCCCTCTCCGAGAATTGTGCGTGTTTGAGTCATCCTTAAGTCTCTTTATAGTTTATATATGAAAGATCTATTTTAATGTTGTTAGTATTCTTAAAATATTTTATTTTAATTATTCTTTACTTCTCTTGTAGTTTATTTATTTCATTATTTCGCTCCCTTGGAGCCCTTGTGCTTATAGCATCATACTTTTCTAACTAGGGTTATAGCTTAGTTAGTAATATATGTTATTATTATTATTAGTAGTAGTAGAAGTAGAAGTAGTAGTAGTAGGTTGGCCAGGGCACCAGCCGCCCGTTAAGATACTACCGCTAGAGAGTTTGTGGTCCTTTTGACAGGCCAGACAGTACTACATTGGATCCTTCTCTCTTTTGTACGGTTCTTTCCCTTCGCCTACTCATACACCGAATAGTCTGGCATATTCTTTACAGATTCTCCTCTGTCCTCGTACGCCTGACAACTCTGAGATTACCAAACAATTCTTCTTCACCCAAGGTGTTAACTACTGCATTGTAATTGGTCAGTGGCTACTTTCCTTTAGGTAAGGGTAGAAGAGACTCTTTAGCTATGGTAAGCAGCTCTTCTAGGAGGACACTCCAAAATCAAACCGTTGTTCTCTAGTCTTGGGTAGTGCCATAGCCTCTGTACCGTGGTCTTCCACTGTCTTGGGTTAGAGTTCTCTTGCTTGAGGGTACACTCGGGCACACTTCTATCTTTCTCTTCCTCTTGTTTTGTTAAATTAATTAAAGTTTGTACATGAAATATTTATTTTAATGTTGTTGTTCTTGAAATGTTTTATTTTTCCTTGTTTCCTTTCCTCGCTGGGCTATTTTCCCTGTTGGGGCCCCTGGGCTTATAGCATCGTGCTTTTCCAACTAGGGTTGTAGCTTAGCAATTGATATTAATAATAGTAATAATGATAATAGTAATAATAATATATTGTACATTAGGGGAACGCCTTTTATGAATGTATGCTGATTTCTTAGTCTTTGATTATTCTTAACCGGTTACTGCTCTTAGCGTATGTTCTCTTTCTATGAAGGTTGGTAAAATGACCGCAAGTATGGTTATTTGATACGGCGTGTGTGCAGGTTATGTCTATGAAATAGTTATTGGAGTGAAATTTTTTATAAACTTCTATCTTGTTTTGAAATTTTTTTATTTTTTAAATCAACAGCCGATTATTATTGTTAGTCGTTTTCTCAAGTTTTGCTAACATTGAACTCACCGATATTATGTCTTGACGTTGGGTATTATAATAACTTCGATAGTTTTCATTTTTTTTTTTATTATAATTCATTGACTATTTTCGTATGATGGGGAATATGTAATGACACTAGTGTTGCAATCGATGAGATGTGAGCAGGAAAAAGAGCTGTTATTAGAGAGGTGTGCGTTTGCGTGGTAGTTCCTCGTGGTGTGAACTACAGATTTTATCCAAATTATATATACTAATTGTTATTATGCTTTTTGAGATTTGTTTTGTAACAGACAGCACCAGTTACTGGTACTGTAATAAGTTTTCCGCAATGTAGTTCCTTTCTTCTTCAAACGAAGGATCTCTTTGTGCTTGAGCGCATGGAAAGTATTGGGTTGGGAGGGGAGGCTGGCTCTGGCCCTGGTCCTGGCGAGGTAATGGCTATTACTAGTGGCGGTTGTTGTTGGGCTGTCGCTTCCAGGACGCTCAGGGATGTGTAGCCGTCCTTGGTAGGTTCGGACCCGGGTGGGGGGAATGTCAGTGGAGGTGTTCAGCTTACTGAGGGATTCTCTCTCTCTCTCTCTCTCTCTCTCTCTCTCTCTCTCTCTCTCTCTCTCTCTCTCTCTCTCTCTCTCTCTCTCTGAAACCAGTTCAGCATTGGTTGACTGGCAAAACCGTCATCGACTCTCTTACTACTATTGATCGTTTGTGCAGTATTCTCCCGTTTGCTTCAATTCCGCAATTGGCAGAAGTAATTGTTGTAAGTTGGTTTTAAAAAGAGATACAATCAAGAAAATGTAGATTATTTTCCTCACTATATTCCTCCAGTAGTCTCTGGCTCTGGAAATTTCAAGACAAATAAAGGAAATTTGTGTTTTTGTTTTTTTGTTTAATGAGCCGAGACATTTTGCATTTTATACGTGGCGCAATACACAGTACAGTATATAGGAAGTTGGCTGCGGCTGTGGTTCAGTAGTCGTCGGATAGAGGCCTGGGGCTTGGAAAAGGACCAGTGTTTGGTTGGAGTTCTTGGGAGTTTTGGGGAGATGGGGTTGGTTGGTTGGTTGTGGGGGTCAAGGGGAGGAGAGCGATGTAAACCGGCCCGTCGACGAAGCAGACCCGGTTGGTTTTTCCTTTAGGTTCAGGATCTTGATTCGCTTATTCGGTGATTTATACGTTAGTAATAAATCTGGTCTTAAGTAACATTAAGGGTATAATTTTTCACTGAATTTCATTCAGTCTTTTCAAGAGTGTCTTCAGTTGATATTTGAGACGTATTGAGTTTTTTTTTTTAATTACGCTAAATAGTACGTGTATGTGACATTTGAATTTTCTATTTATAGTTTCTGTTTCTGTAGGGAAAGTAATATCAGAAGGAAACACTTTAATGCTATTACATATAAAGCATTCACCGTAAAATTGTACCGAATTAAAGTATTATTTCTCTCTCTCTCTCTCTCTCTCTCTCTCTCTCTCTCTCTCTCTATATATATATATATATATAATATATATATATATATATATATATATATATACTCCGTGATTAATTGAAATTTCGGCTTATGATGTTCTCATCTAGATTTTGATAGTCCGCTGATATTAATTTTCAAGTTGGTAGTCAAATGAATTAACTCGGGAATGCATAGTGAGTTGACGCAGTTATTGATGTTTTGGCTATGCTGGAAATGGAGTTCCACTGCCCCCTGAGATTTTCCCACGCATGGAAATCGGGGACTGGATGGAAAAACTTTAAGCATTCACGAACACAGCCACTACTATATAGCTAACCACTCGGCCACCTCACCCTCCCGCCGATTTCTTTCCACCCCCCACCCTACCCCCAGCCTTCTCTCTCTTTCCCACCTCCCTCTCTGAGAAGTGCGTGTGTTTGAGTCACATCCTTAACCACGGGCTTGTAATTTACAGAAAATGACATGTTGGGAATTGGGTTCATATGTATTTATTCTGTGCTGGATTTTTTTTATTATTATTTTGGAGGTCTTTTCATCCTGTGGTCGTTTGGAGGGGGGATGTTTTCTGTTCGGTCAACATTTCTATCTCCTAAGAAAGGCCTTATCCATATGTGAAGAAAATGTATATAAATTGCACGTTGTGCTGTCTCCAAAAAGCCATATCCTCATGATTTGTCTTTTCCTTTCGTAGAATGTTGTGAAGAATTCAATTTTGTATTTTAAATTGTCTTGTCTTGTCTTCAATAGCTATATGCTGTGAATTCACTCGTTGTCCTGCCAACCTTGTATTTCTCTGAAATCTTTTGGTGACCTTCACTGTCTTTGTCTTTCGCAATTCTAGTTTTATTTGCCGCTAGGACTTTTACAACCTTTAGTTCAGAGGAAGCTTGTTGCATTGGAAATTATTTCTTATATTTTTTAATCCTGGATGATTTATTCAAAGTATGGTGATATCACGTGGTATATCCTATTGCATTGTTTAATTCATCATCCTCATTTGAGTATCCCTGCTTTCATTCTTAGGCGCTAAAGCAAATAGTCGATTTTCCATTAAGCTTCAAGGAGATTGAGATATCACCAAGAGATATGGTTATAGATTAGATAGATAAATGTTTAGATTCTGTTCCTTCTTTTGTCTCGATGCTGACAGGACGAGCACGTCTTTCCCAGAGTCCTTAGGATGGATGAGTCAGTGGCATTCTTGAGGGCTGTTCTCTGGGGTTGGAGAGGGGGTGGGGGTCGGGGATTAATATAAGGGTTGGGGGAGGTAGAAGAGCAGAATAGCAGTTACCGTAATGCGATCCACTAAACCCCACCCCCCCCCTCTCTCTCTCTCTCTCTCTCTCTCTCTGTCGACATACGTGCGTTCACGTGTTATATACATATGCTTACGTGATTAGAGAAAATAAAACTATAGTATCTAAACTTAATTTTAGTCTGAATTTTTGTTTGGATTCCTTGAGGAAATTGAACTCGTGATAATAGGCGTAGCTATGCTGGTAGAAATTATTCTCTGACCATCTAGACACTTGCTCACATAACTGTTGAATACTCACACGCGCATATGAAATTTTCTTCATCACTAAAAGCCTTTCGTGTCAGCATATAGTTTTTCTTAGAGTTGAATGGACTGGATATTCCCCTTTGTGAACGGAATACAAATGCATATATTAATTTTATGAGCATTATTAAATGTTTTTATCCTGTCTTTATTCTTCTTTAATTTTATCTCGGCATCTCCTTCCCAGCATCTCATTTCCTCCAACGCACTTTGTCCCGGCTGTAGTCTACAATTGAACATTTTGTGTTCTGTGTTTCTTAATTTGTGGGACTTGATTTTCGCGTTGCCACACTGTCTCTGGTGTACGTCGGTCCTCTTGTCCGTTTTCTTTGAAACAGGATTTGAATAGTTAACTTTTGTGGTTTTTTCTTATTATCGGTTTCGGTAGTAGATTGTTTCGTATATAGCAATGGATGCCAATTAAGATGTAAGATTCCTTAAATTATTTTTATATTTCACGTGTTGGTAAGTAACATGATTATTATATCAGTAGGGTCACGTAAATGCAAATGTTGAAGTTTTTTTTAGATTTTTTTAATCATTCCCTGCCAGTCTGTTGGACAGGAGTTTGAGACCCTATTAAGTTCGATAGTTTCTAGTACTGTCTACAACCTCTCCCTCCTTGTGAGCTAGGGATGGGAGTTTGGGGTAGCCTATATGTCTACATGCTGAGTCAGCAGCAGCCAATTACTTGCCCCTCCCTGGTCCAAGCTTAATGCAGTAGGCCCTGGACGCGGATCATACGTATATATGTTCAGTCTGTAGGACATTATCTTGTCCCTTGTCTCTGATATTTATGGCCGACCTTTGGTTTTTTTTTTTTTTTTTTTGTGTGGGGGGGGGGTATATCGCATTATATCCAAGTGCCACAAAATCAGAATGTACAGTAGATCACAGTAAGAGCAAGATCTGCAACGTTTGATTTGTGTATCGGAAGACATGCTGTAAATTACCCAATTTCAAAAGTAGTATCACATTCACGTGGTATGTATCTAGCTAGATATACTCATCCGAAATACGGACAGTGGTATGGAATGTTAATTTGACTTCAGTATATTATAATGGGCCCACATTTTTTCATTCGATTTATGTTGTCTTTTAAATGATCGGTTTTAAAAGTTTTGCTTATTTTATTAATCTTGTGAAATTAAAGCTGTGTAACGTTCAATTCACCTTTGTATATGCAAAACTAAATTCATAAATTGAACATTATGCCATACAAATGCTATGTATACATTTGATTTGTTTATTAGATATAATTGACGTCTGTATGCATGCTTGGTAAGATTATTCACCAGTGTGATATTTCAGTTTGCTTTTTCTGGAGGTTAGAAGGAGAGAGAAACAGATGTTACAGTGTCTAAATTCATCTTCCACTATCCGTTGTTGAAAACACATCTCAAGTGTAATGGGATCTCTCTCTCTCTCTCTCTCTCTCTCTCTCTCTCTCTCTCTCTCTCTCTCTCTCTCTCTCTCTCTCTCTTTATATGGTTTGTAGAATAGGAAGTATTTATTTTTAAGGAATATTTGGAATCTGACACATATGACATTTTTAGATCTATGGCTGCTCTTTCATTCTAAAGTGAACACGCAATTCAGGGACTTATTGACTAAATATCCCAAAGTTAATGAAAGGGAAACATTACCGATATTATATTTTGGTTATTTGTACTTTCCACGGACTATCTTTGCCCAAGAGCAGATTAATATTGAAAATATAAAACTCCTTAAACTTCTAGGACTACATCCTAAGATAGAGATTATTTGTTCATTATACATTCCTTCAGTGGTGTAAACACAAGCTCAGTAACGAATGGTTTCAGGTTATCTGAGACCACATGAGTAAGACTGAAGGTTCTAGATCTAGATGCTTCACATACTCAACTCCAGTATTATGTAATATCCACCTCTTGATATTAAGGGAATGGAGATGCAAGAGAATCCAAGAAGAAATTGAAGTCTTCTTTTATGAGTGTTATGGTGGTGTATATATTACAGTTACATACTAAGCCAGTATGATTTCTCAAGTTGTGGAACAGTTGAATTAATCAAAAATATAGACGATGCCATTTAGTCCAATGATCAGATAAACAGACCTCAAAAGCAGAACAGAAAAACAAATGAAAATGTAGAGGACGAAACCGTTAAGAATATGATAAAAATAAACGTTAGCCACCTAGTTATGGTTATAGTCTGTGGCTGAAGAGCTCAGCGATAATAGGCGGTAATGCTACCCTTTAATCTTGGTTAATTGTGCAGAAGTCTACCAAATTGTGTATTGCTTAAATATCCACCTCTGGAACTGTAGCTATCATTTCCATACCGTAAACTTATAATTAAAATTATTATTTAGGTGGATTCCATATATCTATGGAGTGTTATATCTCCTGTTGCAATTTATCCAATTTTTTTATGTATGATCAAAGTAAAATTTATCTAAAAATACAAATCTTCCTTAGTTTCTTGCTTCCACTATTTGTAGCGATCTCCCATGTTAGGTCCCCATTTATTTTGTGATATATATATATATATATATATATATATAGCTATGTGGCTATAATACATTTTATACTCTCACGTGTCAGCCTTCGTGATTTCTATATATATATATATATATATATATATATATATATTTTACAAAACCGTTAAAGTACAAATTTTCAACTCTATTGACGTTATCATCATCATCATCATCATCACAAATTCATTAAAGTTCCTATGTATCTCTGCTTCGTAAATCTTGCAGGCTACGTAGACAACAGATTCATTATGGAATTTTTATGCATTACATTGCCAATTGTATTAGAAAGTAAACTTATTCGTGGAAAGATGTCATGAGAGAAAGGGCCGTACCCATTTCAATTCATTACAATTTGAAATTATAAAAGTATATCACATAAACTGCGTTACGTAAGGTAGTACTCTCTAGCTGTTTTGCGAGTTAATCATACTATTCTTCCAAAGCCTTTTTATGATACAATCTCTATGAACAGAAAACTGCATTGGAGAATGTAAACAGCCAGTACCTCTCTCGTACAAAGATTTGATTGTTCATCTTCATTGCTAAAACGGGGTTTTGATGGTCATAATAAACAACAATATCCTTCTACTTTCTAACGCGTCGCCTTGTTCGTGAAAGTTCCCATATCATCGTGTGGTGTACTCTCAGATATCTAGTTCACTATAGGTGGTGTTATTTTTTTACCACTTTTCAGCATTTGATTGAAGTCAATATGTTAGTTTGTTACTGCCTCCCAAAAATCTATGTTACTGATTGGGAATACAGGATTGCCTTCAAGCAATCGAAACTGCTCACTGCTACTTTGGCTAAAATTGATTATTTTGTGTATTGTAATCCAGTATGTTATAATAGGTTTTTTGGTGAATGAAATTTAACACTTAAAAGCTCTATGGTGTACACCTTCAACTTGTTCATAGCATTGTTCAAAAAGGAAAGTTTTGTTTTGCATTTGAAGATCGCTCGTATAATGAGAATACTGTATGGAAAGCCTCTACTCAAGGCTTTCTGTGGATGAGATCTGTCTTATTGTGCTGCTAGTTGGATGCAAGTTTCATCTTTTATCGGTCACGGAAAGTCAATGATTTCGTGATCATGAGTATAATCCGGCATATACTGTAGGAATTTCCTTTTTGAACGTGAGAAAAGTCTTAATTTATAGTCGTTTAAGTTCTCATGAAATTAAGATTATTTAATAGTAACGAGATAACATGGCTTACTCTCTCTCTCTCTCTCTCTCTCTCTCTCTCTCTCTCTCTCTCTCTCTCTCTCTCTCTCTCTCTCTCTCTCTCAAAGATATCCTCTTGAGGAAATACTGACTCTTAAAAACTTTTGCAATTGCCAAGGAGTAAGTGTTTCGGTCAAAAAATACTAAAAGTATTTTTTAAAACGCTGGAGAATCTTCTGAAAGAAGGAAAAAATTGCCTTAGGCTATAGCTTCCATTGTTTTATCAGTAGATATACTTTAGTTTAGTTTAGTTATATCAACTGATTATCAAGGAGAAACCAATAATCTTCGTTTGGAATCATTGAGGAAATTTGTTTAGGTACAATTGTTTAAGCCTTCTGAGTTATGTCTTTTGAGGTGGAATTTTTTATTTTTTTGTGTGTGAAGAAAATAATGCAGAATTTGGTAATATATTCTTTATGGCTTGATTCTCGTCATTTGCTTAGATCAACGGCGCTGTCCACAGTCTACCTGTCATTTATATGCTAGATACACATTTAAGAGACCCTGATATCATGTTATATCATATCGGAGGCCCCTTTCATCGAACCTCTTGGAATCCACGAGGAAATGAAAGAAATAAAGAAACTCACCTTATCAGGTAGAATTCGAACCCGAACTGGATGGAAGATATAAATCTTCTCTAGCCCACTACACCACGGAATGGGACAGAATTTGGTTGAGGTCATCCATACTCATATCATTCACACATAGAAACATATTCATTAGAATTGTCCTACATCACATTGGGGCATGTTTTTGCTTTTTAAACTGTTTGCGTAGTCGGCTGGCCAACTCAGCAGATCTTCGCATTATAATGATGACCAAGTCTTCTGACTTTTCGATTTCCAATGTAAGTGCCACTTTATTGTGAAAGGGTTTACTTCAGCAATAGCAGGAATATCGGATTTTGACAGTTATTTGAACGCGTGAACTAAAGCCAATTCAGTATTCTAAACATTGTTGTTTCGGATCCCATCTGGGAAGGGAACTTTCATACATGTGTTTGTGTGTGTGTATATATATATATATATATATATATATATATATATATATATATATATATATATATATATGTATATATGTATATGTACATATGTATATATATATATATATATATATATATATATATATATATATATATATATATATATATATATATATATATATATTTAAAGTGATGTGTCAAGCGTCTCCGAAAACATTTGGACGTCTATAAGTGTGGAAGTAACTTGAACATCAAAATACATGGAAATGGAGAACGTGTTCAATATTTTATACCCAGAAGTAATTTTTTTAGACGGTGATCAGAGTTTAACCCAAAAAACTCCCGTCGTGCTGATAAGGCTAGAATAGTGCTAAAAACGCTATAAATAGGTTAGAAAAGGGCTAAAAAGAAAGAGTATGGAATATTTTATGTCTAGAAACCCCATTACAGACAATCGACATTGATTAAGCCATTAACGAGTGGCACAAACATTGGACTTGGATAGCACGTTAGGCGTATTATTGATGTTGACAGTAATTGATTATTGCTCACCGATGGTGGGTCGCCATCACAGAAAAATAAATGAACAGGTAGAACATTCTGGTTTTGGGGCTTTTATGGAAAAAATGTTCTGTGCTGTATCCCAAAACTTTTCAAGACTCCTGTCAAGGTAGTAGTGTGTTAGTTGTCCACTACAAGTATTTACTAATCAAAACAAATAATCTGGCCTTTATACCTTGATCTTCAATGCTTTCACTTATGAGATTTTCGGATAGAAATTTATTTTCATATTTGAAACGCATTAGTTTTATTGGTGGAGTAATGACATACATATAGTAGGTGACATGAATGAGTGACGCACGCAGCTTTTGCCTCAAGTTTGCTATGTCGGTGGATCGCTTCTGGCCTACCAGTCCACGCAGCGCAGTTGATCTCAAAATCTGTTAAGATTAAGAAAAAGGGAGAAGGAGCCTTCTATGAAAAGTAGGTAAAATTTAGCAAACGAGTTTCAAATTTTAGCAAACATCTTGATATAGGCTTGATCACTATTTCATCAGCTAGATTGACCCGATTCCAGATTCCTGCAATGAACACCTGACAAAGAATAAAAATCAATGCATCGCTTGAAGTAGTGCTGAGGAAGAAAGTGGAAGCAGAGTGCGACTTACGTAAAGCTACAGATTATTTTTCTCGCATTTAATAGAAATTTTTCCTGAAGTCCTAGCGAATGGACTATTTCGAGCAAGGACCAATGGGCACCAGTGCAGTGTTGTGTTGTTGCTCAGGATACAAAAATAAATGGGGTGGAACTTATGAGATTGGCCTATTAAAATTCTAAATTATAGTAAATTAATAGTCAGGCAGATGCTATTGCATATATAGTTTAGGATTCGTAGCAGTTTTTTGTTCATCCTTACGTGCCTACTCTAGTCCACCCCCCCCCCCTCCCCTCCCATCAAATACCATTTTCTTCATAGATCATGACGCCAGATGGTATAAGTTTCAGGTTTCCGACATGCTTTATGGGGTTTAGAGTTTTTGTTCTCCCTCCCCATAAATGTTCTTATGGGTTGACAATTTCTTTTGTGTGTTAGTGGTTACCCGTCCAAGTACTGACCCAACCCAACTTTGTTTTACATGGCTGGTTGAACCACCACCAATAGAGCGAATAGTTTTCCAAATGTTAATTATTGACCTAGTTTAATGATTTGTGGCCGCTTACCAATGATTTCACTACGTTGATCCTGTCAGTTTTTTCATTGCTCTTGAAATAGTTTATGGAAGTAGTATTTTGCTAAGTTGTAAAAATAAGTTTATCAATATATACTCGTAAATAACTCAGAATTTACCTGTGGTTTGATCTTCCGTTATTATGTGTAGTTCATCTCGATCTATATAATCTTAACTAACCTGTATGTAAAAATGATATACGGCCCATTACACTATGTTTGCAAAACATTGTTATGCTAAATGTAATATTTCAGTTTATTCTTTCAGCTCTTCCTCGTTTTAGTTTCATCGTTTATCTGAAATATGATAGAACTCGATAAAAACTGAAATGAGAATGGCTGCCCTTTGTGTGTCGTGCGGCTCTTTTTTTAAAATGAAGAGGGAGTTTGGTTCTGGTCCGGTTGTATGTTTTTGCAGCGGACTGAATAGTGTGATAAATCAAGCTGTAGGAGAGAGGGTCCATGTCACAGTTATAGGAAATCATTATCCTCCAACGGCACAGCTACTTCAGTCCAACACGCTTCACATGGACATTACTGTCTGTCTGTGTATATATGCTCCCTCTCGCTAAAGGAGGTTTACAATAATGTCTCTCTCTCTCTCTCTCTCTCTCTCTCTCTCTCTCTCTCTCTCTCTCTCTCTCTCTCTCTCTGATGAAATTGGAATAACATTGTGGGGTTTTGAAAAATAGACAAAGATTTTTTTGAAATTTAATTACAGAGCTAGAAAGGCACTCAGTAGAGCGCAGAGTTCCACCCGGCACCATATTTCTCGACCTTTTGTTTGACCTTGACCTCTGACCTTAACATGTATTAATTGGCGTAGATTTTCATACACTCAAATGTGAACCAAGTTTGAAGTCTCTGAGACAACGATGTCCAAACTTATGGCTGATTACGTGAATTGGACTTTTTGCTTGACCGTGACCTTGACCTTTGACCTTGACATTCCAAAATTTGATAATTTCCAGCTTTTTACATAGTAGGTAATCTCTGTAAGTTTCA
>NC_090739.1:81029111-81031611 GCF_036898095.1 Palaemon carinicauda
ATAATGAAAGTGTCTTTCATGATAACTTTTGGGAGACCAGCCTGTTTTTTATGAAAGCCATTAATTCAGGCAGTCTGTCATGCTTTGAACAATGTTCTCTGGGTCTCCGGCAGCTGACTCTCGTCTCGACTTATTGGTCTATTTAACTCCTCATCCTTAATCTGGCAATTAATTTCTGACGCCGTCGTTCTATTAGCTCTTATTCATGCTGTGTAAAATTTTTCATTATTCTGAACACCTTTTGCATATTTTTATTTTGCATATATATATATATATATATATATATATATATATATATATATATATATATATATTTCTTCTTTTTTTGCACTGGGCTGCTTTCCGTGATGAGGACCTTGGTCTTGTAGTATTTTGCTTATCCAACCACTGTTATAGCTTGGTTTGTAGAAATAATAATAACGAAGATGAGGCTATCAACATCTAGCTCTAGCAAAGTAAGACTTGAAGGGCGTGATAATATATCTGTAGATAAACGAAGCCATACATAAAACACCCTTGATTTTAGTTGTACTGCATAGGGAATGATGCGAAAAGAAAGCGTCTAGTTGGTTTTAATACCATCTTTAAAGTTAGATATTCCTTATGCCCGAGCATAGTGATTCGTGAAGGAGTGCATACTGGAATTTAGCCTGACCACACGAATCGAGAGACTAAAAGATCAAAAATTACTATCGATTATTATTGTTACCAAAAATTATTATTCCATAATGCTACTACTACAATATATTATTATTATTATTATTATTATTATTATTATTATTATTCCTGCTGCTGATTATTTGGCTTGCTTTGAATTAAGAGGTGGCAGGTAGGCTCCTTCGAAACTAGATGCGAATTTTTTTTTTTTTTAATCTAAGAAATTGGAAGGAATTTAGTGGGTAATATTGTCCCACTTCCTTTGGTTATATTGTCCTATTACACACGCACAAACATGTGTGTGTGGGTGGTTACTTGCATTAGTCGTAGAATATTCGCAATTTCACAAGAATTAAACAATATGGAAATATACATGTATATTTAATCTAGTCTCACTCAGTTTTATATAATAATTGTTCTCGTTTGTTGATTCAGATTTCCTCAAAAATAGTTCGTAAAATAGTTCACTGGTATTGACCATTCAGCTTTTCAAGAACACTGTCAGTCATTGGTTGAGGGTACATAGTCTACTTCTATCATATATCACATAAGCGTTTTAAGAAAATTTTATGTTTAGCACTAAATGGCGTGCTTACTCTTATCTCACAATGGACAACAGGTGTTGTCTCCAGCGCGTGCGAATGTAGGTGTTAATTACTCATTTAATAAAAGGGGACGGACTGACATGACAGCATAGTACTCGAATAGCATATGTAGTAGTAGTAGTATAGTTTTGAAATACGACTCGGCAAAATTTTAAATCCTAATAGTGTTCATAATTGCTTCGTCTTTTGATATAGAAGAATAAGTCATTTGAATTGTGTTTGCACCTATGATCGCTTGTGAATGTGGACTGTAAAATCTCTACGGTAGTGAATAGAGGCTCCCCGTTTTTGGTCACGCACAGGGCGGAACGTCAGTGGTCCCTTTCCTTGTTGGGACAGGTAGGTCACGGGAGAACCGTTGTCACACGGGACTTTTCACTCCATGCCCCTTCCTCCCCTTCTCTAGAGGTGTCCTTCACCTTAAATTGTGTACCCTATTTCGTCAGAGGCCATTTGGTATTTGAATGAGCGTTTGTGATGTGTGGTATGTGGGTCGCGCTAAGCTTCTTTTTGTTTGTTTCCTTCTTTTTCTCAATGTTTGATATGGGGGCGGACATGTTCACCTGCACGAAGAGATGGTTTCCATATTTTGCTGTTTCTTTTGATAGCCTAATACATCAGAAATAATTTTTAACAAGCGATTGGAATCTGCAAAAAAGAAAAACAAGAAAAATAAAAAGAATAAGATAAACCTGGCGAGAAAACATGGCAGCATGCCTCTTTACTCTTGAAAGTAATTTTTCCTCGCTAAGTTTATGTGGCCGTATACCATAACTATTCCTACGAGAGCATATGAAAACCGATTTCCTTCGAGTGGTTCCATGATTTATTTTCCCTTGTAACTTTTTTTTTTTTACTCAAATCCATTTTTTCCTCACACACACACACACACACACACTTACTTTTCAAGAACAATCCGTTTTATGTATAATGATGGTAAGGGCATGCACATCCATGAGACCTTATCCCTTATATATATATATATATATATATATATATATATATATATATATATATATATATATATATATATACTCTCTCTCTCTCTCTCTCTCTCTCTCTCTCTCTCTCTCTCTCTCTCTCTCTCTCTCTCTCTCTCTCTCTGCCAAACTTGTTCCTCCAGCCTTGGAATTTCAAGGGCGAGGTATACCAGTGTGCCACCTGTACACACACACTGCGTCTGGAAGGGGGTTTGGTTTTGTCGGAGTCGGTCGAATAGAGGACGTCTCGAGAATTAT
>NC_090739.1:81036897-81056897 GCF_036898095.1 Palaemon carinicauda
AATTAGGTTTTAAAAAAAAAAAATGTGTATATGCATACTGTTCAGTATTGAAGCTGCGAATTTCTTGCTCCGTTTTATTTTAGACCCTGCTAAAAATTCTTCTTCCTTACCGTTATTCCTACATAGGGGGTCGGTTGCCTGATGTGCCCTCCCCAATGCCTTTTATTAAAGGCATCCTCTTCCAAAAAGCCTCTTTTCTCCATATCATCCTTCACGTTATCTTGCCATCTAATTCTCTGCCTCTCTTCATCTTCTTCCCCTAACAGGTTTCTCCCAAGCCCTCCCCACCATCAATTCTCACCACGTGCCCACATCATCTCAGTCATGACACTCTTATCATCTTAGTAATCTTTAAGAACCTGCCAAGTCATCTTACTTCATCATTTTCCAATGTTTCAAACAGTGATTTTCCCATAATCCACCGTAGCATTCTCACCTCTGTTCTCTCAATCTTTGTTTCCCTTTTTCGTCTTAAAGCTACAAATCCATTCAGGTGTAATAGTGGGGTACCAGCATTTCATGGGTCAAGAAAAGGGCAGCAGTCCTTTCAAGAAGAAAATTGTTTTTAGTGATTATATATATATATATATATATATATATATATATAATATATATATATATAATATAAATATATATATATATATATATATATATAATATATATATATTATATATATATATATATATATAAATATATATATATATATATATATATATATATATATATATATATATTAGTATGTGCGTGTGTGCATGCATGTATATTCACTCCTTTCCTCTAATAGGTGATGGCACTCGCTCTCTCAAACATATTGGATAATGTTTACTTGTGGTTGCTAATGGAAATTAATAGATAGACTTTTCATTGTAAATCAGTGGATTTTGTATCTGTAGTTAATCCATGTGTTATCCTTACATCTGTAAATTAAGTGCAAAACCTGTAGCGCACAAATTCTTGTATGACCACATTACTTTTTTTTTTAAAGTAGCCGACCCCATACACGGATAATCTCCCTGGCGTTGAAAAATAAAGGCGCCAGACACAATAGATTAATCCAGGGAACATCAAAACGTCACAATATTGAGACGATATGCGTTGAATATTGAGGATCCACGTGAAGACAAGATTTAGATTGAAATTGCACTAAAAGTGTGGCTTGTGAAGTCTGAAGAACAATAGTACTGCATTCTTTATTTCTTGATGGCGATGTTGAAAAGAGAAGGAGTTGTGGAGTGTCAATAAAGAATTATTAAATGAGATGCAATCTCCAGAGAACAACCTGTATGATGAGATTTGTGTATGTGGAATTAGTTTAACGCACTGGTATGACCTTATACTTTGGTGTAAGTAATTATCTTAGAGTTATTGAAATGGTAAAAATTGGATCTCGGCCTTAACTTAGCAATTGCTCTTGTTTTGTTTACTACATCACAACCAAAAAATCTCATACGTCGTAGGGCTCAGCGCGATAATGTGAAATCATCACTTTTGAGGAACTACAGAAATTATTGGTGACTCTCTCTCTCTCTCTCTCTCTCTCTCTCTCTCTCTCTCTCTCTCTCTCTCTCTCTCTCCTCTCTCTCTCTCTCGTCTCTCTGTATATATATATATATAATATATATATATATATATATATATATATATATATATATTATATATTTATATTTATATTTGAAGTTGAAAAATTCATTCTAGTCTGCGGGATATACAATAGATGTAGTGCCATATGAAGTAGTGTACTCCTAATCCAGATTGCAGAAATTGTTTGAGAGGATGCGATTATTAGTTTAGTGATTGCCCTGCCATTTAGCACAATTAAGGATTTTGAGCCTAAAAGTCTTTAACCTCTTTTTTTAATTTTTTTTTTGCTAACCCCCAAACTTTCTGTTGTCGGTTGGGTCCTGAGATATCGATCTCAGAAGTTCTTTTGGACTTCCGGATCTAGGCACAGGAATCTAATAAATTGTTTGGGCAAGTGTTTATGGTAATTTGTCTTTTCAATTTTTTTTTTTAATCCTTCGTGTTGGTGGACACTATTGTGTTTTAATTCGATACAATTTTGTCACTTTTGAAAAGGGCCATTAGTTTTCAATATCCTGCCAGTAGTCTTGTTGTTATTGAGTTATTATAATTATTGTACGAAATACCTTCGTTTAACTTTTGCACGCTGGTGTATTTATGTTATAAATCGTTAATGAAAAAATATTCTTGTTAATGACACATCTACGTACTTCAAGAGAAAAGTAGTACAGGCTCTACCTAATATTCTCTCTCTCTCTCTCTCTCTCCTCTCTCTCTCTCTCTCTCTCTCTCTCTCTCTCTCTGTCAGTCATTTAGGGAAACATGGATCAATAGCTCGCTCTGTGAAGCAAGAAATTGGGTCCTACATTGATCATAGTTGATTTAGGGATGCATTTGTAGCTGCATAGTAGAGGAATGGTGAAAATATTTTGAAATTTAAACATTATGTTCTGTTGATGATGTTGAAGTGGGTCGGTCGCTCTTGGTGTGCGGTGGCCTGGTCAACCGGGGCTGAGATGTCACCTTTAACTCCTTGGGTTGGGGCCTTCGTCCCTGGGGGCTACTCACCCACACTCAGGTTCAGGATGGTGTTCCTCCTCCTCATCTTACTCCTCCTCTCCTTTATCTTTTTGTATTCCACAATGGATCGTTTTTTCATTTCAGGCCACCTTTTCACAAAAACACTGCAATTCTTTATGTCCACCTTCTTTGTCAATTATTCAACCTGCTGTGATCTTTGCTCGTGTCTACAACATTGCCACTTTGTAACAGAACCTGGTCTCGGGAAGTCTTAGAATTTATTGGAAACAAAATCTAGCCTGTAACGCACGTAAACCTTTAGTATGTTACTTTAAGGCATTCCTTTTATTTAATAAATCTAGATGTTAGCATCCCCCCCCCCTCTCTCTCTCTCTCTCTCTCTCTCTCTCTCTCTCTCTCTCTCTCTCTCTCTCTCTCTCAAATGAAATTGCGTTATTTCAAGTTCCTTTTATTACCATTTTTATATATATATGTGTGTGTGTGTGTGTACTTATACACATCTATATGTGTGTGTATATTACATATATATACAGTATATGTGTCTATATATATAGATAGATAGATAGCATATAATGTGTATATATATATATATATACATATATATACATATATATATGTATATATATATATATATATATATATATATATTGTATATGTATATATAAAATGGTAATAAAAGGAACTTGAAATAACGCAATTTCATTTGAGAGAGAGAGAGAGAGAGAGAGAGAGAGAGAGAGAGAGAGAGAGAGAGAGAGAGAGAGAGAGAGAAATAGTAAAAGTAGTCAATGGGTATAGAAACTGTTAAAGCTTATAGAAATTTAAGGATGCGAGAAGCAAGCAATATAGATGCATTCCAAAGAAAACAGGTATTGTCAGACAGAGTCATCTTCCACCCACGGATGTCTCGTCCTTCCATCATTGGGTTTTGTTACTTGGTAACTGTCTTTTCCTTCTCTCTACGCCAGAGGGGTTGTGACCCAAACTCTACCGTTACCTACTTTTCTTGTCATCCACGGGAAACTATTCAGCAATTTTGTTTCATACTTGGAGTATGTTTACCGTAAAACTTGCTTATAGGATAATTCCTATATATGACGGTATTTATTATTATTACTACTACTACTACTACTACTACTACTACTACTACTAGCCAAGCTACAACCCTAGTTGGGAAAACAAGATGCAATAATCCCAAGGGCTCCAACAGGGAAAAAATAACCCAGTGAGGAAAGGAAATAAGGAGATAAATAAACGATGAGAAAAAATTAACAATAAATCCTTTTAAAAACTGTAACAACATCAAAACAGATATGTCATATATAGACTATAAAAAGACTTTATGTCAGCCTGTTCATCATGAAAACATTTGCTGCAACTGTACTGTGAATATAGGCACTGATGTTTATTTGAAACAATCTGAGTTTCCAAGAGAAATATGTAAATAGATTGTGCGTTGGTGAGGGGCCTTCATAACTTTCTAGTCCCACTTGAATAAAAATACACACCTACGAGTTGTGTTCAGCATTTTTCCATTCTCCTGTTAATACGGTTAATAGTAAATGATGTGAAAGGTTTCTTGAAACTGGCCGTCAGTTTTCATTGTCTACAATTAAGTTAATATATCTTGTCGAGTAGCATTCTTTATTTTATCAACTTATTACCCACAGGCTACATTATAATTTTATTTCTGCTAATAGACATTTGGACACAAACTTTTAATTTCTAGACGATATAAATTTAGGTTGAAATTATTTATTAATACAGTCTAACTGGTTGTTTTACTTATTAGAAATATTAGTAATAAAAGATTTAGCAGTAAACGACAAGGCTTTATTTTGAAACATATTGCTGGCGAGTTCTGTCATTTGCAAGACTGGAGAAGCCTTTGTTTGCCGTAGTTGCAATTACAAAGGAAGAATTAAAATAGCACAGTCCTTGCAAAGTGAATGGACGGGAAGCGCTACTTTTGGGCCACAAGAAAGAGGTTTTTAAACTTTTAAGTTATTCCGACATTTGCCGACTTAATTATTGCTTCTGACCCAGTGACACTTGTGAAAAGGTTATGAACATTTTTGTTGACGATAAAGATTAATTTAGTGTCCTTTTTTCAGAAGTTTCATGGTATTTCTATCTTTTTATAATCTTTCCTGTTATATTGTTTAGTTTTGTTTTATAATTTTAATACAAAAGTACACAACTGGAAAATAAGAAAAAGCACAAGGTTCAGTGTCACGGATGTTAAGGCCTCTCTTGATGACGGTAACTCGTCTTTCCTTATATTCCTGTCTCGATGAAGGTCACATAGGATTCCTCGATGACAACCATCTTTTATTTTTCTGGTGGCCATTTTTCATTGGAATGTTGCTTACGTCGCAAGCAGGCTACTGGAGTTTTGAGTATCGTGGTTGTATGTGAAAATAGATTCAAGTTTTTAGCCAGTATTTGCTTTTATCATTGTTAATCTGACAGGTACAGTTCGAATGGTTGTTGGGCTGATTATCTCTAGTTTCTTTTGCGTCCTGGTCGTAGGCCATTGTTTACATGTTAGCTGAATATGAACGTGTTCTTTTATTAGATTTCCTAAAAGTAGTCTTGGTTATTTTTTTACTGATTTAAATAATATGGGAGAAAATGTAAATACAGAATTTGAAATCAAGTGGTATGTTTTAAATAACCAATCGAAGGTCCTTTATTGTTTATGATATGCAATTCTTCGAGACAATTATTCATATTTGGAATGTCCAGAAATGTTTTTGTATGGTCATGTGAATGGAAATATGATAGCATTGTTAATTTCGTTGGTCAGATGAATAGATATATCATAGAATTGTTTGTTGATTATTTTCTATTATATATGGGAAATTTTTCCTGTTTTGTGTAATGTTTTGAGCTTCGTCAACTGGAAATATAAATAGCCATAGCTTAATTAGGACACAGGGAACAAATCTGATCCTGGAAAATGTAGAAAATGATACTCCACTGCTGTAAATTTCTCTTGCCGTCACCTACTCATTTGTTATTAGTGTATCCTATCCGTTAAAAAAGGCGAAGTTTATATAATTTCGGTATGGCATCGTAACTATGTTCAAGTTTAGTGGTTCTTGAATGTAAGTAAAAACTAGGCAACTTGTAATGGGTCTTTTGTGATATATATATATATATATATATATATATATATATATATATATATACATATATATATATATATATATATATATATATATATATATATATATATATATATATATATATTGCATAGATATTTAAAGCAGCTGGCTGATATATATTTTTGTTTTTCCAACTTCTGTTCGTTATATCGACTATAGTCGGATAAATTATTACTGGTGAGTTTTAAAGTGAAATCAAACCAAAATGCATAATAAAGGAATATATGCCAAGTGAGTTATTAGAAAACATGCATATTTATTCATTTTCTTGCTTTTATTTATGCTGTTCCATACCAAAACATCAGAACATATAGAAGTGAAAGAGAAGTTCATTTTGCTTCTAAAGAAATATGTATATAGCTCTTATGCTTCAAGTTAGGAAAGTATCTTTTACTTCAAAGCGGAGAAGTTTTATTGTAGCAGACATCAACTCTGCAGTTTAGTAACATACCAATGAAGTAAGATCCTTCAGCTTTAAATTTTTCCAAATTGAGTACCCTGGGGTGAAAAATAACTTAGCTGTGCAGTCTTGAGATAATTACCACTAATGGAAAGTGCAGTCAACTAGAGAAGGTAAAGGTGTGGCACAGGCTTTACTTACACGTAAAAAATAATGTTAATAAATTTTGCACTTCATGTATTAATATTGAGTATTGAAGTCCTTAAGATTTTATATAATTGCACATAAAATATCATAGGTTAATGTGAGTGTGTCTCGTAGCCTTAATCATTATAATGCATATCTTAAACCATGGATGTATTTCCACCCAAAACTAAGGTAAATGCAGTCCAGACAAGAGGATGCGTATACTGTGTGTATGTATACAAAGAATGCGTCATTCAAATAGGCTTTGTAGTATCTTTCATTTCAAGACGTTCTTTAAATTTTAAGTCAGAATAGTCTGCATGCTCAATGCATTTGCGTAATACTATTTAAAATACTAATTCTTTGCTCTTTTAATATATCCCATTTGTGACGTTTGCTTTGATGTAGTTATATCATTGCTTTTTACCTATATGCAAATGCTAACCTCGTTTTTCCAGCTCGTTTAAAGTATCTCATAATATAAACTTTTCATAAATTAACAAGTGAGGGGATATAAGGAAAAGTGACTAGAAGCTGTTTGTTTGGTCCCTGCTTCTGTCATATTACTGTATTGTGATTATGATTGCAAGAATTCCACATGGAAATTGTGACAATGAATTTGCCGTATTTTGCCGTGTCTGATTATTTGGAATTGTAACTTGACAATGTTCTTCATTTTCGGTATGTTTGATATATTGGATATTGAAAAATTATAGAAACAGTGGATACACGGGACCTAATGAAGAAGTTTAAAGGACATAGACTTGTGAAGGATTTCGATCTTCAAAAATCTGGGTAAAATAATGTTGCAAGTCGTAGAACTATTTAGATTTAGTTGTATTGTTTCCCCCTTGCATCTCTTATGTTAGTGTGTAGTTTTGTATGTATTCCATGATTTCCATTGGTTACTTGCAAACAGATATTGAAGATATCGCTGTCTATACCCATTGAATCTATAATGGTGATTGCTTCATATAAATGCCTGAATTTTATTACGAATCGATGGAACTGATTTCTTTTATGGAATACCGATGGACTTTCCAATTCTGTCTCATGGTAACATTTTCTCTGCTGTCATTATTCCTCCTTTCGAAGGAGTTGTATAAATGGCACATATTTAGATTGCTCTTTTTCTTCAATTATAGTCTGTCCATCTGTCATTATTCTTGTACACAGGTGTAAATTTGCATGTTATCTAGAAGCATTTGTATTACATTCTGGAAGGTTGTTACTATTATTGTTTACTACTGGATGCAGCCTTTGTTTGAAAACTGAACACAAGGCCTTGAGTCCCAATATGGAAAGAATTCCAGTACAGAAAAGTAAGGAATGTACTTGAGAAACAAAAATTAACTTAGTAATTGTAAGCAGAGTACACACTAATAATGTTTTTGAAAATATAAATAAAAAATAGAACCAAGAAAAATTTAAATGAACACATCCTCTTGATAGACCACAAGCACCGTTGGCCTTAAATTTATGCCTACCCAACACCATTAAAAAGAATGCACACTGAGCGAAAATTTACTTCGAATCAACCCTCAAGCAAGATAACTGGGAGCCAACACAGTGAATGGCCAAGGTACAGAGGCTACAGCGGTATCAAAATTTGATGTGTCCTAGAAGATATGCTTATCATTGTTTGAGTCTCTTCCCTTATCGTATGGACAAATAGTCACTAAGCAGACACCTGCGTATATCGAGTGTAAGGCGTAGTATGCTTCGTGCTGTCAGATGTTAGGAAAGATGAGAATGTGTAAGGAAAGTGCCAGATTAATCCGTATATATGTAGGCAGAAAAAAAAAAAACCTTTCTGTAGTGGCCATGTCTCAACTAGTGGCTTGTACATTGACTAACCTATTGGGCAAACTTTCCTTCTATGTGGCCTCAGATGAAAAATCTGCATTTATTATGGCTAGCCACTTCACGCAGCTCGGGTTATATTATTCTGACCTTTGGTATTTACAAATGTTTTATATTCCGTGTTTAGTTTGTTTTATTGACCTTTTACGATACAGTGCTCGCGTAATGAAAACCAATTAGACATGTCTTTTATATGTTGTTAGTGCTGTACTTACATTTTATATTATTAATATTGTACTTATGGAGTGTTGAACTCTTTTGTTCCATCTTATTTGAATTGACGAAGATGTGGGGGTACAACTCTTTGCTACTGTGACAGTATAAGATGCCAAAGATTCTGGAGGTCATCGTAGAGAGAGAGAGAGAGAGAGAGAGAGAGAGACGAGAGAGGAGAGAGAGGAGGAGTTTTTTTCATAGCCCCAGGTTCAGCATCCACCCCAAAATAACCAGCTGAGGTACCCTTTAGTCTCTTACCCCTCTTGGACCTTCCCAACTCACCCCTTAGGAAGAGTATCGAACAAAGCCCTATGAAACTTGGGGAGAGAATCTCTCTCTCTCTCTCTCTCTCTCTCTCTCTCTCTCTCTCTCTCTCTCTCTAACATAGATTTTCGGATGGAATTATTGCTGTCTAATGATAACATGTCTTATAGAACAGTTGGAAGGCCATTATGCGCAACTATACGAAATGGGAATTATATTGAGAATTGCATCTACCTGGACCAGGTTTCGAACCTGTGGCTCTACATATATACAGAAGTAGATAGCCGGATTTTCTATTAGGATATCAAGAGAAATATTGCTTTCTAATTTTCTTTACGTATTTGTATCGAATTGAGGTATTTGTAGAAGAGTGCTGCGTTAGTGACACTATTTTTCATAATTTGGTATTTATATTGAGATGTATTTTAGAAAATTAAGGGAGACGGTTGTTGCTATTTTATGTAGTGAATAAAAAAGGATCGTGGTATCACGTTATGTTGCAGCCCCCTGTTCGTGGTGCTATTGTAAGCAAATACGAGACATTGGTATAGCCGAAGAACGTCGGAAGTAGTGTGCTTGTGAAATAAGTTTGTAAGCACAGTTGCCTTGTTATATTTAAATGTGGTTGTCTATGAAGATATAGTTGTGTAAGGTATTGAAGAGGCTTATCAGGTTTGTCTTTTCATGTTCAGAACTGTTTCGGGTTTAATTGATGTTTTTTTTTTTAAATCATAAATGGGAAGCTAACAAGCCTGGGTAGATACACAGAATGTTGTAAGCCCAGAGGCCTTTGTAAACATAACAGTCCAGTGCGAAAACGGAAGTTAACTGACAAAAAATTACTCACATTTAAAGTTGATAACAATTGTAAGGAATAAATGATAAAGTAATCTAAATTATGAAGTGAAATTCATGTCAACCTGCTCAATAAAAACCTATCGCGTTTGACTTCTTAACTTCCACCCATTAATTTTTTTTTTTTTTATTAAGACGATTATTTCATAATTTGACAGTTGTTGATTTTAATTAACTACACGCATAGTTAGTTTGTGAATGTCATTGTCTAGGATGATAATGCAACGGTTTCTTACAATTATTTTTAAAAGAATTTTATATATCAACACCATGACGTAGTTAAGCAATACCACAGATTGATAACCACATAACGAAGAAGGAATCTACTGTAATTACCCCAAGTTTTTGTCCGACAATTTTGGATAAAGGTCGGCTCTTGAAGACTAGAATGGAGGGCAACATTCAAAACGTGCAGAATTTCATCTTAGACACGTCTCCTAATTTTTTTTTTTTTTTTTGGCAAAGGGTGTGTACATGTATTTCATAATGAAATTTAAAATCAAGAATGATAACTAATTTGCTCAATGAGCTACATGCAGTTAAGAATATTGTCGGTGAAAATATTGGGGTGTCATCAATCAGTGCTCTTTGTACTCTATAAATTAAATACTCAATATAAGTAATAAGTGATGCATCTGCCCCTATGTGTTTAATTTTGAAGAGGCCTCACGATTAACACGGCCAAAACAGCACAAAAGTTAATACCAGAATTATACTAACTTCATATCCAGATTAAGAAAATGTCTGTACACGGTAAGATATGAAAGTAACATTAAGTATATAATTACTTTCAGTATATGTATTCAAACGTACTGTTGACAGATGTACACGATCTTTAAATAATTTAGTAGTTATATAAAAGGATTGGACTAAATTGGTAACAGGAAATTAGCTGACTTAGAGCATGCTGATGACGCCGACATTATTAGCAGAACACCGCAGGACTTGCAAAACTTCCTTACCAGAATACATAGAATATCACATTAGGTTGGGCTCAAGATAAATGAAAGACATACAGAGATAATGAGAACGGAATGTGCAATGGAGGATGAAATATTATTGGAAGGAGAACGGATTAATGTGGCCGAATCATTTATGTATGGAGGAACTATGATCTCTAATACAGGGTCTTTAGAATTGGAGTTTAATGAAAGATTAAAAAGCAAACCAGTCAATGGCTAGATTAAGTAAAATTTGGAAATCAAATCACCTGAAATTACATATAAAATCAGGCTATGAATCAGTCTAGTGAGATCGGTGTTACTATTTGGACAGGAGTCGTGGTATTGACAATGAACCTATATCCAGAAGATTTTGTAGATTTGAGAACATATTGTTAGTGAAATGGCAGGACAGGATTAGAAATGAAACTGTAAGAGAGATTACTCGAGTGCCATATGTGGATGAGGTCATGGTTAGTGGTAGATTGAGATGGGTTGTCATGCTCTTTGCACTCCCCAAGGGAGTTTAGTTCACCAAACTTTAAACTGGGCTCCACAGGACACTAAACCAGTTGGAAGGCCCCAGACCTACATGGCTGAGGACTATGAAGCGTGTAGTAGGAGATGATGAAAAGAGTAGCGTTGATTTAAATGTTCAAGATAAAGACGACTGGCTACATCTAGCTGAGACCCTTTTCGTCAATAGGCGTAGGAGGAGCTGATAATGATGCGAAATTGTTAAGTAATTGCCAGGGGTACAGCTACCACAGTTAAATTTACCTTGGTTTGGTATTATGGATTTCTGTAAGTATATTTACGCCGTCGTAGCCCTTATGTGACCGTTTGTCACATTTCAGAAGTTCCTGTAACTAGGTGCTTTTTGATTTGTCTAGCTTTTATTAATAGCTACTCGTGACCCTCTTCTCACCACCCGCGCTCTGTGCCCCCACGTAGAGGGAGTGATAGCGTTGTTGCCATGAAACAGATTTCAGGAAACAAACTAGTTCGGATAGCCAGGTTCACAATATTTGAGATTGTTTGTGTAATGAGTTTTACTCGTTGTTATGATTCGTAAAAAGCTGTGTAAATAAGCTTAACTTGGCCAGTTTGTAATCGGTAAAATTGCGAAATATTTTTCGTAACGATTAGGATTTTCAAGTAATTAAAGTCTTAACCAATGTTTTCTGGGTTGATTTCCATCGTTTCCATTTCTTTAGCATAAAGGCTGACGTTGCAAATGTGAAATTAATTTTGATTAGTTTAAATCACAGTGTTCCTCATTTTCCGTCAAATTATCTGGTGAAGGTATTAATGTTCGTAGGCTCCTCACAGTAATGTTAGAGAAATCAAGCGAAGAAAATAGCTAATTTACTAATTCGGCTTTTATACCAATTTCAATGTTTTGAGAAATAATTGTGTGAAAAAAATAGTGACGGCACTGTTACAGTATAAATAATTTTGTCAAAAGATTTTAACTGAATTTTATCAAAGAAACCGAGGCAACCAAACTTACATTAGACGTACAAAGCAGATTGCCTGCAACATTTTTCATTTGGAAAGCTTTTGCTGACAATCGTTTTCTTCAGCAGAGCATACTGATGCTGGAACATCTCACTAGATGAGCAAGTTACACTGTTTTGACACGTGACAAGTTAAGTGGTATGCCGTGGTGCTCTAAGTCCCTTTATTATTATCTGAATAGGAAGTTCATTATCGTCGTGACCTACCTTGAGGATAAAAGAGATTTGGTTTGGGGGAAGTTGTATGGTAGCGATACCCATGGTTGGCCTTATGAAAACATGCATAGCTGTTCCCTATGCAGTGGTTGATATTAACAAAGTTTTCCTTTCTCCGAGTTGTTTGCAGCTGTGATCAGTTGAGAAGATAACTTTTGGGGCACCATAATGGACATGCAAATTTAGTTTATGCATTATTTGTATTCTATACGAGACTGCCATGTATGGGTGCTTTATGCGTGCCTCACAAAACCTTTATTCCATCACTTTCAAAATTAAAAATGCTATTAGAGACAAATTTTAAGAGTAAAAGGCTACTTCTATTATTAGTACACAAAAGAGTATGAAAAATTGTGTAATGCAGTCGCATTTCTTCACCATGCAAGTGATACCGAGACCATCAAGGCATGTTCTTTTACTACCAAACAAGGAAAAGATGTAGAAAACTCGATCAATTCATCAGATCATGTGGAAATTTTATCTCTGGTAAATTATAATTTTTTCAGTTTCATGACTTCTAATTTTTTAATGTTGTTTTTTACTCTTGGTATTAGGATAAACCTAGATGCATTGCTATCCTCTGGATTAAGTTGGTTTTTATGAATCTGTTATACAAAGCTCTGATTAATTCAGCACCCGGAAGCGCAAGAAACGCATATTTGTCAGCCATTTTTATGGTGTATTACTGACTTCGGCATCTGTCCCTCTTATTTTTATCAACGATGTCTAGTATTCCAGAATATTCTATAATGTATTTATAATAACAATGAATTTCTGGCCATTATCTTCCTGACAGAAAAGTAGGAAAAAACCTCTTTGTTTGCGTAGAGGCCCCTGTTGCTGATTTAAAGTTGTAGAGGAGCTTCCGGTTTTTCCTGTTTCCTTTTGGACTATCTAATATTTGTAAACAAGTGATATTATTCAAGCGTTTCTTTTCTTTCCCTTAGGAAGAATCGAAAATTACAGGTTTTGACTGAATAAAATCATAAATGTGGTTTTGGCATCGACTGAACTTGAGACAATGTAGATAATACGTAATTAGAATTATCATATTAATAATTCAGTCAGTCTGATGTAAAAAAAAAAATGTTTTATTTCCATCTTAGTATTTTCCGACATTGTTTCCACCCTGTCACGTGTCGCATTGTAAAAATGGAATGTGTCAAGTGACATGGTAGTGTTCGTCTCCCACCGCTCTCTGCCTACCCTCCCGTATAGCGTCCCCTTGCCCTGCCATATACCGTCTGTCAGTGTTAGTCATTCATAAGGAATAGATTATGTCTAGCTTTGCGTGTTTGAGTTTCGGCGCCTGCTTCTCTTGGCAGCAAGTAATTGGTAGCAGCTTTCGGTGACCGTATAAACGGGGGAAAAATTCTCTCTTTTATAGGGTCGTTACGAGTGCCATCATATTATGTAAGTTGCTTCCCGAATGAGGAGTGTTTTGCCCACCCCACGGAAGCATGAAGTCTGGCGTTTGCGATCGAGGCATTTGGGTATTCACACTTTTTATTTTCTTTCCTCTATCCACAGGCTTTGTACTTCATTCTCTTATCGATCAGTTTGTTTTTAAATGTATTTGGAGGGGTAGGGGTATTTCTTTACATAGAGAGCATCATAAAGATAGAAAAGAAATTATAGAAATATCCCAGGTATGTTTTGATATCACCAAGCCAGATGCGGTAACTGACATTTCAAAAGTCTATTAATAATTTTCTATGGAAATATTTTCAAGAAATGAATAATTATTTATATTAAGTAGTCAACTTTATCCATGATTTTATATTTGCTTGTTATTTATTAAAATGGTATTTGAAGGTAAGGATTTAGTAAAATTATTCCTTGCTTATATTTGCCACTTTAAAATTGACATGTAACTAAATTGTATTCGAACTTGAGTATAAAGATCAATTTGCTGTGGCATTTTATCGATGAGAAATAATTCTAATGATTATATGAAATGTTTCTTTAAATCTTACAGTAAGATATTAACATTGCCTGAAAAAATAACGTCTTTTTTATGTCTACTTGGAGGAAACTGGAAATAAATGGAATATTATTGAAATGATGTATTACACAAATTATACCTTTATTATCTAGATTAATGTTTGTGGTTTTATTACCGTTGTTGTTGGTGGTGGTGGTTTTGCTACAGGATATTTATTTTTCCCCTTCAATTAGTCTGCGCTTGGAATTTTTTAAAAAGAGTCTCGAATATTTATTTGTCCAAATTTGAATATTAAGATTTAGTGACACGGGAATAAATGGATGAAATGGAAATTTCATCCTCGCAAGTCTGAACGGGACTGAAGCAAGATAGATTGGAAGGAATGGAATGATATGAAGTGAGGTGGATGAAGGGGATTGTGAGGGGAGGGGAGAGGATAGGTGAGGTGAGGTGTCTGGGGCGTGGCTCTTCACAGTTTACACGCACACATCACTCTCTTCTCAGCCCCTCCCAATTTCCCCTCAATCCCCTCTCTTTTATCCCTCCTTTTCTCTCCCTCCTCCCCCTTCCCCAATTTTCCTCGGTGCAAAAGCTTTGTACACATGCTTCTGCTTGTCTACACTTTTCTTGCTACCTCCCTGCTCAAATCCCGTGTCCCTCCCCTAGGGCCAGAATAAGAAATTCAAGACATTTGCGAATATTTGTTTCAGTTTCCGTACACGTAAACAACGCAGCAGCTGTCTACATGATTCTATCAGTTTTAAAGGACCTTTTCGTGTGTTGAAAGCGATGTGTTGAGTAAAGAAACCATTTTGATTACAAATGATTTTTTAAAATGCAATGTTCGAAGTTTTTAAAGTCCCGAAATAAACAAACGAAGATGACAATGAATTGCAAATTTTAGGTATTTGCTCTTTCTTATATTTTTTTTCTTAATTTCAGTTTCTTCGATAAATAGTATTTCTAAATACTACCCTTTCTATTTAAATTGTATTTAAAGTGTATTCTTGAGGAAACTATCCATTTCCTTGTATGATTCGTCATTAAAGGTGTAGTTTGGGCTTTAATGGACATGAAATATGGAGTTACAAAGGAAATCCAAAATCAGACTACAGTATGTTTGACCTATTTTTGTATCAACAGCCATCTCTCTCTCTCTCTCTCTCTCTCTCTCTCTCTCTCTCTCTCTCTCTCTCTCTCTCTCTCTCTCTCTCCTCACAGAAATAATGTATCCGAATTCGTCAATACGACAAGCTATGTAGAATTGAAATTTTTAAGTATTGCTTAGGCGTTGCGTAATACTAATGGATGACGTCTTGATCATTTCTCTGGGAATGGATAGCATTGAAAGCTGTGTACTTATTAGTTACATTGTCCTGCGAGTCTTTACAGGGAAAACTGGTGTGAATAATAGATGATGAATCTAGTCATGACTTGGATACTCTTGACTAAAGGCAGGTGTAATTGCGAATAGTCACGTTGTCCAATATATGTGCAATCCAACAACAGCACGCCCATATGCTATACTAGAATATGGATTTTGTATACATTTGTTATTGTAAATTTTGGGTTTGCTTCAACTCCGTTAATTATCTCCCATTAAATAGAGAAAAATTATATCATTAATTCAATTGGCAAAGGCTATCATAAGCATTTAATGAATTTAGTTGCCTTTTAGTGCTGGGAAGGATTCGAAATTAAACGGGATGAAACATAGGCCTATTGTAAGACACTTAGAATTTTCCATCAGCGAGATCATTTCTCATTTCACTTTCTGGTTTACATATTTACAAAACGCACACTTGCAATTCTGGATAGTAAAATAAGTAATAAGAACATCCGATTGAATGAGCTATTGTTGCTGTCATATTTCGATTTTTTTCTAATATATTGGGAACGTATGGTGTTACCTTCGTCTTTTTCGAGGCAAGAATGCTGGTGCCGACAGCAAGATCGATGGCAAGCGAGACATTTGCGATAAGCATCGTATCTGCGGTATACGTAAAAGAACCTCATTCAGTGGTACCTGAAGTGTATATTGGATGACACATCTTCCTCTTTCGGTTCATCCTATTACTATTTTTAATGGAAAGCAAATCATATCCCACAATATGCGGGTTCTTGTCTGCATAGTTTCCAAATCGAAGGGTGGTTTTTAGATTAATATTGAAAATGGAGTAACGGTGATAAGCACGTTGATGATTGTTATTGCATTCATTGTTATTTAATGTTAATGGTATTCTGAATGGAAAATTTTAGTCACACTCCATAATGCCATTTAGCAGTCTGCATTAATTTACCCCATCCCCAAAAATAAAAAATGTAAATGTTAATGATTATTTGCAGTTTGCATGTATTGTGGAAGTACACTTGCACAGTAATTTAGTCCATATTATCTCGCTACGAAACTTTGGTACTTTCGAGGACGAACTAAATTTTTTCATATAGGCTTTTTCCCATTCGTAATTGCTATTTCGTAGCATGAAGACTTTTGTATATATCTTCCTGTAACGGTTATGTGGTTGATTTTATGTTATACAGTCATAGCTGTAATTCCTCGCAATTTAGAATTTAGGAAATTTTGATTTAATATTTTCAATATGAGAGTTTGATTTTAAAGCTTACCACTTCATATATATATATATATATATATATATATATATATATATATATATATATATATATATATATACATATATATATATATATATATATATATATATACACACACACTTTGTATATCTATATTTTTGTATATTTTCCTGTAATACGTTAGTGGACATGAAATTATTTCCAGCCGTTTAGTTAGTGTGGTTAGGCGAGTCATTTCTACCACAGATGCCAGCTCTTATTATTGAAAAAAAAAAGCTCAAGTGTAACATAAACCAATGGAATTAACGAGAGCTAGAGGTTTGTTTAGCCAGCCATTCCTGGTAGGTTTAGGAAATGTCGAATGAGTCGTTTATAGGACGTCGACAAAGACAGTGTGTCCAAAGGAAATGGCTTCTCGCTCATGTGCTTGTTTGGCTTTTTATCGTTAATTAAATGAGAGAGAGAGAGAGAGAGAGAGAGAGAGAGAGAGAGAGAGAGAGAGAGAGAGAGAGAGAGAGAGTTACAATTGGGTTTTTTATATTTTGGTTCATCGGTTTTGTTTGATATTGATGTTGATCACTAGTCGCCAGTTATATGCGAGCTTTGCTAGGTAGGGGAGAAAAACAAATGATATAAGTTATTTTGTCACGTTATATGAAATGTGTTCAGTTGCATTGCAAAGTTGAAACCTCCACATCATGACTTAGCAGTGGGCTGCTGATGAAGATGGCAGTAATTTTAAGTCCTGTAAGCATCTTTTGTAATTTATAAGAACATTAAGGTTTTGTTTTCTTGAAAATTTGAGACTTGTTAAGTGCAGAGGCAGAATTATTCCTGATGTGGGAATTTTTCCTATGAAAATTTACATTACCTTTTCCTGCATTTGTGTTACATAGAAAAGGCAAGTTTTACACAGTGAAGTGGTGCTGACATCACCTTTTCTGTGATGTAGTTTACGTCAGAAATTTGAGGACCTCATCTATGAAGAGTTGGTGGTCAGGAATATAATCTGAAACTAATCTGGATTAATTAGAATTGTTGAATCTTTAAAAAGTTACATAGATTGAGGTACACGGATTCAGCGGAATATTTTTAAAGGTTATCATTTATATATATATATATATATATATATATATATATATATATATATATATATACATATATATATACATATACAGTATATATATATATATATATATATATACATATATATATACATATACAGTATATAAATATATATATATATATATATATATATATATATATATATATATATATATATATATATATATATTCGCAGTATCTGTTGTTAAAACGATTCAGTTCTTCCCTTTCCTATTCAATATTCAATAATAGCTGTAATTTTAATGCTGGAGAAAAAGGTAAAAATTTACGAATGGTTGATTGCATATGAAGCATGTACTAGCAAAGCTATGATTCGTCATTTGAACGCTTGCCATTTGCAAGTTTACTCTAATTTATAACACGTATCCGCTTGTGTAAGGACACATACTGACAATTATGGCTGTGCATTAATAGTACAATATAAGCAGTGTTATTTGCACCTGCAATGCGACATTTCACGAAAATTCAGTATAATCACGATATTGACACAAGCTGGGCTAATGTGTTCGTGGCCATAAGTAGAACTGCGATATCTTAGGAATGGCCGAAGAAACATCTTTTGGACACACCAGTCAGATAATTTTCAGTAAAATTAAGTTTGAGTGAGGACCCAGTTGCCAGCCAGGAACAGATGTTGTTAAGTCGGGATTTCATTTTACATATTTATTTATAAACTGACTATATCAATACTTATCCATATTCTTACATGTATTTACACTTCAGAGAAGTTATACCCTGTATATATTTTGGATGTTAAAGGGTCTTAGTTTCCACCTGTACTTAGACAACTCACACCTAACTTGCATAACTTTACTGATCCAGCGACAAGGTTCATCGAACTGGAAACGTTTTCTTTGTGAATTCAAATTTGTCCGTGATCTTGATCTAGGACGCGTGTTGCCTCACGTATAATTGAGTGTATATGTCCTGTTTGCGTCTTGTCCCTGGAACTTTGAGGAGAAAGGCCAAACAATAGTATGTTAGTATGTTTCTTGAATGACGGGATGTCCATGCGCTGAATAAGGGAAGGTATGCTGGGTGTTGTCCTCAAATACTTACTTAACCTGCAACTCCCCTTCCTTCCCCACTACCCCCCTTTCTTCCTGTATGAGCCTCACCTTCACCAATGTCGGGGAAATGTATCATTATTCATCCATTTTGCCTTGAGCCACTTTTTGCGGAAACTGCATTATGATATTGCTGGTGTATCCTTTTGCTGAAGAAGAGTTTTATTCTACTTCTCATAATAAATCTGATTCAACATAAAGCATCAGTATTGTATGTTTACACAGTTACGTAGAGAACGTATTCTTTTAAAGAAGTATAAAATGCTGGTTAGTGACATGAAAGTTTTCATATATATATATATATATATATATATATATATATATATATATATATATATATATATATATATATATATATATAATATATATATTGTATTGTATATGTGTATAATATGTATGATAAAAACCAACACGATATCATGTTAAAATAAAAATGTGTTCTTCAGATCCTATAATGATGATTATAAGACTTCTTGCAATGAACTCTGCTCAGCAACCATGGTGGATCGCTTCACATGCACATTGGTGACTATTGTATGACGAGCTCTCTCAGCTTGGTGCTTTTTCAGTGCTGCTCTCCTTTACCCAATATTACATCTGTCTGATGTTTGTCTTATGGTGTTCTGTTTAGGGGAATTAGCCTGCATACGATGGTTAGGCTTTTAAATAGCTTTCTTTTTGTCGTCAGCCTATGTAGAAAACGTCAGTTATTCAAGTCCCTATAAGTAATCGAACAGGGTGAGTTACCAGACTCTTACGTGTGATAGTTTTGAGAGTCTCCCTTTCGTTATTTTTTTCCCTTCAACGATAGACTAAGACTCGATAGAATACTTGAAATTCTGTGACTGTAGTGGGTTTTGAGCACTATGGATCAGAATTAAACACAACTCTACATATTTTTTACTTTATTCACTATCTCCACCCATATGCTATCACATACATTCACTTATAACAACTTACATTAGTACCGTCGATGATACTTCTCAAACCTAAACTTACCTATTTTGATATCGGCCATCTTCGATTTCAAAGAATCTAATGTCCTACTTTCTTATAAACTGTAATATTACATTTCACA
>NC_090739.1:81064397-81241897 GCF_036898095.1 Palaemon carinicauda
CCAGAAACGGTGAATCCTGTTTTCTATTAGTTTTGGCAGGCATAAATCTTGCCTCTTTTTCTCTCTCCATGATCTCCTATCAGAGACTTCCCTAATATTTAGCTGCAGGTGTAAACAAGGCCGTTTTATGTTGCTCTCAAGGCAGTTTGGTTTTAGGGGTTATAATTGAAGGAAAGTTGTAAAAGTTTTACCACACACATACATATTAAGAAGAGAGAGAGAGAGAGAGAGAGAGAGAGAGAGAGAGAGAGAGAGAGAGAGAGAGAGACGCAACACCTCCTATATTTGATCACAGTATATAATTTGGATTATTGTTTGTCCTTTTTGACTAAGTAATATTATTTTAGACAATGTCAAGCCACGCAAGTTTTGCCTCCATTCATCGTTTCGACTTCACCTATCACAAGTGTTTTATATTCATATATTTTCTTAAGTCTTTTTCTGCCCTGTCTGATATTATTCTTAAACCTCTGGTCTGGACGCCACGAATTCAAGAGGAAAGTTGTAGGATATACAGTAGATCCGTGTTCAAATACATTTTTTTTTTCTCAAACCACTTTGTAGATTTCGACTACGTAGTGATGTCGCATTGCCTCTTTTTTCGCTGTGTTGGGTACGCAACTCATTATTGTTGAATTCATTTTTTTTATCATTCATGAGGGAATTTAAAGAATAGGTCAGCACTCTCACTTCGTTGCTGATTCATTTATAATAAGTAAGATTTATTGCAGCTTGAAATAGATGAAGAATGCTTGATTTTCGTCAGGAAGTCTTTTTTTTTTATTGTGTTTAGTGTAAGTGAATCGTACTTGATAGTGAACAATTTTATGAGTAGAGTTTACTCCTATACCATTATGATGCGTCCTTTTTGGTGAAATATATTTTGACTTTTTCACTGAATTTTGCTGAAACTGTATTAGGGTTTTTCATAGCTAGCGACGAAGAAGAAAAAAAAAAGTAATTTATGTTTTAAATCCTGATTACATCGGAATGGAAATGTGAAACTTGAGTTTTAGATGAAGAACATTTGAGTTTGATCTGTAGGAAAATTAATTCTTTTACGTATATATTTAAATGCACGTGCTATCGTTTTCTATGCAATTTTTATTATTTCTGAATGCATGAAAATTTAATGCTTTATGTATTATTGAGAGATGTTCATGTGGCTGTTGTATATGTATCGAATACGTACAAGATTGTGTAATATGACTTAATCATTTAAAATATGAATACCTGACTGACTTGTCCTTCGTAAGAGCGTTTCACCAGGAATTGCCTTCATTTTAAGCCCGATACATTTACGAAGTTATATTTAGTGTTGAGTGTGTTGCATTATCTAATTTTAGAAATTGAGCTTTTATTTCTTGTGCTGTAATAATCTTTTATCACAAATTCATCTAATGTCATGGAGCCGTTTGATGAAAATATTAAGAGTCGAGGCTACCAAAGAATTCAGGGTAGAGCATGAAGTCTCTTTGTAGGAGGGAGGGAAAGAATGCGTGTATTATTTTTAGTTTGTTATGCCCCCACGTGTTATGAGGTGTGGTCGGGCTAATGAGAGAGCAGAAACTAGAGGTATGCGACTTGCACTTCCCTCCCCTCTCCCCCTCGCCATTCCCCTCTCCTCCTATATCTCCACTCCTTCAGCCTATATCCATTACCCCGGTCCCTTTCCCAACACTACTCCACTTCCGTAAATGGGTTTTACACAGACTGCGATATTTTGGAGGCAATACTTAAGGCTATAATGATACGGGCTTCGTTCTTTGGGTCATTTTCTTTGAAGGATAGATGTACATCGGGTTGACGTTCCCAACAAGATAATTGCAGAATAAAAATTTTCAAAGCTGACATATTCTTCTTAGGGTGCTACAATTATTTTTAAAACAGTAGGAATAATATGTGACATCTCTTGGTTTCATTCATTTGATTCCTATATTGCAGAATATATTCTACCAAACCCTGAGAGAAAATTATCTGTTAAACTGCATATCCTGCGATGTTCTTTAGGAATCAGTCTTGTGTTGATTTTTGTGTTTTGATGATATTTGTGATATTTATTTGAACATGTGATTAAAATCAACTCAAGTAGCTTTCACGATACTAGAATTGAACGATCCTGTCGCTTCGGGATCGACAGAAACCAGTTCCCTTTTAAATTTAGTTTGGGCGTATCATCGTTGCTGCCCCCACCTACGTTGATTAGCAAAAAACGTAAATAGTTTAAACTGTAACTTTTTCTGTTGCGTTTATGTAAAGATATTGTCTTTTGTTGCGTTTATGTAAAGATATTGTTTTTGTTGTACTTGTGATGTTTTATTGATGCGTACATGGTAAATTTCTCTTCGAATTAAGATTTATCTTTCTTTGTGAAAGATTGTTTTCTGGAAAGTGAAATGAACTGTAGATTGTACCAGAGTATCAGTTTGCATTGGTAGCCATCTGCTGCGATGGAAGGTATAAAAAATCTCGCTCTCTTAGCATGGAACGTGGTTGCGTTTAGGTCAAGTAACTGGGACAAGGTGAGCAAGTCCGGAGTGGATAGACGTGGTTGAGAGAGAGAGAGAGAGAGAGAGAGAGAGAGAGAGAGAGAGAGAGAGAGAGAGAGAGAGAGAATTAACATCGCAAGAGAAATGGGTGTATTGCATCGGTGATAGGTGGAGCACCTGATGTAGAAAGAAAGTGTTATAGTTGGAGAGAGTGGGAGTTCGTTAAATAGACGCATGAGAGTGATATGGGTAGGGCTAGTTCGTACGCTTAGTGGCACACTCATCAATTAATTAATGTTAGTTTATAGCAGCTGTCGGATCTGAGTTTGTATTTGTTGCCTGGCAGCCTTTAGAGCCTTGATTGTTGAAGGAGCAAATTGATAATATTGGTTTTTCACTTCTCATTTCCTATGTTCTGAATGTTTTATGGAAAGTATAGATACTCTTATTGGTTTATAGGTAAAGGATATAATTTATGTTGTTTCTGTTCTTGAAATGTTTTATGTTTTATTGTTTACATGTATTATATAAAGCTAGCAGGATAAATCGATGTCTTCAACTCTCTAACCCTTTAAGAATAAGTTCGAAGCCTGGTCTTGGTAGATACACTTTTTTTTTATTTTTTTTTTCCAAATGGGTGTAGGATAGTCTCAAGGTATTGTGAATCCTATATTAGGAGGTATTCAAGTAACTGAATATTTAAAAGTATAAAAAATGCATGATAAATGTGAAATGTGTGTGTGTGTGTGTGTGTGTGTGTGTGTGTGTATGTATTGAATCTATTTTCCTTTCAGTATCTTTTATTTGATATTGTCTGTGAGTCTGATTTTAGAGATATTTAGAACATGATGATTGCAATCATGTTTTTATTTTGTTTACGGTATTGATCTCGTACCTATGATACTAGTGTGGTGTGGTCACTGCTTAAGTTGTCGATGGCTCACTTTCCGTCTGGGTGCATAGAAATGCCACCTTTGAAGAGGTTGCCAAATCTAAGAGTGGTGGCTCTGTTGCTGTTTGTAGTTGCTTAGCTTGCTCATTATCGTTTCCCCTTATTTCGTTGTTAGCTGCATACGTAAGCTCTATTTTTGCCTCGTTTCATTTTGCCCGGCCCGGCGGTTTTTTTTTTCCTGCATAATGGGTGTTAATGTCATTTCTACCAGGATTTGCTGTATTTGTCAACCTGATTATAATTCAGATTACAATACAATCTGTTTTGAATATATTTAACATGGAAGTACAATCTTGAATGGGGCATTCGTCTTTTTGAAAAGTTATTATTTATTTTTAGTTGGGCCAGACAGATAAGTCGATATTCACTAAACCTTTGGGTAGCCGATTGTTATTTGAGATCATATTTGAGATAGACTCATCTTAGGGTTTTGATAGAAGACATTAGATACACATTTTGATCTGTAATATTCTTACCCAATTCTGGCTAAATAAGATTAATCAAATTGAATGTGCTTTTAATGTGTAGATAAATCCAAGTAGTTTAGATAACTGGTGGTAATTTTCGGCGTAGGGGTCGCTCCGTATGGTATCCAACCTGTAGGCAGAACTTTTAACCCTTTGCATCATGCTTTAGGGCCCCAGTGACTCCGGTTTCCCTTTCACTTGTCATATTGTCTAAGCATTTTAGTGGAAGTCTTGGTAATTTATATAAATTGACAGTGTAAAGAAAAAGAAATATATGTTTTTTTGTGTGTGTAAAGTGCATTCATAAATAAAATTTTTGGGTTTATTTTGATACCATTGTGTGTATTTCAAATTAAGGTAATTATTTGATACCATTGTGTGTATTTCAAATTAAGGTAATTAACATATTGAGATTTATGAGACCACATTTTCATCAAACAGCCAATAAGTAAACTAAATGCTGATGGCCTTAACATCTTCGATCTTTATAGGGAGTCTCTCCGTTAAGATCTTGCAAATTTAAAGGTCTGTTAGTCTGTCATTGAAAATTGGTACAAGTTCCAGAGCATAGCTTTTGGATAAGTTTTTTTTTCTAAAAATTTTAGAATTCAGTTCTCTTCACGCAATTTTCTAATATAACCCTTGAACGTTTGAAAAAATGCTTATGTAAAGCACATTGAAAAGCTTACAAAGTCTACACTTGAAAATGATTTTTATGTAATATTCTTAGTTTTATCAAATTTCGAAGATAACAGATTTCGTAGAGTTCTGCAAGATACATTAGATTACGTAGCTTACATTCTCTGGTTTGGAGCGTTACCTTCAAATGGTTTATTGAAAGGGACATATTTGAAAGGGAACTACGGACATTGAAGGCGATCGAGAGAGAAAAACTGGAGAATTGTTTGCGTATTACGGTGTGTCGTAACAGGTTCGAGAAACAGAGGAATTCATAAATGATAATGTGTGGCCAAATAGGTTAGTAGACTTCAAAGACAGATCATCATTTTGAACTGGTTTGTTTAAGTGATTATGGCTAGTAATTCAACTTAATATCAAAGTTTGGAAATACCACTCAACTATATAAATAGCAAACGCTGGGAAAGTATCTCACTGTTTAGGAAAACCATGGGAATAGCCTTGATATGCGCAACCTTGTGACTTTTGGCAAATAATGTTGAAACTACGTTAATCTTTTTAGAAGAATTCATCCGCCACGTTCCAATCGTTTTATGGGTTCTTTAATGAATATATTTATCCAGTCACCCAAAATACACTTTTGGTTGTGTGTCTATATATATATATATAATATATATATATATATATATATATATATATATATATATATATATATATATATATATATTATATGTATTATAGCCACGTCAGCTTTCGTGATTTACACACACACACACACACACACACACACATATATATATATATATATATATATATATATATATATATATATATACACTCATCCATACGTAGATATACACAGGTATTGGTAAAATCACATTAAGCGTCCATCATGCGCGAATCCACGTAAAGAAAAGCTTAAGATTGGATTGGATGGGGATTATTATTATTATTATTATTATTATTATTATTATTATTAGCCAAGCTACAACCCTAGTTGGTAGAGCAAGATGCTATAAGCCCAAGGGCTCCAATGGGGAAAAATAGCCCAGTGAGGAAAGGAAATAAGGAAATAAATAAAAGATGAGAACAAGCTAACAATAAATCATTCGAAAAACTGTAACAACGTCAAAACATATATGTCCTATATAAACTATTAACAACGTCAAAAACAGATATGTCATATATAAACTATAAAAAGACTCATGTCAGCCTGGTCAACATAAGAACATTTGCTCCAATTTGAATTTTTGTAGTTCTACTGATTCAACTACCCGATTAGGAAGATCATCCCACAAATTGGTAATAGCTGGAATAAAACTTCTAGAATACTGTGTAGTATTGAGCCTCGTGATGGAGAAGGCCTGGCTATTAGAAATAACTGCCTGGGTAGTATTACGAACAGGATAAAATTATCCAGGGAGATCTGAATGTAAAGGATGGTCAATGTTATGAAAAATCTTATGCAACATGCATAATGTACTAATTGAACGACGGTGCCAAAGATTAATATCTAGATCAGGAATAAGAAATTTAATAGACCGTAAGTTTCTGTCCAACAAATTAAGATAAGAGTCGGCAGCTGAACACCAGACAGAAGAACAATACTCAAAACAAGGTAAAATGAAAGAATTAGATCCTTAGATGATATTGACATCGCCATACCTGCAATTAAATTAAACACTGATACATCGTATTTATGCAGAATATAAAGTCCATTGAGGCACCTTCTTGGTGACCTCCGATAAGTCTGATTTTATAAAAAAATCAAATCGGAGCTTAGATATTCTTACGTGTTACCACAAATAATATATTGAACTTATTATTTTATACATTTTGAAGTGTATAAATTAATTTGAACGGAAATTCCTCTTAAAATGTATATTATATGGATATGAGCTATCCTTTGTCTCCTCTTTTGTTTTATATGTATGTATATATGTATATATATGCTACTTGTGTACGTGCGTGTGTGGGTGTTGGGGTGAGATGGGTAATATTTTCTTGAGATGGAAATGAACGCTTTATTTGAGTCCTCTCAAATGGTTTTATGTTATTTTATTGCCTTCTAACTTAATGAGTCACTCGTTCTAAGTTTCATTCTAGAATAAACAAGTAACCCAATTTTAAGCTCTGGTTTTGTCTCCAGTGACCCTTTATGGTCTTTTTATTTCATATGGCTTATCTGAGGTCATCAAGAAGCGGATTCCACGGTTTATATAGTATAAAGATATTCTATAAGAGTTTTTATGTCATGCTAATTTTGGAGATGTCATCAAGTCGAAAGTACTAATTCGAATCAAGTTTTTCTCTTCTTTTATATGCACATCCACATACACTTAAAACAATTACGCGCATGTTGTCTCTTTAATGCGTACAGTATAATAACTAGCAATATATTTTTACTTTTATAATGCAAATTATATCAAATTCTTAAAACATTTGACATAGTAATCGTAGTCTTGGCTTAAGTAATGTGACGCTTCCATTGTTCAAGGGCCAAGTCTCGAATAGAAATATCTTTTACTTTGTAATTTTGAGTTTGGTTTTAGAACTTTACGTTTGATATTGTCTTAGTGCCTCATATCCGTAGATCTATCAAATATCAATATTTTCGGATCTCTCCAGCCATTCAATAGCAGCGGGTAGCTTCTTTTGAACAATACAGCGCTTACTACCGAAAATGAATTATCTAAGCTGCTAATTTTAGTATATGAAAACAAGTAAACAAATTTCTAGAATTGCCGCATTCTTGCAGTAATAATCATGAAACTAAATATTTTTCCTTACTTCCAAAAGGGTCTTCAAGGTTATGGATGCCTTTTATTCAAATACTTTTCATTTTTAATCTCTGGTACAACATTCCACTCGTATGTACTGTACTCTTACTTTTTACGGTATATTACCTAAAAAATTATTTACAATTATTTCGGTTACTTTATAACATGAGGTATACTCATCATTTAAAAGAAATCATCCTAATATTGATCTATTCGTTATATATACAGTATAAAGGGCTGTTAACGGTTTAAGATTTGTTAGTAGACGATATATGAATTTGAATAAATTATTCCACGTTTTTGGTTATGCGACATAAGAAAAATGTTGCGTTAATTCAATAGAATTCCTTGTAACACCTGTGGGATAAGAAGCAACATACTTTAGTAGTGCACGCAGCCCCACTTTCATATGGAATATATCTTTTATTTTAATGTGCCATGATACATGTGGCAGTATTGTAATGAGATTATGGTTGTATCTTTAAGTGGTAACTGTGATTTTATTTTGTTGAAATTGAATTTTGTCACCCTTTTAGGGTTCAGAAAACTTGCCATGGTTTGCCATTTGTTAGAAGTAATCCCTCATGAAATGCTGAAGTCTTGAATAAATCGCATGGCAAACATTTGCAAGCTTTCTAGTACTTGATTCGGATAGCACATAATAAGCTAGCAGAGAATCATTGATTGATTTTGATTATATTCCATGTGGCAGACGTTAGGATCTTGAACTTTTCCCTTTGTACATATGCTTCTATTAGGAATGTTGTCTTCTGTTACCTAGAGGCTCTATACCGATAGGAAAGCGTGCACGTGGTGCCCTTCGTCGTGGCTTAGTCATAGCTATTGATTAACTAGGTATTCGGAATTTGAACCATGTTATTGAGGTGTGTGTATATATATATATATATATATATATATATATATATATATATATATATATATATATATATATTATGTGTGTGTGAACTCTGATTGTATGTATCTATGAATGACAGACAGACTGGAAATTTATATGAGTGGTGTTGATTGATCTGCATGATGTGTTGTGAATCACCTGTGAGTGAAACATGCATATTTCAAGTGCGGACGGGTGTAGCTGTGGTGTCGATCGGTGGGTATGATTTAGGACAGGGGTTATTTCCGAGGGGCTATCTCCCCCACCTCTTTGAACTTCCCCCCGGACATAGAACTGCCCCACCCTAACTTCCCCTCTCGTTGCATGATAGCTTCTCATTACGATTGTATTGCCTCGTGTGAAACTGGAACTTAAATAGCCGGCTGGGGTGAGTGCGTGCACCCTTTCTCGCTATTGATTACAAAGCAACTTGTAATAAATGTCGATACCGTCGTGTGTCCAGCAGGATAGGTAAAGACTAACCTTGCTGACTATGACACCGGTCTGACTAAGTACACTACCTTCTTTCCTGCTGCTCTTAGGGCTTCGATCGGGTTTCGTTACATACTGCTTTTCCCCACACTGCAAACACTTGAATTTGTGTTGGGGTTTTTTTCCCTTCAATTGAGAATAGTTCCTTGGATGTCATCTACAATGGTCACGGTTATCCTTAAAAATCTCTCTCTCTCTCTCTCTCTCTCTCTCTCTCTCTCTCTCTCTCTCTCTCTCTCTCTCTCTCTCTCTCTCTCTCTCTCTCATAGGGAAAGCTATGAATGGTATGCGACTGTAGATGCTTATCCACAAGTGTTTGCGAATATAAATTATATACATGATTCAGTTGATACACCAGTTGGTGCTTATATAATTCTGCTCAGGTGGTGGGTAGGATAAGAGAACCATAGTGCAAATCATCAAAACCTCTATATGTAGCCTATATCGTCGTCGTCATCATATCCTGTGCCATTGCAGGTTATTTACCGGTTTCATAATGTTTAAGTGTTTCGTCATCAGGTCTTGCTTTCGCGCAATGCCATGTACCACCCCTTCTTTTTACGTTTTTGTAAATGACATTCGTTGAGTTTTATCATGTATTATATCAATATTGTCTAATTCACGATATGCCCATAATTGACAACAGGATTATTAATTTTTTTTTTTTGTTATTTAAAGTTATGGAAAAAGAATTCCATTTGTCTTATGTTTAGTAATTATTATATTCTTGAATATTTCATTGTAGTGTTAATATTATGTAATCATCTGAATTTATTTTGTGTAAAAATTTCAACTGATGTAAATGTTTAGCTTTGCATTTCATTATAGCTTTTGGTCCCTTGTTCTCATGGTCATAACGTTTATATCTATCATTTCTTGTGTTAAGGTAAGCCTAAATATTAAAAATTTTTATAAAAATATTCCCAGGAGGTAACTGTTTGATTAGAAAAGTTTCTTTTGAAAATAATGTTAATCAAAGAAAACAAATTGCACCTGGTTGCTTATGCATGTGAGGGTGAAATTTAGTTGTCTTTCAAATATGTAACAACCGATGCATGACTAATTTCAGTAGAGATGATTGTATTTTACACCTCTAATACTTAGCAATCGCTATTGGTAAGCCGTCCCCGTTCAATACAGAAACTATAAAACTGCCTCATGTCATAAGTTAAATCGGGGTCTCTTCTAGAGTAAGCGACGTCATGCTCTTCATTTCTATTATTTTACGTCAAACATGTTTTTTTTTTTTTTTTTTACCCCTCTGAATTATCTCTCTACTTTCATTGTTCCTCGCGTAATTGCGTCCAACTACTTGTACTGGATGAAGGATTCTTAACAGAGCGTATGATAGCGAAGGTTGATTTTTAACAGACTTATTTTTCCTTTATTCTTTGCCAATTTTTTTTTATTTTTTATTTTTTTATTTTTTGTGGGGTGGATAATTGGTGTTGTCGTCATTTTAGTGTTGTTAGTAGGCAGAGGATGTATTCTTTTGTGCTGCGGGAAATAAGTGATAAGGTGAGTCATTGGGATATATGCCGGAAGTGGTATCATGGCATCTGTCACCTGGATTCACACCTGTAATTTGGTTCATTCCCTTAGCTTTTATACGCTATTCAACCACATAGAGTGTGTGGGGAGAGAAAACACTCTCTCTCTCTCTCTCTCTCTCTCTCTCTCTCTCTCTCTCTCTCTCTCTCTCTCTCTCTCTCTCTCTCTCTCTCTCTCTCACACACACACACACAACCTATATCGTATTGGGTTTTCGAAGTGACTCTTTGATTTGGACATAATCAAATTCCGTTGTGGTTTTATTCGTCATTTGTTATGCTCCTAACTTCAGGTACATATTGTATTGAATTTCTCTTAAATTTTGGGGCTTATCTCAAAGTTACACAAAGTTTGTTTTTACATTCTAAGAAATTATATGAGAGAGAGAGAGAGAGAGAGAGAGAGAGAGAGAGAGAGAGAGAGAGAGAGAGAGAGAGAGAGAGGCTCCTGTAGAATCAAACCAAGTACAGTTTTTTGTGCGATTTTTTAACAGTACTCTCAATCTTTGTAGGATGAATTGCTATTACCGTGCTGATGGTATATCTTATCATCATTTATGCTTTTACGCGAGTAATTTCACGTGTAATGAAACTATCGTAGGGCATTCTCAATTGTATACAAATGTGTATCATGCTGTTTTGATGGTGGTAGCCCATTTTTTTTAATGTTGTAATTGAATTATATTTATTACATATTTAATTAACTGAACCCATTTCCTTTTCAAACAACCCACAGATAAATTAGTTGGCTGTTTGACTTAATTATTGGATGAACTCTCGTGCCTTCTCCTTGCCTTTTATACATGTCTCTTAGTATGTAGGCTTAGTTGCAAAATTTATGGAATTTCTAGATCATGTATATCATTCATTAGTGCTAGCTATTAAAAAATTGTTGAGCTAAAAAGTTACTACAAATAGTCATGGTAACCTACGTTAAGCCGTTGATTTTGAATTGTTCTTGTTTTCTGTCTTGCAATTTTGACAATATAATAAACTTATTTTCTTCTGCTATAGTAGTTGATAATTTTATAGTCGATTATTCATCTGTTTTAAGTTCCCCAAAATTATGGGGTGCGGCGTTTTGATTTTGTTTACTTTATTTAGACTACGATCACCATTCGATAATTTATTTAAGCAATTAACTACAGGTTTTTGAGGGAGGTGCATTTTCTCTCTCTCTCTCTCTCTCTCTCTCTCTCTCTCTCTCTCTCTCTCTCTCTCTCTCTCATAGGAACTATGAAAGACGGTAGTGGGTCTTTAGGAGATGTAATCATTGAGGCAAATTACTATGTCGTGCACAGAACACACACACACACACTCTCTCTCTCTCTCTCTCTCTCTCTCTCTCTCTCTCTCTCTCTCTCTCTCTCTCTCTCTAACCCTTAGGACGTTGGAGGATAAGAGAAGAAGGGGTTGAACGTCGGAACGAACCATGAGTTTATGCTAAGGAACATCCTGTGTTCAGCCCTCCTGTTCTTGGATTCGTTTTAAAAGTGTGAGTGCACATGCATTGTGTAACCCGCGCTTAAGGTTTTATGTGGCAAAACGTCTCTAAAAACTTTTCATTCTTCTTAAAGTCATCGCCTGTTGGTGGTGGCAGAACCACTTCTCTGTTTATACAAATTGGGTCTTGAGCATGGAACTCTACTGTAGTACAGAATTGCTCACAAGTCGATTTTATTCTTTTGTGGTCTATGGGAGTATAAAAATAACAATTCCTTAGTTGTAGCTCTACATATTACGATACTTTTCTTTGTGTGTGAGGAAAGATATCTGTTGTTGACCAATTGTTTAAATACTTTGAGAGATGCGGTATAACTTTTATTCGTCGTTCTGATTGCTCTCGTTGCTGAAATTATAACTGCTGGAATGCAGTATACTACTATACAGCTCTATTAATTTCTCCCAATTCCCTTTTTTTTTCTCGTTAGTCATTTCCTTATTGTTGAATTTAGGTTCTTTTCTGCCAGTAAAGCTAGTTGAAAATTTCCCTAATTAAATTCCTATTTCGTGATTCATATTTGTTATTTATTTCAGTACTCTTCCATATGAAATCATCCTTGTAATTGCTTATGAATTTAGGCAGTGAATCATTATTGAAGCCAATTACGATAAGCCCTCATCCAGTCATATTCAGATATGAATTAGAAATATTTGAAAATAAAACAGGAGTAACTTAGAAAAAAAGCTTTGTAAGCCAAGATGTGACAGTAAAGGTTGTATGGTAACCACTAAGCGTCATTGAACCAAGCTTGCTTGCTAAGATCTGCAAAGTAGTATTCTTCTGTCAACCAGAAATGTTTGATAGGTGCAACATGCTGACTTTCATCGTATTTTATTTTTTATTTCTTTGTATATTCAAGATAATGGTTTATCGCTGAAAATACTTCCCTTCAAGAATGAGGATACTTAACCACGTCGATCACTGTAGGCTGGACATTCATTGTTCCCATTTAACCTCCCCCTACAAGAAAAAAAGTAGGGCTGCAAATTTTTCAAATCAAGTTGTTTTGTTTGTCAATTCATGCATTGTAAGTTATGATATCGCCCATCGCTCCTTAATATATAAACATGAATATTAGGGTAAATATGGTTGCCGTCGCATTTGCCCATTCTTGTTGATTTTAGTTACTTTTTTAAAGTTTTATTTTTTTAAATGGTATATCAAATGCATTATGAAAGAATTAATGGTTCCTCAATAATACATCCGCCATCATTAGTATGTATTACATGCTATGGCTGCCCCCAATCGACGTTGCGCCCTGGCCTCAATATAAAAACGCTTCTTCCCCACATGCTCTTCTCTCTTCTCTTCACACACACTCGGCAGATTGATTTTTTTACCAATGCCATTCATACCATCTTCTCATCCCTACTTGATACGTTTTTCAAAGGGGGTTTGACGCCATCTTTTGTTCTTTGGACACACGCATAGTTGTTAACGTATTGCTATCATAGTCATCTCTCTCTCTCTCTCTCTCTCTCTCTCTCTCTCTCTCTCTCTCTCTCTCTCTCTCTCTCAGGTAGCATATTGTTGTAGTTTACTTAAAAAAGTGTTTTACCTGATATATTTGGACTAGTTGGTAGAGGATTTGCTAAATTTTGAAATTTGGACCCATATGTAGAGGTAAGACGAAACAAACTAAGTTTTTTTTTCCCTCCACAAAATAAACTGGTTTACCCTTGAGTCTAATGACTGATGTATACAAATACTCACATTATTTTCACAGTAAATGAGTTGTTCATGCAATAAATAAGCTTGTATATGGCCTTCGTTCAAATATTTATGAAGAAAAGTGTAAGTCTGGTTTTCTGTCCTTGAGTGAGGATCGGATGAAGCCAGCACATGGCATCACTTGAATACCAAATGCCCACTTCGGGAAAGGAAAGGCTGGTGGTCAAATGTTCCGAAGTCATTAGTGTCCTCTTATATGGGTTATTGTGCTCCTGTGTTAATGGATGAGTTATGTTTTATATGCAGATAAAGGAGAAAGGGGAAAGAATTCTACCTGTAAATTAGTTCCGATCCTCCATTCCGAATTTTCGTGAGAGTTTCAATCACATAGGGTATAGTTATAATATAGCCAAAGGTAATAATTAAAATGTTGCTCGCATCTTTCAATATTGGCTCTACATTAAAACTGGTCATTGTGTAATATGCATCATAATGTTACAATACGAAAACATCGCATTCGAGGTTGAAGGCTTTACCTTAGTGTTGATGCTGGGTTGTAGACCTGATGTCGAATGACCAGCGAGCGATATAATGTCCTGAAAAAAAATGCATCCCTATTTTCTTGGTTTTGGAAGTAGAGGAATAAGTGCATGAATTATAAAATGGTTATCGGTATATATATTACGATTAATGTGCGATTTAAAATACTAGGAATGCTAGTGAAAGAGAAAAGGCACAAGTTGTTACGGGGCTTATGTTACCTGAAAAGAGTAATGTGGAAGTCTAAAATTGGAGGCCATGAATGTACAAGAATTTCTTTTGAAAAGATAGACCAGTCTAAGAGGTTTGGTTAGGTTTAAAAATCAATTGTAAAAGGTGTAAATATAGGTAGGATCGTATACCTCATGATGTCAAAATTAGGTCGATGCAGGAGAGGGAGACCTACTATAGAGCTATGTGACGAGTTTAACATATGTATGGAGTTATGAAATGCATATAGGGTATATCGAATTAGTTTATTAGCCAAAAGTTTTCTGGTTTCTTTTATGAATTCCAGGACATAATAGCATAGTAATATTAATAGTTATTATAAAGAAGTTTGCAAAACAGATCCTTATGTAAACTTTTCGATGTTTTCCGGAAGGAATGGGATCATTAATCAGATATAGCGTGAGTTATAACCTCAACTATATACCATATCTTGGTCTCTGCTCATTAATATATTTTTGTTCCTTTCCTCTCTATGAATTAAGAGAGATGTGTGCCACTGGTAATTGTATTCACGAATCTTTAACAAGGCTGTGTCCTCATTTAGTCGTGTGCCTTTGTACTGCAGGAGATGAGAAAATAGAATGGATATTTATCCGTGGTCTAATGCAATTTTGTCAGTAATCCTCGTCTAAACGACAGTTCTGCTTCAATTTGAATCCCGCAGCAGAAATTATCGTATTTTCAACTGTAATGGAAATTGCACCATTTATCATCATAATTCGTCTGTGTGGGGTAGCTTTCTCCAGTTATGCTAGAAAATTTCATTCTACATTTCTAGTTTCGTCGGTAAAGGTTACGCCATATTAATGTCCCAATGTTTAATTTTCATTTTTATTTCTATTTATACTGAAATTAAATATCTTGTACGTACGTACGTACTCCATTTCATATACTAATGTTCACCGCCGTAACGATTTCTTTTGATTACTGAACTAGTCCTGTTTGTTGAATTTTCAGCCTAGCCTCATAGTAATAAAACTTCACCCTGTTTGTGAAACAGTAAATGGTGTTTAAAGAAAAAAAAAAACCTTGGGAAAATTATCGATAAGCGGTTAATTGGTGCGTAATTATATTGTCTATAGCTACCTTTTTCAGAATCTAACCATAAGACATAATACCGCAGGGAAGATTTATGTAATCTTAATTTTAGATAGCATGTCCCACTTTTTAGGTTGAAACCTTGCCCATATGACGCATAGACTGGAAATTTTAGTATTTATTATATTAAAGTTTTGTAAATATACTTCGTTTATCGTTGTCATATTCGGCAAATATAAAATAGTATACTTACCAGTATTTTGTACTAAAAGTCAATCTAATTATCCTCATGCGCATCAGTTTGTGTTAAATCCGTATCGCAATGTAAGCCAAATAATATGAGCTTCCATTCGGACCAGTATCCTCTTGCATCAGTGGCAGGCAGCGAGGTGGTCATTCTGATTATTATTATTATTATTATTATTATTATTATTATTATTATTATTATTATTATTATTATTATTATTAGCTAAGCTACAACCCTAGTTGGAAAAGCAAGATGTTATAAGCCCAATAGCTCCAAGAGGGAAAAAGCCCAGTGAGGAAGGAAATAAATAAACTATATAAAAAAGTAATGAGCAATTAAAATAAAATATTTTAAAAACCCTAACAACAATATTGCGCCTTATTTCGTAACAATACATTTTGTCTGCTTAGCCTTAGAATGCTTGTCTCTGGTACGGTTGAAAAATGTAATCATCTGATGGAAATTTTGAAATATGTGATTTTTTATGTTTATTAACACATTCATACATTTTTATTTTGTTTCTGTAGCTTGTGGTAAAACACACGTTTTCGTCTTATAAGGTCACGGGTAATTTTTTTCCCTGCCTTCTTTATTTTGGATCATGCGATTATGACATTTTCTTGCTGTCTAACAAAGAACCTAATAATAATGATTTTAGTTGTTGTAGTTTATTACATATGGTCTTGCAATCGTCTGGCTAAATTTGCGCTTTTTTTTCGAGAACTGTTGAAGGTGAGAAAACTCGACCATCGCGGAGCCTAACTTTACTCTTTTCTTCCTTTTTTCTACTGACTCGATCTCGTATTTTCTAATGGTTAGCTATTTGCCAGTGTAAAAAATAAAGTGATTATAGTGCAAGACCTTATTTCGAAGGTTTAAGACAAATTTCGGCGACAATTTGCGATTGAGCCGAGTTGACTCTTGCTGGCGGCTGTTGAAGCCAGGTTTGGTGAGGACACCCAAGGACGAGCAAGGATGGCGCGGTTGCTCGTGCTGTTGCGTCCGACGCTGTTGCTGCTGCTGCCGGCTCTTTTCTGTTGGCTTCGTTGCACATTGCAGTCAGATGCGATGGAGTTGTTCTATCGCTCACATCGCCAAGCAGTCATTTGTTCCACAAAAAAAAAAGAAATAATTTTCAAATTGAATTTTTTATCCTTGATGTCTGAAATTTTAAAGAGCATATCGATCTAGTCAGACCTCTCTATTTGTAAGACTTGCTATATTAGGTTTTTTTCTTTTTTAAGATACTTACAAAAGGATATTTTCACCACTGAATGAAGATTTTTCAGATGCTAATAATTTTCTCGAAGTTTTGAATGTCTTTTATCATTATTTCCTCATACGATGATAAACACTCAACAGAATGTGAATTTTCTTTCGTGCCAATTCGAACAGGTTTCCAGTGTCCTCCTTTGAGGAGATCAAGGTTAAGAAGAGTACCCCCTCCTAGACCCCTTTAACCCCAGTCATGATCCCTTCCTCCCCTCCGATATCCCCTGCTATTCTTAACGAATATCCCCCATCCCCTATAACGTGGTCTTCGATACCTTGCACGAACGCTTCTGGGTGGTTGGGTGGGCGAGGGGTGGTGGATGGATTGGTGGGTGGATAAGGTTGTCACATACCTCAGCGTACCAAGGGCATGGAAAGATTATCATTGCTGTTGCAATTTTCCCTCACTAGACTATTTAATCAAGCTAATTATTTGAAGCACATATACTACAACATATTTGTATTCTAACATTAGTTAATTAAGCATGACCGGTGAAAGGAAATAAATTTTTTCGTTTTACAAAGGTTCAGTCTTAGCTCAAGTTTAGGGATATTTGTAGCTTGTGAAATATCGTGTAATAAGGCATTTTCGCCGTATTTTATTGTATTTAGAATGTGCGGTCATAACCAGGATCAGATCCAGAAATGTAGCCATATATTCGATACTAATATAGTTTGGAAGGAGGAGGAGCAAGTTAACACGAAATTGTGAAGTGGAAACCGGGCCGTAGTTGCCGCCCTTGAGGAAAACCGCACCCACCAGATGTTGAGGATCAGTGCTCAAGGGCAGTGTTGCCTTGCCTCCCGTGCTGACTACTGCGCTGTTGTGACATCCAGAGCTGTTGTTGTTACCAGTGGTCGAAGGTGACTCCAACTGCGTGATATTTAAGAATTCTCATGCAAGTTATTTATCGTGACTTTATTGGAATTTTGTGCACGTGTGTTCGCCCATGATGAACCAAGTGTTAAGTTTTTTGTCTAATCCTACAGCCACCGCAGCTGCTCCATCTCCGGAGGCGATGCGTTATCCCTGGTGCTTCGTTCCTAGGGTTAGTTTCTCGTTTTGTTAGTGATCATAAGCTTTTAGTTCTACTTTTGGGGAAAAAGTATGGAAGCGAGAGTTTTCTGACAAGGTCAACGAAAGTGAAGACTACCTATTGAAACTATCTATTACAAAATGAGTTTAAAGGATCAAGTGCGAGTTATAAAATGCGCTCAATAATCAAATGTTATGTCGTTGCCTCAACATGAAGGATACTGTGTGTTCACATAGTTGAACCTTTTATTTCGATTGCTGCTGCTTGGGGATTTGAGAATTCTATTGCCCACATTTCTCTGTTGCATGTGCTCTGTGGCCTTATTTATAAAATGGTTAATAGATAACTATATTGTGTTGGAAGATTGTGTATTAAAGTTAACAAGGGTGCACCCTGTCAGTCCCCCCCCCCCCCTCTCTCTCTCTGGCGAACGAATACATCAGAACAGCATTAATGAACTTTTAATCGTGGTCTTTGGTGGAGAGGATAGCTTCTAATAATGCGGATATGGTTTGTAAACAATGAAAAGCAATTAAAGGGATGAACTTCTGTAAGATAAATGTATTGATTCAAATTATATCCGAATGCTGTTTCCCTTTTACCTTCCTTGCGCGTATTTACTTGATAATTCCATTTCAGATATTTGTTCTCTTTAATTGTTTTTCATAATGACAAATTCATATAACAAGAAATCAGGAAATAATGATAATAAAGCAACCTCTTTGGTGTAGTGGAAAAAAGTACTTTTGTTGTTCATTGGAGTAGGTGTATTTGGTTGTATTATAAACAGTAAATTAGTGAATTTGTTTCTGTCTCCTTAGGTAAGAAGACATTTAGTGAGTTCTTACGACATTTATACTTGATTATATAAAAGAATTGTTTCGTGTTCTCATCCTATGCAACAATGCAATGAGGCATCTTTTGTCATGATTTCCCCCTCCTCTCCTTTCCACTCCCTCTTCTCTTCTTACGCTCCAAACCCAGAGAGGCAATTGTGGCCATGAACCATGCTAAAGCTTCCTCCTCAACTCCGATTTACTGTGTATCCATTTTTTATAGTCCAAAATGCTCACATTTATTAACATGAAGCGGACCGTGTGAGCTTGTGTTATTTATACGAACAGCTGCTTAAATCGGTGGAGCTCATCAGACATAACAAAGCGTCGTTTTTATTACTTGGGCCACCCCATCGGATGGTAAAACTGTATATGATAAAGTCGTGTGTGTGCATATTTACACATATATGTAAATGTGTGTGTATGTATACAGTATATGTTTATACGATTTTGTGTGTATATATATATATATATATATATATATATATATATATATATATATATATATATATATATATATACATATATAAGAAAGATATGAGAAAAGACTGAACAAAGAAGGTTTTGCCTACGAGGAAGCGACAGACGTGCTTCTTATACAATAGAATGTCACAAAATTAAGGGAAAAAAAGTGGGGACAGAACAATAAAGCTTGTTTGGGGTGGGAACAACCCTCATATAATTGCTTATGATGTACACATCGACTGGTGTTCCGTGTCGCTACTTGATTTGAAAAAGATTTATCTAAAAGTCTTTTTATACTATCGAGGAGGAAAACGAACTGTGTAATCTCACTTGCGAGAACTATCCTATTGAGAGTCAAGTAAAGCTTACGTTGTAAATGTCAACTGATGTGAGAACTCGAGACGTTTGAGCAGTAACCAATTGTTTATATGAATTTAGACATTTCGACTTTATTATCTCCCCAAGACAGTTTTGAGATCACCCTAATATTTAACTCAAATGTTGATGGAATAGGAAGGTTCTGTAATATGTTTCTTAGAATCAGCTGATGAATTTGATAGGAAATTTAACTCCAAAGGTCCAGAGTATTGAGTTGAAAAGAGAATCCTTTTATGACTAGAAGCGTGGAAGAACAAGTTTATAAATGCTTAACACGGAGGAAATCAATTATTTCCTAGTTTGGCCTTGGTGAATTGTAGTGTTCATATATGGAAAAGAGTTATTATTCTGTTGGCGTTATTGTAAGCCACTGATATCTTCTATTTTTTTCGGGTTGCCAAATCATGTGATTTTTTTTTTTCAATAGTGGGAAAATTTCCTGATTCTGCGAACCTTATGAATGTCATTTCGGAAGATGCTGCGAAGTCAGCTTCATAGAGTAGGAATTTCAATAAGATAATTATTCCACCGACATTTGTACCCCCAAGGCTCTATAATTAGTCTGGGAGATAATAAAAATAATTTTAGTGACGAGGAAACAGCCCTGCTAACATAAATTTGTCCGTTAAGGATATTCTGTATGTCAACCGATGTCATATAAGTCTTTTATAAGATGATGAAATGATAGTAACAATTAGGTTGACAAGATGTATCAACGAATTAACACCTACTTGATCATTTACATCGTAACAGGTTTTCAACTTGAGGATGAAAATTATTATTTAAAAATCCTGATTGTACCCGAGTCAAAAACCAAACAAAAGCTTTTTCTTTACAATTGAGAGCGGAGCAGACAGAGGTGAGGTGTGGTGTAGGTTTAGGCAGGTTAGTGATCACATGAGCTAAATGGCTGTTTTTCAAATGCTGATATTTGCTTACAAGACCACGCTCTCCATATACTGCCAAATTATGCAAAGCTTATTGTTTCCCTCTTACTTTTTCTCGATTCTAAACAATTCACCTCATGGGAAATGTTAAAGAACTATAGAATTATTATTAAAAAAAAAAAGAAACTAGCCTGGTTTCCTCACTAAACGACCTGGAACTAACATAGTCAACCAAAGAGAAGTTCGTGATGTCAGCGTGCATTTTATATAGATTCAGAAAATATACTAAATTGAAAATGAATTAATTGCTCAAAAGGGTCCATAAAATATACAATTCCCAAATAGTGACACTTTTGAATATTTACTCCATTTATTATTTAGTATATATTTTGAATATATATCAAATGTACGCTGGCATCGCGAACTTCTGTTTGGTTGACGATGTCAGTTCCAGGTCGTTTAGTGAGAAAACCAGACTACTTTTTTTATGATTCCATAGTTTGTTAATGATTTGAACTTGTTTCCCGTGTGGCACATTGTTTTAAATTATGGAAAAGTAATATAGGAAAGCATTAGGTTTGCATAATTTGGCAGTATATGGAGAGCGTGGTCTTGTAAACAAATACTCAGGTGCTCGCAGGAATTTGCTAGAAGCAACCACCAAATCTTAGAAATATAAGTTTATAAAGTCCCTGAAGAGATCACCATATAATAGAAAAAATTATCTCTCTCTCTCTCTCTCTCTCTCTCTCTCTCTCTCTCTCTCTCTCTCTCTCTCTCTCTCTCTCTCTCCCTCCCCTTAAACGAAAGGTTTACATTTAACTAATTTTCTGGTAACATTAAAAGGACCATTGAAAGGAAGTAGTACGCTAATCCTCGTCTCGTTTTTCTTTGAGCTCTGCATCATGCACAATTAATCGATCCGGCCCATTACGAGTGAATGAGAGTTTGTGGCAAGGAATGCAAGAGAAACCTCAAAACGAGCAGTGTCTCTGATCAGGAAAGCTCTCTATCAACAAAAGCATATGGTTGGTCAGTAAAAAAACTTCAAAGGAGAGCGTCTCATAAACTCCAGTACCGTAGGTATGAATGAAATAAGACCCAATGGTTCTTCAAGTATAACCCAGTTGAAAAAAAGTGATCATAATTTGAATAAATCTTGGCAGGATTCTCTTCGGTATAAATAGTAAGATTTGGTTCTCCTCTCTTATGTTGGCATTCTCTTTTGTGTATTTGGGAAGTGTTTTAAATTAATGGTCTAAAAGGTCAACTTTCCGTCAGTCTCCCATGTATGGTAGTTGCTACCTCATAAAATACAATATTTAAGTATTTCTTTGAATAGGCATACCATAATGATAATTCTCGTCAAGGATAAGTTTTAGGAAAAATAAATTTAAGTATGGTCAAAAGTTTCATATTTTGGAATAATAGGTAAACCCACGTTGATGTATTGCATTCTTACCTATGATTGTTTATGCTCATTAAAGTTAAAATGTCAGGCTAGAAATTGCACAGAATGACAGGCGTTAGTAAGTTCGATAATTTCATAGGAAAGTGATGTCACTTGATAATTTTTGTGAAATGTTATTGTCATATCTATACAATTTAATTAGGAACTTGAATAATAATATTCGTAAGAGGGAATACACCGTGTTTATTTAATGAAATAGTATGCAGATAATGAGTATGAACTTTTTTGTTCCGCAAGGCTGTAGAGAAATATTGAATCTTCAATAGCTTCGGCTCTTATAGTCCACCAGTAATGTTCACATTTTGGCCTTCATAATTTTACCAATTGAGTAAAGCCAATCTCTCTCTCTCTCTCTCTCTCTCTCTCTCTCTCTCTCTCTCTCTCTCTCTCTCTCTCTCTGGCGCGCGCATTACTGCTAAGTCGTCTTTGATCATGAATGTTTTCTAAAATTTAAGGCAACATTTAGCAGTATTCCGATGCAGTCATTTGCTATAATAATTCATTGGAAAGCAAAAATCCGATCTTGATTATATAGGTAGACGTGTTACCTACTGTATAAGTGTAATTCAGTTAATATGAGACTGATATTTGACTTTCTATTTGATTAGATTCGTTATAATGAGTCCTTGCTTGCCATTATGGGCTCGTTCATGGTGTGGAAGGTGTTAATCTCTCTCTCTCTCTCTCTCTCTCTCTCTCTCTCTCTCTCTCTCTCTCTGAGTATAGTAGTTGGTAGTCCTGCTTCCCGTAAAACTTATCTTAATCCCAATTGGTTGATTTTGTGAATGAGCGTCTTTGTTGAAATGCAACACTTGGTATCTAGGTCCCCTACCCATGTTTGTTTTGAGTTGAAAGATGCCAGAAACTCTTGATAATCACATCATGGTCTCTTAGATCATCTGTGCACATAATACGCGCGTACATGTGTTACAAAACCACGAGTGTCGAGTGTGACGGTGTATGTGAGGATGGCATAAATCACTTGTTGGTTATCTTTGTATACATAAATGCTGAAGGAGAAATGTAAAGGGAGACGTCTGAGGGATAGCTAATGCCGTACAGGGAGGAAGGAGTGAAGAATGGCTGTTTGTTGCATCGAATAAAGGGCTTTGGTGTGTGTTTTGAGAGGCAGAGAGAATGTGCGTGCGTGTACGTCAATTGACTGGTTGTTGAGTCACTAGTGGAGCTGTGTCACGACTCTCTCTCTCTCTGCTCACACACAACACTCACACACAGGTACCAAGTCTGAGGTACACGTTAGTTTCTTGGCTGACGTTCTCGCGTGCGCACATACAAATTTCTCGCAATTACATTGTTGTCGCTGTCGTCCGTACGCACGTACTTCTAGGTTTATATGAGGCCCATACTCCAAACGGTGAGTGAAAACATCTACCTTCGTATGATATCTGTTTACTAAACAGTGTTTTTGTAATATGAGACGTTATCGGTAATTTTTACTCTACAAGAAGTGCTAATGGAGTTTTGGCTTTTTAGAAAACAACCGCTTGAACACTGGTTAGTTGTAAGTGGATGCAATGCAGTGTTTTGTGTGTGATTTATTTTGCAATTCATAGAAGAATACAGTGTTACTGTAAGTTATTAGTTGTGTTTTTGTATTCTTCATAATTAATAAGAAATGCTATATGCGCATGAAAGTGACCAGTTGTCTGTATGTGGCGAATCATTAAATGGCAATGCAGCCATGATCGATCATCAAAGGGGGAGTTAAAAGACCATGGGTTGGGCCAAGGCTTCAAAGGGGTGGAACAAGTTGAAAATGCAAGGGGGAGGATCCACTGCCAGAGAGACCCCAAGCCAGTGTTTATGCTGATGTTGCACGGCAAATGAACGGGCTGGTCAACAGACCGTTCATTTGCATTCTTTACGGAACATAACATGATAGAACATCATCTATTTCCTTCCTCGTAAAGGGAATATATATATATATATATATATATATATATATATATATATATATATATATATATATATATATATATATATATATATATATATATATATATATATATATATATATATATATACACACACACACACACACACACACAATTAATGACTTTTTGCCATGACTAGATATGTACTGCTTCCCCCAATCACTATCTTCCTTGTGAATGTATTGTCTTTTCGTTTGTGCTAGTGTTTCATACCTATGAAAATAGTCGTGTATTTCATGAGAATTACGAATTGGAACGTAGTAAATCAAAGAGTAGCAAGAGTTGTTCAAGTGTCTTGATTGGTTTACTCTGTAGAGGTTGTTCTTTTATATCCTTAGAAAGCATAAAAAGCTGATGTCTGTAAAAAAAGAAAGTTGTCAAAGTATAAGGCGAGTTGCATCATGTTTCACTCTCTCTCTCTCTCTCCTCTCTTCTCTTCTCTCTCTCTCTCTCTCTCTCTCTCTCTCTCTCTCTCTCTCTCATATCAAGTAGACTAAAAGCACAAGCAAGTGGTCACTTTGTGACGTCATTGGTGACGCATGGCTTTTGGACATTCCATTCTCCAACCACTGGCATTGGCTGATTTATATTTATTCATTTAAGGCCATACTACTATCGTGTTTGACATCCATTTAGTAGCCATAGATTAATTCGGTTGTGCTCGACACGTGACCTTTAAGTTGAATTTTGTGTATGATTAGTTTTTTAAGGTACATTGTCCTTGCATTGTGGACACAAATCCTAAGTTGTATTATTAGAGGCCTTTGAAAATCTGTAATATGGCCTTTTCATTTCATACAGGTAGTGATGTTATCTGTTTATTATAAATAAGGGAGCGTTGATTTATAGCTCAAACCGGGATGATATAATGGGTTACTTGAACAACACAGCTAACAAGTAGATCATATTTTTTTATATGAAATACCGAAGAAATGTGTAAAGAAAATCCATAAAGCAATTATATACTTTGAAGGTATGCGCCTTCTTAGTTGTTGCATATTGGAAAGTTTTTGTTGACGACTATGAGCCATTCCTCAGACGTCATCTCTATTACGCCTAGTGAAAGTTGCATCCTGAATACACACTCCCCTTACCTACTTTTTCTGATTCACTTGAGACGGGTTCCATAGATGTAATAGACGGAGGCTTATAATCAGCGTTTAATTCTAAAATAAAGTTTTCACACTTGAAATGTTCTTACGGGAATTAAAGAGAATAATAGTCAGTAAACTTGCAATTATTAGCAAGTCAGAAAAGAAAAACTTTGTGTGAATGGCTGTTCAATAGCTTTAAAGTGTACTAATACAAATATTACCAGTAACACTAACAGATGGACTCGAAATTTTATAATAATGTGAATTGAAAACTCTCAGTACATGATACTGTGGCTGGCTCATCCGATTATGATGCCGAATTTTGCTAAACAGTTTACACAAACTTTAGCGCTACTGATACTTATATAAATAAATACATCATAGTGAAATGATTCTGGTTTAAAATAGCAAGTAGAATATATTAGCACTTATCATAAATGTAGTTGCTTGGAGCAACATAATCTATAACATTAGGTAGCAGGGTTCATACAAGAAAACATTATTCGGGTAATGCTGAAATTTGATATTTGCGAAGTGGAAGACCAAGTGGTACGACCGTCTTTGTGTGAATCATTAAGGAAGACAATGGATGCTGTATTGTGTCAATTGCCTTACTACCCCACCCTTCGCTACAGCAGATGTCCTGAGACCTTGAACTATCCCCCCCCCCCTCTCTCTCTCTCTCTCTCTCTCTCTCTCTCTCTCTCTCTCTCTCTCTCTCTCTCTCTCTCTCTCTCAAATACTGTTATCATGACGTTGTCAGTTTTTAAAGCAATTTTTGTTCCTTTTAGAGAAATGTATATTGAATTGTTAATATGGACTTTCCTTTCATACGCGTGCACGCTTATAAACTGGTTAGAAGCCCAAAAACTCACGCGAATGCAAGTACATGTCCGAGGCTTTTGTCCTGCAGTGGACTAGTTGCGGCCTATGATATATATATATATATATATATATATATATATATATATATATTATATACATATGTATATTATATATATATATAAATATATATATATATATATATATATATATATATATTATATACATATGTATATTATATATATATATATATATATATATATATAAATATATATATATATATATATATATATATATATATATATATATATGTGTGTGTGTGTGTTTTCGTGTGTATATATATATATATATATATATATATATATATATATATATATATATTTATAGGTATATGTATATATATATAATTTATATATGTACATATATATACCCAACGCATGCGGAGAACCAAACAAACTGGTGTGAAATAACTCCTTCCTGGATGGGTTAATGATTAGACGTCCTAAAAACTCCGACGTAATTGCTCTGATTACAAGTGTATCTAGCTCTTTGGATCCCTGCTGGTCCCTGCCGTAATATTTTTCATGTAAACTCCAGGCTTGAGGGATTCACGTCTAGGCAGTACGAGTATGAGTTGTACTATTCGTGTCGTTGTGTGCGCGCGCGCAGCTACTGTGTATACCTATAAAACTTCTTTTTTTATTTATTCTTTATTTAGCACGAATTATTGATTTCCTGCCACCTACGCCAACTGAAGTGCTGCTTACTTGGTATTTTTCAGAACTAGAAAGTTCCTTGATAACATCTTATTCTAATGGACCTTATGATAGGTCGGGACCCTGCATCTGGAGATTAGAAGTTCCTTCAAGTATTTGTTTTGTTTATTTAAAAAAAAAAAATATGTCAATCAGGCATTTTTGAAAGATGTAATTTTTCTAAACCTATGGAAATATCGCCTTTTTCTCCATACACTTGTATGTTGCGTATTTTAGTTACTTTTAACATACTTGTTGGGGAACTTATTGGTTTGTAACCTTTGCGTTTTTTTTTTTATTTTATTTTTGTTGACTTTGTATCATTTATGATATGAGCAAAACCTCTTTACCTTGCGTTTAGTTAACAAGCCTGGAAACCAGCACATACTTTTTTTTTTCCTTTATTAAGTCTCTCATCATTAACTAATGTCGGAGGATAATAGTTTAAATAGATCCAAGGAGGGGAAGAAGTATAGTTGTTTCGTCATCGAATTGAAGAGTTCTTGCCGTATTTTGTTATCAGTTAGATTTTGTATTACGTCGTAGGCTAATATTGTTCAAATTCTCTGCTTTTCACTGTTTCCCCATTTAGACATTTATCTTTGTGTTAAGAAAAGCTAAAATGTGAAAGTTCCAAATTGAGTAGAAAATGCGAGCTCGAGTGAAGATTAGCATGACTTACAATTAATTTCCGAGGTAAAACACTCCAGTGGTTTATTGTTGGATTCAGTCACACTATGTGTCTGTATGGTTATAAGGTTATGTAAGATGGCACAAAGGGTAACAGTGCAGGCAAACTATTTGATCATGAAATTCTCCACCGCAGCTTAAAATTTATAGACTCTTGTACAATAGTCGCGTTGTTTCCTTATTATTTTAGTATAAGGATAAGGAGTCTGTGGATATTATGTAGTTGGGTACTGTTCAATGTGTGTATATATACAGGGTTTTTCATATTTTATTTGAATTAAAGTTTTGAATGGCTTGAATTAACAGTGTTGTTCTTGTTTTTCTTGCAGCACATGGTGCAAACGACTATGGCTGCGCCGTTCCCCTACAGTCAGAACGGCGAGGCGGGCGTAAAAGCAGATCCTGGTAAAGAAGGGCCGCCTTTTTCGCCGCCGGGCGCCCCGGGGGCCCCGGCACCAGGCGCCCCCGGAGCACCCCCGGCACCCCAAACCACACCCGCCGCTGCCGTCCCTGGCGTCCCTGTCACAGTGTCGTCGAGGTAAGGATTGCAGAAGTTGAAGATTTTAAAATTTTAAAATTAATCTCTCTCTCTCTCTCTCTCTCTCTCTCTCTCTCTCTCTCTCTCTCTCTCTCTCTCTCTCTCTCTCTCTCTCTCTCTCTCTCTCTCTCTCTCTTTCTCTCTCTCTCTCTGTCATATTCAGGAGATATATATATATATATATATATATATATATATATATATATATATATATATATATATATATATATACTCGTCTTTGAGTCTCTTATTAGAGCCAGTACTTTATCATGATGGAGTATTCAGCAAGTGTAAGATAAAAAAAAAAACCCTAAATTTTACCATCCATTCATATATTTATCAATTTTCTGTTTACATTCATTCCTTTTATCCGTGTCTTGTCTTGCTGTCCGGATATAAGCTATCACTATCACAGAAAGCTGGGACAGTGTTCATCCTGCCCTTATTTTCTCCACAATCAATTCCTGGGGGTGTCTGGAATTGAACAAAAAAATAATCACCCATCTCGGGTATTGATTATGTTGGTCTTAAGTTGTCCTTGAACTCTTACTTTCATCATCATCATCAACATCTCTTCTTACGACTATTGAGGCAAAGGACCTCATTTAGATTTCGCCAGTCATAGACTGACTAAATCCATTGAGATCAAAATTAGTTTGGTCTAGTTTTGATAGTTTCTCTCTCTCTCTCTCTCTCTCTCTCTCTCTCTCCTCTCTCTCTCTCTCTCTCTCTCTCTCTCTCTCTCTCTCTCTCTCATCGGAAATTAATATTCTAAACCTTAGCAAACCGCCTTTTAGATTTAATTTACATGGATAATGACCGGAAAGGGGGAATGAGGCTAATGCATCATTAGATTTATATCACACAATATCAAATAAACTTTCATGAAAGCTCTCTGTTCTCTGTTACAAGTTCTTATTTCTTTGCCACCGTTTCCTTAGTTCTGGGGAAAATGCTTTCTAGTTATTGTGGCTTAAGAGAAAGCTTCATGGATTGGAAGACCGGTGTCGTGCCATGTGTGATGTGCGTGTTTAAAGCAAGCAACATCAAGGTATAAAAGAATAAAATGATTCCTAAGGTGTTTGGTTTCTCACGGCTTCTCTTTTCAGATTCTATTAGGCAATATTTTGATTATTGTAAATGTAAACATGGATGGTTTGCTACAAATACCGGTTTTCCAGGTTTGTGTCTGTGAGAGATCTGATTGTTTTACGTAGATATTTTTTCGTTACAGTCAATCAGTGTCTGATTTGCAAGTACCAGATAAAGAATGTTTGATGGCAAATATTTTTCCTGCCATATTATTTATTGAAGATTCTTAACTTGACTTTACCTAGAATTTCCCTTGCTTTTTAAGATGTCCAATAAACATTATTTATTAGGTCTTTAGACAAATCGTAGGACTCTTGATATTCTGAAATAAGATCTCATGAACCGATCTCTATATTTTAAAATGTGTACATGGCCTAGACCATATTCATAATACTAGAATTTCTTCAACTACAAACTCATTCGATTTAGGTCAACCAGATTCAATTTTTTTCTGAAATTGGTATATGCTTCAATTTTTGGTTTTAGTCTTGTGTATCGGAAACTTATATATATAGATGTTAATGGGATGAAGTTGTCAATACGTATTCTCAAGAACAATGAAAGGAATGCATCCTCAAATTTTGGACAACACTGCATTGAATGAAGGATCGCCTGCAGGGCGATGTAAAGGGTACGTTTCAAAAACCTTAAAAAACGCACGCTGCTGCTACAACGGTAAACAAATGTTAGTAAATCGGGGTAGATGGAGAACGCTGGCCAGAAACATGGACCCCACATAAGGTGGGAAAAGATGCAGACAAAGAAGAAGTATTTTGACTAAATTCCCGTACACATTGACAAATTTGAAGGAGTATTGGAGTTGCAAACTCTTACGTTTTGGAAGATATTAGCAAAGGTTTCATCAGTTTTTTTTCAGACACTAGTCGATGCTAAACTGGAAACGAGGATACAGTATAATTATGAAGAGCAGACTTGTAGATGGATTGTATTATGTGAAATGACAGATCTAAAGAATTTAAATTCAAGAACGAAAATATTACATTTATTTAGGTCCTTCGGAAATATGAAAAGGGAAATGTTTGGTTTGGTCAACTATTGAGGTTTTAATGGACAAAGTATCGCATCATTAAGATATAGAAATAATCCATTCTGTATGCAATGTTGCCAAGTTACGAACGCAATTAAGACCATTATTTTTTTAAGTGGTTGTGGTATTGATAAAGCTATCTGAAATCTGCCCTTGTGAATATCCCACGCGTTTTTTCCACTGCGCATTTAAATTTGTCTGGAACTCTAGATTAGGCCTCTCCCAATTTTGTAAAAATGTACTGTATTACTATATACGCGCCCGCGCGCACACACCAACAATACATACATACATACATACATACATACGAGTATATGGGTGCGTGTTATTTGTCTTGACTGTGCTCACTTTTCACCTTTCTTGGGGTGCCTTACATTGGTATAGGTTTCCAGTTTCGCCCCTATTATTCAGGGATGGCATTTTTAGCTTCAAGCCTCCTTCGTTTAAAAGCTATTACGCTATAACAGCTGTGAGGAATGATGGGCTGTAGACCGGGAATGTTCCACGGACCAAACAATCATGAGTTGGGTGCTGTACTACTACGTTACGTCACCTACTTTGGCTAATTGGACATGCATGTGTCTTCATTTACATTCATTTATGTGATAATTTCTTGATTTTAGATAAACCAGCAGTTCATTATGTACGCCTTTACATCATGTAAAGAATGCATTAGGTGGTATCGTGGTATGAAGATATTAGCCTCAAGCTGGTTTTCTTTTTGTGGGGAATCAGGATGTACATCGTTCATGTGTTCTATGGCAGCTGAAAGCCTTCCTGATCCTATCACCTTACCCTATGGCCTGAATTCTGTGCCTTGGAAGTGCCGGACAAGTTTAACTACTGTATAACACGTTGAATTGCAAGGAAAGTATCTTTTCCACACAAAGTAACGAAACATTTGAAAAAATTGAGGGAATTTAAATGAAAAAATCAGATTTAAATGATAGGGATAGTTAAATGAAAAGTTTTTGAAATGCATTTAAGGTTTCATTTAATTTCACGTTCTCGAAGGAATGAATGTGATGGCCATTTTGTCCGGAAATGTAAACGCACTTTGAAAGTAATAAAATTAGATATAAAGTTTAATGGTCTTAGATCTACTACACTCCAACAGGTGTGAGTTCAGGTGTATTCAAGGGTTTTATTCGTCTCTCACCTCTGGAGATGGCAGAGCAAGTTAGATAACTCGCTTTGGCTGTACGCTAATGGCCCGGCGATTTATCACCTAAAAGAAGAGATATTCCAGATAACCAAGACATTGTGTGAGACGCCGACACTTTTATATTTTCGTGTTTCACTGTTATATTGTAGTGTGAGTTCCCTTTTTGTGTTTCACAAAGTCTTGGCAGGTTCTTGCTAGCATGTGACACTACTTGCTTCTCTCTTATGGAGTCAAAATCATAAACTCTTCTTCTGAGGTTGAAATAATTTAGCCGATTTTACTTTATCCATCTGTGCCAGTCATGTCTTAGTCTGTTAATTGGTTGATAGCATTACTTACGTTTGTAAATTTTTTCTTATGTCATAAATGGTCTCATGGTAAATTACACTAGGAACTTCTGAAGGTTGGCAGGTGGCCATTTTTAAGCCATCCGCGCATGTTTCTTAACGAAGGGTGCAAACTTCTTGCATCAAGAGCGGCATTGGCATCATTGATTGTGAGATCTCAAATGTACAGTAGTAATATGTAACTGGGACCAATATAGGTAACCAGCTTTATACTGTCTTGATTGTGATCGTGTTATATATTCAACTTGTTATTTTTGGAAATGATTTAATTTCAATCATTTAGTTTATTGCCTTGCCATTACTGTATGTGTGGGAGATGGAGCATTGGTGTTCCAATGCTTATTTATGTCATAAAGTTATGCTATGGGTAATTGTTTATGTGCACAACTTGTCCAAGGTTTATTTCTTTACATATAACGCACTTTTGTAGGTTAGTTGTTTGTTTCGTAGGTATTGACTCAATCTAATGGCACGCCTAACTATCTATAATTTGCTCTACAATATTATTGGTGTACCGTTACTTTGAGATATTTTTGGTTCTTTACTGGTTTCTTTTCTTGTGTGAATCCATAATTTTAACGTTAGCGCATACGTAAATTTGCTGCTTACATTAAAGAAAAAGATTTGGCTACGTCTACAATATATAAGTTATTTGTTTTGCTGTATCTATATGCTAACAATATTTTTCATTGCGAATCTACTAGAAATTATATTATTGATTTTAATGCAATTCAGATGGGAAACATAGCGGGATATTCATTATTCCATGTAAGATGAAAATTTTACATAGGGCTTTCGGATACATTAAAGTAATATTTTAACTTGTTTGGTTAGCAATGCCACACTCATTGAATAATTTTATTTTAGTACTGAGGGAAAGAGGCGTTGCCATTCAAAAGTTATTGTCATATCCCTGAATTCATCTTTAAGTTTAGAGACAACATTTTACACAAAGACGACTGCTGTCTTTGAACTGCAAATGCTCTGTACCTGTTTCAATCGTGGACATCATCAAAGAACCAGGCATCTGGGTTGATGTGTGTGTGATTTATAATAATTACACAGCTCTTCAATCATACATTTTCTGCATTGGAAGATCCAATGTTTATTTTTTATTTTTTTTTTCATATGAACGGATTTTATTTCATAAGTGTCTTTTCTAAATGCATTTTTTCCCATTTTGGCAGTGCGGCGACGGTGGCGGGGGGTATGGCAGTACAAGTACCTGTCGGTCCACCTGTGGTAGCTAACGGTGTGGAACAAGGCAGCAGTTAATGCGGTAAGTGAATAACCCAATTTTGTTTTGTTAGTAATTGAGATTGTGATGCCCTGAAGTTTTTACAATGTGTCGACCGATCTACAAACGACGGTTCAGCAAGACTAATGATTCTCAAATATGTAAAAGAAATATACCGGTAATTGAAATGTGTAAGACTGAATGTAAAGTACTGTAAATTTTTGATACGAAATTCTAGAGGGACAAAGGATGAACTAAGGTAAGGATTTCAATTGATAAGGTCAGTGGGGAAGCTCATTGAAAATATTGATCCAAGAGTTAGTGTAGCGTATGAAGTAATTCATCTTTTATGTATAACATTGATGTGGAGAATGGCTGGTTTTAAGGGTCAGATATTTTAAATCTAAAATTAATGTCAAGTCCGGGTTCCTGTATGTTGTCTGTGATGCAATTACAGTAGTATTAGTTGCATTCAAATGTACCATTTAGTATCCTGTATGATTATTAGCGACAATGAGCGAAGTTGTCATCATTTGTGATTAAAGTAGATTAAAAATAAGATTCATATTAACCCTAAAGAATACTAGAATTATGGAAGCTTGACTTCCAATTGTAATTTTAACCTTTAGTGACTTCATGTATTAGATGTAAATGTATTTTGTTTTTATTTCGACTAAGTTCTTCTTCGTCTATATAGCCATTTAGGATCCTGTTGTGTATTAAAATTTTTGTGTTGAAAATCAACGGTAACAGCTAAACTTGTAATAACTAAAACGTCGCCAGCCTCTCTCCTCTCTCTCCTCTCTCTCTCTCTCTCTCTCTCTCTCTCTCTCTCTCTCTCTCTCTCTCTCTCTCTCTCTCTCATACACACAAGTAGTGTATTTTTGTGATCTTTAGATATTTCCATACTTCTTTACCACTGAATGCGATTGATCGTCCAGCATTGCAAATTATTCTCTTTGCTTTCCTTTTGGGTCCCCCGTAAGTATTCCGTACATCTATCAGTTAAGTAAAGAGGTGAGGAGTGAAATGGCACAAGATAGCAATGGCTGATTGATTGTGCCGTTTGTTGAACTATTTAGATAGTTCTGGAGACTTTTTTTGCATCCTAGATATTTTTAATTTAAATTGGTATCTAGAGAAATTTGAAGCTCTTGTATTCAGATTTTTTTTTAGTTAAAAACTGATCTAAGATGGGAGATATGATGCCACTTTGCTCTATGTAGTGTCTTGTGATATTGAATCTTAATAGAGCTGACCCAGTCTTTTCGTAAAATAATTAATATCGCAAATGCATTTCAATTGAGTAATGCCTTTTTGTTTCGCCATGTATTTTATGAAAAGCTTTTATCAATATTTATTGTTTATTTTGTTATAATCAGCCTAGTCTTTTCACAAGGAAAAAGTTCTTCAGGTCATATATTATTCATGAAGAATTCATTTTGATACACCCCAGATTTGTGGTTTACCTGACATCAAATCCTGAAGTGTTAAAACGTATTACATTGAAAAAAAAACTAACGTAGACTAGTTCCTAATATTACTTGGTCGTGATGAATGTGTATACTGTACTGGCAAGGGTGGCTAGCTATTTCTGCAAAGAGAACACTAGAACATTGTAGATGGGTAACACGGAGGTTCGATATTTCCAGAGTGCATGTGATAAGAAATTACTTGGACTATTTTTTGGGTTATATATGTATGTCACACCATTTGTGTTTTCTTATTATCTCTAAATTATTTTTGGTACCATCAGGGGCTCATTTAAAGGGCTCTTAGCCCTTAACATAGATTATCAAAGTATTTTGGTTTGGTAATTTTTGGTCTATTTTTTCATTAGGATATGTTTCAAGTCGGTCGGTTTTTGGCGTCTCTCTCTCTCTCTCTCTCTCTCTCTCTCTCTCTCTCTCTCTCTCTCTCTCTCTATATATATATATATATATATATATATATATATATATATGTGTGTGTGTGTGTGTGTGTATAATGTATACATATATATTTATATATATTTAATTTACATTTCTTCACATATTTTTGATACGCCTGTCACTGCAGAACTTGATACCTTCTTTTGATTTTACAGCGGGGAGAAATTTTTCATCTGAAATAGTGTATGATTTGTGTTTGATATTGGGTTCCAGATAACGATCGAATCTTCATCCTTACCTTTTTGCAATTCTCGTCAGCAATGACCAGCTCTCTTTTTATCTATTAGATACCATTTTCTTTCAAGGTTTAAAGTTGGATGCCAGCCAAGACTTATAACACACACACTCTCTCTCTCTCTCTCTCTCTCTCTCTCTCTCTCTCTCTCTCTCTCTCTCTCTCTCTCTCTCTTTCTCTCTCTCTCTCTCTCTTTTATTTTATCTTAGGTGCGGGATGATCGTATTAATTTATAGTAAAGAAATCGAACTGAAAATGTCTGCATAGATGAGACTCGTTTGCTCCTAGCAAATTGTTACTGGAAAGAAACCTTCATTATTGAAGATAAGATGCGGGGAACACTGGGGAAGGGCACTAGCTAATCTGAAGGAGTTGAATTCTTGGTCGCGTCTTCCTTACAGTTACAAGTGCTCAAAACATTATGTATAAGAGACACGAAAATCTTATGTATAAGAGACACGAAAATCTCTACAAAAAACAGTATTCAAAGTATTGGTTTTATAAAAGCATAGAATGGGTCGGTCATATCTGATTTTAAGTGAATACTCGTAGGCAATAAGGTCATGTCAGAGACGAAAGACGAATTAGGTGATGAGGTAAGTGTTGTGTGTAGGTCAAGGAGTCAGTAGAATACATTTTAGATTTTAAGTAACGTGTCAGAGAAATGCTTCCTGTTGGCTGTAGTCTAACAGGAATTGCTTGATGTAACTGACGGTAAGCTGCGAAGTTTATGGCAAGTATATTTAATGTATACAGATTTCAGTGATAAGCATCTTATTTCCTATACTAGGAACCTTATTTCGTCATGTTGCTTTGTTGCTTATCACAGGTACTGACTGATGTTTAATGTTAGTTACTATGACTGGCGTCTGGTGCTACTTAAACAAAGCAAATAGTATTTACATATATGCATGGAATAATTTTAGTATTAATTGACAAACTACGATTAATTACTTAGTCTCGTCTATGATGAGTCAAATAGAAAATCCCCATCTATGTTCATAGTGATAATAAGCTATTTCTTGTTACATAATCATGGAAATGTTTTTATCCAATTTAAAAAAGAAACCAAAAGAATGTTTTCAAAGAGCTTTGAAACAAAGCAGTAATTGGTCGATGACGATCTTCCTTATACCCAGTCATCTGGAAGGGGAGCTTGTCAAACTTTGTTTTCGCGGTCAGCTTTGGTGACTTGTTATTAAGGGTTTGTGTGCGGAACCACTCGTCGGTCATATTGGCTCTCTCATTACTGAATTAGTATTATATGGATTATATTAAAACTAGTTGAATATTTGGAACGTTTTCTTATTGTGAATGTTTTAAACGTTGTTTTATTCACTCTTAGTACTTTGATAATGATTGGGATTGCAGTCTGAATTATGAGATTTACCTCTGTACGTAAACATGGCGAAGAAAATAGTTGTTAAATTTTGACGTTTGAGTCTGCTAAAAGAAGCATTGGGAGATTTACATAAAGAGCTGTCGTTTGCGAGATACTTGTTTTGGAGACCACATTAGAAAAGGACACGTAATACGAATAATTAGGTTAAATAATTGTAAAAATGTATGGTTAGGATTTAGATATCTCATGTTGGGGGGGGGGGGGGCTGGGTATTTTGCATAAAAAAGTAGTTTGTTGACCTTCAATAGATATTTTGAGGTAAATGACTCAGCACCAATGTTGAATTCTAAAGGATTTATAATATATAAATTCAGTGATTGGGAAGTTAGATATTTATTAGGCTTTACATGACAAAAAGGCTAATGAACGAGACGCTCCTCCGGTTACTTCTAAGCATGGTCTTGTTTCCAAGTCATCTATTTGAAAGAAAATCATTACCAGGATAATACCACTGGTCATGTTAAATTCGCTATTTTTAGTTTTTAAGTTATTGTCAAAACTTTTGATAATTTGAGTAAGTCTTTTTAAGGTTTCTGTTTATCAGTATAACCTTAGGTGATGTTTTATTTCGCTCAATTTACTTTGTTTCGATTATTATTTGCCTGTCTCGTCGGAAGTTCCCGACTCATCTTAATTTGTTGGATAGAAACTTCCCGCCTTTTAAATTTCTTATTTATGATCTGGATATTAATCTCTGGCATCGTCGTTTGTTAGTTCTTTATGCATGTTCCAATCGATTTTTCATAATTCCGATCATCCATTGCACTCGGATCTTCCCAGACTCTACGGTCCTGCGCTTAATTCCAAGTATACTATTAATTCAAAGTCATGCATTCTCCATTAGTATTCTAGAAGTTTTATTCCAGCTGTGACCAGATTGGAAACATCTTCCCAATCAAGAAGTTAAATCGGTGGAAGTTTTAACTTCTAGCGAATGTTTTTATGTTGAACAGATTGATAAAAATCTCTCTTCATAGTTGATATATGGCAGGTCTATTTTAACGTTGTTTTTAATTTTAGGATATTTTCTATTTTCTATTTAGGAAGTCTGATATAGTTTACTTATTTCATAATTTCCTTTCCTCGGTGGGCTAGTTTTCCCTGTTGGAGCCCTTGGTCTTATAGTACCTGCTTTTAAACAATAGGGTTGTAGCTGTAGCTAATAATAATAATAATGATAATAATTATAATAATAGCGCTGTAAGAAATTTCAGAGGAGAGAGAGAGAGGGTGAGGGGGTAGAATTCCCCTCAGTTTCCTTTGTGAGCGTTTCCACCCCCTCTCTAAAAGCTGAATTTAGGGAGGGAGATGGAAAAAGGGGAAACGACGGCGACGAAAAGCGCAGTCGCCACCATCAGTGTTGCTGTTGTTTGGCGTCACAGGATCTCTGTGTATTGATTTGGCGCCGTTTGGGTGCCAGAGGTTCGAGTGTATCCTCTTTGGCGCCAGATGGTCACTATTGGTAGCGGTTGGGTTTTTTCCCCCATTTGGAAAACTGGTTTTTAAAACTGAGTTGGCTTTGCCGCATAGCTGCAATGAGACCGCAGAAAGAAAATTGCTAAAAATTCTGGGAGACAGTTTTGTTTTTTCTTTTATTTTACATTTTAGTTTTGTCTGTTACAGACAAAGGCGTGTACATATTTTGTATTATGGGGGGAATTTTTAGGTCATTGTTTCTCCTTTTGGTAATGCACTATTAGTAAAAGGTTGTTACTTGGTATTATTTATGAACTACTGTAGAGAGATTGTCGTTTCTGGCATAAGAAAAAAGGACAGTTGTGTGAAGGTCGGTGATCAAAGAAGAGCTGAACAAAGTAATAACTAAACAGCTAGTATATCTCAAACGATGTATCGATAACTTTTTTTTTCGTGTATTTCAATGGATGTATCTTAATTAGTAACAAAGAGTCTGTTCCGCTTTCATATAAAAGTTATCGCCTAATTTTGTGTAAAACTAATTTTTTTATAATTCTTGGTAAAGTGTCAAAAGATTTTATTGGTTTCTCCAAGTATTGACTGCTTGTTTAACCCACCCAAAGGAAACAAAGCTTTTATTACGATTATGTATTTTTTTAGGAATTAGTTAACTCTTCTACTTTATTTTTAAGGTACTGTTCATATATATACATTGACCGACGTTAACATTTCAGTCTTGTCATTCATGTTTTCGGAATTTTTTGCCACATTGCATTTCAACACTTCTTTTGCGTGGCTGATAATTCCTGCCTCTTCCCCAATAATTTTACGGCGATTTTGACTTCAATTGAAGTGTTGATTTGACACGACTCTTAACATATGACGAATAGCGTGTAAGAATAGGAGCAAAAGAAGCTGGGCGACGAATGTCAATAATCAATATAAGGAAATGACCTCTGCCACCGCAGTGCCTCAATTCAGACTTAACGATCTCTCTCTCTCTCTCTCTCTCTCTCTCTCTCTCTCTCTCTCTCTCTCTCTCTCTCTCTCTCTCTCTCTCTCTCTCTTTTTTTATAATTATTATTTGGCCTAAAATTGCTCTAACTGTTTTACTAATTTCTAGAATTTTGACTTGTTATTCGACAATTCTAAGGATAGACCTTTAAATTTAAGAGTTGTGGATTCGATAACTAATGATTGAGTGTTCAAATTCGAAACATTAGGACCATTATTATTATTATTATTATTATTATTATTATTATTATTATTATTACTTTCTAAGCTACAACCCTAGTTGGAAAAGCAAGATGCTATAAGCCCAAGGGTTTCAACGGGGAAAAAAGCCCAGTGAAGAAAGGAAACAAGGAAATAAACAAGAGAAGTAATTAACATTTGAAATAGAATATCTTAAGAATAGTAACAACACTAGAATAAATCTTTCATAAGATAAATTATAAAAAAAACTATGAACAAAAGGAAGTGAAATAAGATATAATAGTGTGCCCTAAGTGTCCCCTCAAGCAAGGGATGGAAGAAAGTTTTGAGTTTCATTTGTCACTGCAACGGATCCTAAAGTAAAAAGGGATATGACTTAGGGCGATCTTTTTGGAAATAAGTGAATTATTTCAGAAAAGTAATTTATATAGTTTTTTTTTTGTGTGTGTGGAAGCTTAAAGAGAATTGAATTTAGTATAGGCTATGTACAATAACCCACCAAGTTATCAGAACCGGACAACCAAAATATCTGTGCTGCATATTGCGCAGCCAACAAATTGTGTTGACACGAGAATAGTTACTGAGTTTACACGAGAATAGTTACAGATGGTTTCATACTATTGGAATCCAGATATATGTCCAACTGTAGGCTCTAGAGCCTTTAGATATGCGGCCCCGAGACTATACAATAAGCTCCCACGAGACATCTGAATGATTGAAGACATTAAGGCTTTCAAAAGGAAACTGGAGAGACACTTATTCAGCGAGTGCTGAATAGTGACGATTTAACAGTAAGTGAGCAATACGCAGTGTGAAATGTTAAATGCTCCCAAATGAACATGGTATAACGAATGTGGCGGTCCTGTAGAGAGGAGGGTTCTCCTGTTGTACAGGACCGGATAAGCAACCCTTAAAGTTATTAAAGTAAAGGAACTGGAATCTCCTTTTGATGCAATCCCTTTCCAGTTTCCCGTAGTAGAAGGACGGTTTATATTTGTTTTCGTGTTATTTATCATCACCACCTTAATTGTTATAGTTGAGGCCCTATGCCTAGAATTACTTAGAAAGACCTCGACTGTTGTGAATCATCTCTTTATTCTATCGCTAATTCAAGTTCATTTGAATGATACCAGGAAACCAAGAGTTAGATATTTTATTTTTACATTGAAGAATGACATACGGATTACGTGAATAGTCGTAGAGAATATTTAAATAGACATGCATACCCTCCATGAATAATAAATCTTTTTCTATTAACATGGTTTTTTCCCATTTGTATGGGGGTGAGTACGGTTGCCGTCTTTTTGAAGGACTTTGATTTGGCTTTGGGATAGAGTGTAGACCGTAGTCCCGATCGGCTGCCCTGCCTGCCAGTAGCAAATGATCATGTGTTGTGCCATTCATCAGCGTAATTCCTCCCAGCATTGAGGAGTCCTGGCGTGGTTAGGTCGACAGTTGAGACGTGTGAGGGGTCTGTTATATCTTTAGTTATTGGAGTGGCTTTGTTTGTGTGTATTAGTGAATAACAAATATTGTATAAGAATGTGAAGACTCCGCGAATGCATATACTGTATAATTCATGAAAAACAAGGTCCTGTTTAAGCCTTAAAAACGCTCTCTCTCTCTCTCTCTCTCTCTCTCTCTCTCTCTCTCTCTCTCTCTCTCTCTCTCTCTCTCTCTCTCTCTCATTAGAAACACGCTGTTCCCTTTACCAGCTGTTCTCACCCTGGGGAATTTATACGCAAACGTAATGAGACATGATGAATACTAAACAAAAGTAAAATTGATTTTCTTCTCTTTTAATGCTCTCTTCAGTATCCTTATGTGAATAAAGAATAAAGCTTATACCAGTATAACTATTAAGCATTAATAGAGAATCCTTGATATAATGAGATACTTGTACCGTAAATGTTTATGAAACGGGTTAATTGCTCTACATAAATAACTGATTCTTAACCTTGATATGTATTGTTTCATTTCAACCCAAGCATAAATAGAATTTAATTTCCATCGTTAACATTTTATATTTGACGAAAAGTTTTTACCTATTCCGTTTTGACACCCTCCTTGTTCCATTATCTTTCTGCAACACAAAAGGAAATCTAGTTCCTTTTGAATTTGTAACTTAATCGTTGGTATTTTAAGTGAAATTCATTTTCAAATTTTAAAATAATGTAATGTAAGCCTTTATATGTATGCACTTGTGCAAAAGTTTACTTTTAACGCCAATAACAAATACTTTGTATAAATAGGATAACTTCCAATCTCTAATTTTGCTTTTGAAAATTCCTCGAAAAGGTTATTTTTTTTTTTTCGTTAAATATTTGCCTGACTTCATTCCAACCCTTATGATTTTCCATCAAATAAATTGTTATCTTTATATAAGTTTACACATTAGCCAACCTTATGTAAATTTACACATTAGTCTTGGAATTTCCTTCAGGCGTTTTAACCTGTACTGATTTGTTTTGGTACTCAGCTGATCGTCAGTGTGATAGTTCCTGTGCTGCTTAATGACACACTCGACTGTGTAAATAAAATTGTGATTAAGCCGTGGAAATGTAACTACGAACATTCCTTTTACTGCATGAGTTTTGTCCTTGTAAAAACACCTTTAAGGCAGCCTATTTTAAGAGACGAAATGCACTAATTTTATTCTCATTGTTATGGTACAACTCACGTTTGTATTTTACTTGCAAGTACAGGTATCCCTAGGTTCGATTGTGAATTTATTGTGGCGTTGAGGTAAAATTAGTAGGAAATATATTAGGTGAAATAGTTTCAAAGGTTATTAATATACAAATGAATTAGGAAGGTAGGTTGATAAATGCGATAAGTAGATTATTTATTATAAAAACCGTGGTAATCTACTTCTTGAAATTTTCGACCTTAATACAAATTTCATTGGCTGGAGTTGGAGAACATGTTCCACATATTTAAATGGTCTTTATTATAAAAATCGATCAGTAGGTAGTAAGATAAACTTTGGCTTTAAATATGAATTGAGAGTTTTATCCATTTAATAATTACACTTCTTCAGATTTTGTTGTTGTTATTGATGTCTTAGCAATTAACGTGTTTATGTTTATTTCAGAGTGAAGGAGAAAATGGTGATGGAGCGGCAAATGGCCAGCCCGGAACGCCAGCCCCTGCCAAAGAACAGCCCAAACGACTTCATGTCTCCAATATCCCCTTCAGATTTAGAGATCCTGACCTTAGAAATATGTTTGGGGTGAGTGGTATTTTATGCCCTTGTGTTTGTACATTACATAGAATAGTGTGATGATTACTATTTTTTACACTATTTTTATTTCCACTACTTTAACTATTAATTTGATGATAGTGTACTTTTAAGCTTCAACAATACATGAATTGTAAAAGCATCGGTTATCACAGAATCTGTTGAGGTAACCCATGTCGATAAAGGGTGTTTTGTCTTGGACCTCATGGCTGCACAACACTCAAGATCAGTAATATTTACCTTATGGACATATTACCAAAGTAGTCCCCATAAGGTGGCTAGTGCCATCAGTACACCTCATAGGGTACACTGCTCAAGGGTTTTCACAATCTGGCTTGAGCTCCTTATTGTAGCCACTTTGAACCAGTTTTATCTCCGTTGATGTTTCCTTTCATCCATCTTACTGTCCAACTTCTTAATTTTTATTGTATAGGCCAACAGCACGGTTTTCTCCCCATTCCACTTTTGTACTGAATGGCATCCCAGCCTATGGTATCCATTTACCAGAAAAATTTTATGTATCGTGGTTCTCGGTTCATTGTGCTGGCATGTCCTCTGTACCTGTTTTGTCAAGAATTATGGTCCCAGTTGCAGTAAGAATAATCTCAAAGGATATTTTTCCATCCAAATTTTTGAATAGTGTAATGATACATCTTCAGAGGAAGTGTTCTGCTGGTCTAGCAGTGAGTGCTAGTTATCCTTATTGACCTGTCAAAGTCGAGTCCTTATGAGTCGCAGCAAAGTACAGTATCTGAAAGAGGCACTGGTTGGCCAGTTAGACCATTGTATTAGCCCCAAGTCTCTTGAAACAGTTTTATTTCCTAAAATACCTAACTTTATTAAGACATTACTTGGGGAAGAATTCAGAATGCAGTCATTGTTTCATCTTGGTAAAGATCAGTTTATAGTGCAAGAATAAGAGTAGTGAAGATTCTGTACTTGGTGGATGGACCTGGACAGTTTTGAGAATAGTGGTCCCTTTGGTGCCTTTATATTCTAGTTTGTAAACATAGTGAAAACATTCGGAAGTCCACAGCAAAGACTTTATGTCTTAAGGCATGGTTATAGCTGGTCCAGGATGTCAGTATAGTATAGACATACTAAAAAAATCTCAGTAATAATACATGATTGAAATTCACACCTATGCTTTGGCAGTTCATTGGTGATAGTTGCTAACTGTACGAACCAGGTGGTTAGTAGAATGGACTACATGGGTGTGGTGAATCAAGTAGTTGTAGATAACAATGTATCTTTTATCGTAATGGTTGTTCCACTCCTAGGTAATTAGACAAGTATGGAGGATATTGGGAGTCCTCAGTTTCCATGAATAGGAATCTTTTGTAAGTTTTCCATGACATATCTGGTTGGTTGGAAAACATATGCACTTATTTATCACAGACATTTATGATACTTTTTTTTGCTTTCTTTAATTTTTTCCCCATTGGAACCACTGGTAAATATATTCTTAGCATATAGAGGACCAAGATTAACTGTTGGTCTCATTGTTTTGACCAAATTTTATTCATTTGCTACCTTGATGTATTTCATGATTATTTCCTCTAGTGTATCATAAGTTGTCTTAAAAGTTTCTAAAATAGTGTAGGAATGTACAGAAAATATAGAAAATGTGTCAGCTGCAATCAACAACATAGAACTTTAGCAGGAAAATACGCATTGAGAAAAGATCCTAATCAAAAAGAAAATGCACGAGATAAGGGCGAACAGAGATGCAACAACCACTACAAACATAGGTACAAGTTACGCTAAAGTAACAACTACTAACATGGGGAATTTTCAGACTAGTACAAATAACCTAAATAATAAACAAGAAGAAAAGAATTGTGACTATCAAATACAGCAATAAAATTGGGGCTGCATCACGAATGGCTTTATCCCTCAATAATAAACAGCATATTAGCAGATAACAATTTACCAACAATGCATTTTGCTGAAGAAACAATAAATAAGGTATAAAGTACCATGAAGAGGAACAAATGACAATAGGATTGGAAAAGCAGAGCAGGGAAGTTTCAAGCATTTCAGAATATAAAGCAGGATATGCCGGATTCCACACAGTGTGAAGAGAGAATAGGAGAAAGTTCAGAAGATGACTTATCAGGTGAAGAATTCACACCCCGAAATGAACCTAATTTGTACTCAAACTCGTTAATTCCTCCATCAGGAGATATGATAAAATTGCCAAAAACAGCATTAATCAACAAGATATATAGAAGCCTCACTACAAGGCCTCCCAGGTCTTTCCAACTCTCCCATTTTGCAAAATCCACAAAGATTTAATTTCACCAACAAATACTGTACTACTCCAGTAGCTAAAAATACCAGAAAACAAAAAGTAAAAGAAAATAGGAAATTGTTGTGCAATGCTAACTTGAAACCATAACAAAATTGTGGGTAAACCACACTATATTACTCTTACTAATACAGGTACTTATCTTTCCAAAAATACTCTCTACCATGGCCAGCTAGCTAACCAACCTCATTCTTCTTTCACCCATCTTTCCTATCAGCTTTAAAAAGGAGAAAAAAAAAATTAAAACATTTGAAGCTGTGAAAATGGTTCTTTCTTTGCTGAAACAACAGCTGAGTATTCTAAGTAATGTCGAGAACTTTATTCTCCTATGGATCAATTAGAAGCAGTTAGGAGCAGATATGATAACTGACAATATGCTTTTTGAAAAGGCAAAGTTTTTGTATGCCGTCATCTTGAGAAATGAGCTAGGTATGTTAGCATACCAAGAAAAAGGAGTATTCAGAGCAAGCCGTGGCTGGTTTGAAAGGCAGCAGAGGCATTTTTGTCTGATATTAAAAGGTTTGTGGAATCCCTGTTTAACATGCCACAACAAGTTTTTAATTTCCCTGAGACTGGTCTTTCGGAAGTTGGCCAGGAGGACATTCATTACTGCAGAAGAGAAGGCAGTTTCCAGTCACAAGCCCATGAAAGACCTTCTAACCCTGCTGTTCTGTGCAAATGCCAGCGGGGATTGCAAAATCAAACCTCTCCTTGTGTATCAATTGGAGAATCTTCAAGGATTTAAAAAGTACAAGGTACAGAAAAAGCAACTTGTCATGTTTTGGGTTACAGGCATTTTATTTGTGCAGTGGGTCAATGAGGTTCTTGGTCCCAAGATCAAAAAGTACCTCATGGACAAGAGCCTTCTACTCCAAGCCATGTTACTAATGGACAGTGCTCCTGCCCAACCTCCAGCCATTGAAGAGGACCTGATAAAGGAATTCAAGTTTATCAATTTCCTGCTGCCCAACACCACTCCAATTCTCTAGCCCATGGATATGCGGGTGAGTTTTAACTTGACAAAAATGTGCATGAAGGAAATGCTCCAGCTATGTTCAAGGTCACTGAACGGACCAAGTTCATCTGAGAGTTTTGGAAAGAACATTTCCATATTGTCAGTTGCTTCAAAGTCCTTGATAAAGCCTGGGAAGAGGTAACAAAGAGAGCTCTCAATTCTGCAATGAGGAAACTGTGACCTGAATTAATTGCAGAACAGGATTTTGAGGTGTTCAAACTCATGCAGGAGGGGGGAAGTTAACCGTCAAATTGTGTCTTTGGGCAAGACAAAAGGTTTTAAGGTGGACAGGGATGACATCAGCGATCTGCTTGAGGAACATATAGCAGCTAATGACCTAGGAGCTGTTGGAGTTGCATAAGGAATAGCAACAGAAGGCAGTGGAGGATATTTAATCAGATGAAGTGGTAGAGTGACAAACCTCTAACTTAGAGTGAAAAAAACGCAAATGTTAAAAATGTGGGAAACCGTGCAAAATTTTGTTGACACACATCCACCCAGATAAAGCTCTAGCAGGGTGAGCGTTAAATCTATTTATGGAAAATGCAATGTCCCATTTCCATACAAATGTAAAGAAAAGACAAAAACATTGTCTCTAGATTGAATGAAAGAGTAAAGAAGACGATATTGTCCATAAAACTTAAAGTGATTCAGTTAATGATAGTAAATGTTGATCAAGAGGTATAAGTCCAGATATTTATTTTACCTGAAGTTCTCAATGAGGGAGATTCTTTCCTTCAAGCAGTAACCCCCTCCTCCTCGTCCTCCTCTCGTGTATTAATTTGTATTAATTTCTGATGATAAGGGTTACAATTTATTCTTTAAAAAACATTACACACTTGAAAATAACGGTATATGTGTATTTCTGAATGTATGAAGAGCTCAAAGTGAATTCCCCTTATTTTTATGGAAAAATTATTTTGGTTTGTGACTATTTTGGGTTGCGATCATACTCCTGGAATGAGTTAAACTTGAATACCGAGGTGTTACTGTAGAACGTTTGTTGTATCAATAAAAACATTTTAATTTTATTAGATTTTCATCAATATCAGGTTAAAATTTACAAGGCAGCAGTTAGCCCAGTACTGTATTTTTATTTGTTGTTGTTGAAGGGGCAATTATGAAGACAAAGCTAAAGGATAAGGTTGTAATGAATATTGACATCATTGCTGTAAATGAATAATGTAAATTGAAGTGATGCTTGTGTTATCAGAGGATTAAAATTGAGCATCACTTATATTGCTTTGTGATAAGAGAACTTGGAAGGAAGATGTTCTAGGTAGAACCAAAATGACATTTAAAAAATAAGATTTTTACTGAATACTTAAGAAAAAGGATGGTTTGGTTTCGAAGGTAAACTAATACTGTATTGTTATGATTTTGGTTTGTTTCTTTAGGCAATAAGGATGCTGTGGTACTTTTTATTAGTCTCCCATGAATCCCTCATAAAAAAAAATCCAGACCTACTGTGGTTATAGGAGTTACAAGAATATTTAGCAGGACAATATTTTTATGTTTGATAATGGATTAAAAAAAAAAAAAGAGAAAAGTACTACTTATTACCTAGTATGTATGCTATTCTCTTTGAAATTTTAGTACTTGAAACTTGAACCCTCATATATACTGAAAGGTATAGCTGGTAGAATATATGCCATTTTCAGGCTTATATGATATATGAAAAATACACCAGTGCATAAGAATCTCATGTCTCATAATTTTTTTCAGAAATTTGGCACAATTTTAGATGTTGAAATAATCTTCAATGAGCGTGGATCAAAGGTAAGATTTTTGTATGAATGTTACAAAATAGTATACTTCTGTACTGAAAAAATTTGCAATTATTATGTAGCCAACCTCTGGAAAATACTTTGTAGTTAACTTCAAGTTTTGAAAATACTCTATTCTTTTTTACATACTGTATATACCATTGTACTGTATTTCTTCCTTGTTATGTGTTAATTTTCTCAATTTTGTATGGGATTTTTCAGGGTTTTGGTTTTGTGACATTCGCTTCAGCAGCCGATGCAGATCGTGCCAGAGACTCGTTAAATGGCACTGTTGTTGAAGGTCGTAAGATTGAGGTAAAAATGTCTATGAGGGTTGTGTTTCTATAACAGTTGATTAATTGTTTGTTCATTTTTTTTTAAAGTTAACCTTCTGCAACTTTGTAAATTCTGATATATTATACTATACAGTGCTGTACATTCTTGCAGTATTGGAACTTAGCTTATTTTACAGTATATTGTTCTTTAATATTAGAAAAAAATTACTGATTATTTAGTTTATATGAGGTTTTTGTTATATTTGAAGCAGTTTTCAATCTTCAGTAAACTCATTAACAACTGATTAAATAATTTGTCATAATACCAGGTGAACAATGCCACGGCACGTGTTCAAACCAAGAAACCCGCAGCTGCAGTTCCTAACGGTAAGTGATGCCCTAATGCGTGCTCTTGGCCCACCTGTGCTGCCATAGTTCTCTTTTTCTTCTTTTGTCTTTCCTTCTTTCCTTATCCCTCATACCCTTTGCGAAGGGAAATAATATATCACCTTATACTGCCTGAAATTGACCAACTGAACACCAGTACTATCTCCCTCTTTGTACAATTGAATTCTATGTTACCACAAGCCTTTATGTAGATACAGTACAGTACAGAATGAAAATATCCATGCTACTGTTATCTTAGTGGTTTACAAGAAGTGGGCTGTAAATATTTCCTATTGTTGAATTCTTGTTAAGTAGCAGAGAGCATCCAGTTACAGTATGCCCTACATTGCTGACTATCATCAGTGAAAGATACGCAGGATGTCACTGCGAGGACACAGACAGAAAATCTTAAGTAACCTTGGACGTGTTTTGATATATATATTTATACATATTTATATATATATCACTTTGATGTATGCATCTTCACTCACATCCTTGACACCAATTTAAATTCACACAAGTAGCTATGAGAAGCCTCGATTATAAATTTTCTTCTTGAATGCATATTTCGTAATTTTTTTCTGTTTGATAAGGTGGTTAGATTAAAACTAGATGAATATAGATGCTCCTACATGCCTGTTTTCCAGTGGCTTATTGGAATGACATGCTTAAAATAGAAGTGGCATGCTGTTGTTACCAAATGGGGTTGTAGCCAACAACTAATGGTGAAAAACTATAGCGTTTATCCTCTGCACAGAAATCAATAGTTCACTTTGTGAGCGCATAATAGTTTTTAACAGATGTGCATATTATTTGCTGGTGTTTATTTTCTAACTGTGTAAAGATGTGCATATGCCCATCTTGTATGTACATATTGCTCAGGGGATCTTTTGAATGTGGTGTCTGCATGAACCATCATATAAAGACAGTCAGATGTGGTATGTCTACACTTATACTGTATTTCCCCTCCTCCAACCCCACCCATTATACCTATAATTATTGTCATATACAGTAATGCTAAAAAGAAACAGTTATAATGTAATAAAAAATCCTTTTGGTCTTCTGTTCCTGCCTCAGTTCCTATCTGTATTTCTCAGTTTTCCATTTCTCCATTTCACAGTTCTGTGGACCTCATTGCACCTAAGGGTTCCAGTAATGTTGCTTATAGTAAATAATGACAGCATGATCTAACACTGCAGTATGATAATGGAATTGATATTGTTGTCTATTTAGGACCCAGTTTAAACAGATTTACATGTTTTTAACTGCCTCCATGTAGATATAATTGCAATATGCTTCAATTTGTTGCATCACTGTACAAAAAAAAAAAAATGAGAGTTTAAGATTGCTAAAAGCAGGTAGACAAGACACCCAAATTAAAAGAGAGCTTTGATCACCTTTTTATTATGAATGATGTGAAATACCATTACAGTTAGTCTCTTTGTTTTAGCTTCCAGTTGTGAGACTCTGGAATGTGTTGCAGTGTCAACTTGTTGCCCCCCTCACAAGGAGGAGCACTCAAGGGCCTGTTCCTGTGTAGTCAACCAGCTTGTTATGGTCCACTCTTATTTATTGTTTCAGTTGACTCATTTATCAACAACAGTGCTGAAAAGAGCCATGATGATGATATATTTGCTCTCTTCACTTTTTCTAAGGACTATGTTGGGTAGCCCATTTTTATTATATATGTATATATATATCTAACATATATATCTGCTAGATTTTACCATTTTTATTTTGCTTTTGACTCATTATTATCATTGTTATCATCAGTATTTGCCTTTTAAACTACTAGTTCATTTAATAGTTTTTCATTTTGCTCCATTGCAAGGCATTGTGGCTTTATTCAGTTGTGAATGACAGTGTTGTTGATCAGGCCATATGTTTCATTAGTACTTAACCTCAGGGTTGTAAACAAAGAGATTTTACTTGTACAGTGTTCCTAGATTCTATACCATTGGACATGCCATGTGTTTAATTTCTGTGACTGATTGATATTTGTCAATCACCATGTGTGATTTGGTATTTATTTAGTTTTCTTTTTTCTTTTATACCTTTTAGTTATACTCGCTAGAAATGGAATGGTGCCAACTGCCGTGGGTGAGCGAAAATTAATGGATTTAGCTCATTCTCTTGGTGTTGGTTATGGGTGTTTGGTTTGATGTCTCTTCCTCTATATTATATGCTCCATTTGCTGTGCTACATATCATTTTTACTACTAGACCTTTTTGTGATGTATGCTTCACACCTAAATTTAGTAAAAATTTTTTTCTATTTTATTTTGTGATGAATGAATCACTAAATTTCAATTTAGAGAAATACATACTGTAGTGATTAGCTATTTGCAATGTAGTTGAATGTCAGCTACTGTTATGTTCACTGTTCCTTGCAGTGTGTATGATTGTGTGTATGTGTGTGTGTGTCTATATACATGTATATATATATATATATATATATATATATATATATATATATATATATATATATATGTGTGTGTGTGTGTGTGTGTCTGTACAGTATATATATATGAATGCATCAGTGTGTATGACAGCGATGCATGCCCATTTTGACATGAATTCAAGGGAGAGATGAGAGCATTGCTTAAGAAGAAATATCTTCACATTGAATATGTATCAGCATTATCTTAGCAAGACTTTTTCAAGATATGAGATCAGTTGGGTAACGGCCATTTTCTAAGGCTATGGAGTACTGTTGTAATTTTTTCTCAAGATTTCTTCCGTGAAGTCCAATTTTTAGTCTTTGTCTCAGGAGGATTAGGTATGACCTAATTATTAAACATCCATTAATTACTCATCCTTAGAAATTTATCAGTGTATAACAGAACTTTGGGGGTATTCAAAACTCTAAGGTGAAAGGTCTTAATGTATCCTAATGAGTTTCTATCCCTTTAATTTGAATAAGGGCATTTATGTCATTATTTCACTTATTTTAGAATTATATATCCACACATACATTTATTTGTGTGAACACACACACTAAGCCCATATGAAAATAACACATTACAGGGAATGTCTTAGTAAATGTTCATTATTACTGTAAATCTTTGTGTGGGGGGTTTAATTTTTTTTTGCATTCCTAGTAATGTATACCTGGAGTATTTGATGACATCATCATCATTGTTAACATAACCTCTTTTTGTTAACAGTATAGACATATATGGGCCTTTTTAAAAAATCTATCTAAATGTTAGATTACAATAAGATATATATATATATATATATATATATATATATATATATATATTGTATGCATAATATATACTCTATATCTGTGTTGCATATACTCATTAAAGGCAATTTTCCCATTGGTATGAAACTCATCGTATGCAAATATTTATTTATATACTATATATCTATATAATATATATATGGGTATGGTATGAAATATGCACAGTTGAATATATACCTTAAGTGTGTTTTGATATGTGTGGATTATATTGTACCCACAACAGAATATACAGTACACTGTTAAATATATCAAGTAGAGAATATTTTTATTCATTATCGATAATTCTTTTGGATTTAGTTGCTTTAGGTTTAATTACATTATCTTCTTTAGGTGAATTATGCATAAAACAATGTTTAGGCAAGGGCTTTATATATTAGTAAACATGTTCTAATGCTTTAAGGATTTTTTTGTTATTTGTAGTGTTTTGTGATCCAAAATCAAGTGTCAAGTAAAATCCCCTACATAATGCAACAAAATATATGCCTGTACTTTCTATTGAGTATAGTATTGTAATAGGGTCAGAGTATCACACTTATTATTGTGGATTTAAATTTAATGTAACTACAGGAGTGCTTTTAATTCTTTAGCTTAGTAAATTCAATAAAATTTTAGCATTTTAACCTTGGTTGTTGTGTAATCAATAATGACTTATTTTGATAAAATGTCAGCAAGATGATAATCTCTTTAAGCAGCCATAAAACACAGTAATTTATATTCACATATGTGTGCTAAATATGTAGTTTGCTGTATATCTCTAGTGACAGTATATATATATATATATATATATATATATATATATATATATATATATATATATATATATATATATATATATATATATATATATTCTGTTTATATCTGAATGTATGTTTGTGTTTTGATGTATGGTATGTAAAAGTGTAAGTGATGACAAATGAAATGTGTAATTTGATTATTTTATATTTGAGTGTACACATATTACACTTCATACACATAGAAGAATAGTTTTGTGGAGTATGATGTTTAGCACAGCATCTTGCTTTGGCAAACCTGCAGATTTCATCCTCCTTTTTGCCTTTCCACCCTGTTTGTTCTTACTAAAATTGATTGTCAAGGCCTGTCAAATAAAGACAGTAATGATGTGCAACTTTTCATAAACATAGATCAATTGTTTAAGTAGGTTACAGTGATTTAAGTTTTTCACATTTAAACAATTTAGCTAAATTCACATGATTTTAAGATAAATTTTCTTGTGAGTTATTTTGATAAACTTTTTTAACATCAGTATTTCTGCCAGATTAACTGCTTTGTATTTCAAGTATATTATATTTCTTGAAAATATTAATGATATGCCGAACGTCTCTAAATGTGCTTGATCGGCCACCTATGTATTAGTTTTGTTTACTTACAATGTATACTATGCATCTGCTTTTGCTTACAAGACCTTTTGTGTGCATCATTTTAAGGTGTACTTGTAAACAGGCACAATGTTAATTAAATTGGCCTTCTTTATTTTATTAATACATTTTACTTTATCTTTAATTAAAGCACTTTCACATTTTTGTGTAAGTTAGTCAGTGAAATTTTGCCAAAATTAGTTATTTGGAAGTGCAAGTGCTTTGTGTAGTGTCTGTATCTAAGGTTTATGCAAGCTAAGTAATTTTTAAATTGTGGGTAGCATGAGGCATAGAATAGACTTCAGTCTTCCCAGGCACTGTTTCCTACAATCAGTATACAGAAGGCCTCTTTGTTAGACAGTGGCATTTGTGTGTTTATTTTTTTGTAGTTCCTTATGTCCTTCTTGAACATAGTATATGATCAAGGAGATCTATTGTTCTTACAGTGCCTGGTTTGCACTGATCATTGCTTGACCTGTCCATTAGCCTTTTTCCATCTGGTTTGCCTTCTGTGTGTGTATCTCTCTCTTTCTTTCTTTCACTCTGTTCCCCTCACATCAACCTCTCATATTCCTCCATCTGTATTCTTTTAGATGCCCTTAGTTTAAGTGGCGCCTGATTCTTCCATTGGGTTTACTTAGTGGGTTTTTGTGCTTGTTGTCTTAGTGGAACTCACTGCATTGTAATATACCTTGAGCTGACGAGTAATCATAATAATAATAATAATTAGTAGCGGAGTGATAAATTGTCTTGCCAGTGGATTGACATATTTGTTATCGCAAGCCAGCATCCACACTTTTTTACCACTTCACTTCACTTTCCCCAGCGGGTTAGTTTGATACCCTCCTCACTGCGAGATGTTGCGCATCACTAAACAAATGGGAAACGCAGGTTACTTCTACCAAGTTACTGGTCTCTCAAATTAAAGCTGGTAAATATCGGTACTTTAGCTAGTTGAATGATTGACTTGTTGGCTTTGGACGGGACTTTTTTGGCTCTAGGATTTGATTGCATCTAGCATGACCCGAGTGCTATGGATGGAGCGCGTTACTGTTGTGGATTTCAGCTCTCCTTGTTGCTCAGAACCCCCCTGGACTCGGAATGCTTGCAGTGTTTTACCCAATAAGACAACAAGCAAACCCACCAAGGCATTGGACTGATAAATTTTTTTTTCTGTTTTTATCTTTTGTTTATTTATTTTACTTTTTTTGGCTTGGTTGAGTGTGATATATCCATTAATTAAAGAATTACTGTAATGTCCATGTTGTTTTTGATGTTGTCATGAGTACTTTTGATGTTATTAAGCCATAGATTGTCAATATTATAATGAGGATTTTATTACTTTTTAATTGATATTGATTTATTGTTATTCTGTCAGTTGAATTGCAGTTTAATAATCAATGAAAATGTTGCTTTTTGTCACTTCAGAGCTTAAACAGTAGCCGCCTTGAGTATGGTAATGAACAAGATTTCTTCTCTCTATCGCCTTTAACACAAGCATTACTGATGTAATCTCCAAAATGAGAGAAGAATGTTGCACATCACTTAGGTAACAATCTGTGCCACTAATAGATTGTTGCATACAAAAATTTTATAGGTGGTTTAAGGTGTTGACACATCAAGAAGATTATTAAAGCGCTTTTTGGTTACCTTTTCTTCCTTATTTTAGTTGGTGTTGGTGGTGCCATGTTAAAGGCGAGCGGTAGAAGGTACTTGGCTATTGTGGTTGAATGCACACTTTCCTTTGCATGGGGTTTAGCACTTGACTTGAATTAATCGTCATTATTCTCTCTGCCATAATATTACTATGCATCAGTGATGAGAGTTATTATTATTATTACCTTTTTATTTAATGTTGATTACATTCTTACCCTACTACACTCCATGGAGGGGGGGCCCAGGATCACCCCACTCCCTCTTGTTGTTCCTGCAGACAGATTGCTAAAGCTCGTTATGGACATGAACTTTGTCGATTTAATGTACAGTAGTCATTAGTTTGAGCTCCAACTTCGTTACTTCTGTTAGATTGGCTTTGCTTGAAATGGTCTGTTACACTTGATCTATTTTCTCATTAGCACAGGACAAATGCCATCAAAAAAAACACGGTGGTTCGTCCAACTGTAAGAACCATCTCGCTAGTTTGTTTTACGATTTATGTAGTTCGAAGTTTGCACTGTTTGAATATGGCATTTTTAAAATATAGTTTAGCGATCCTATTAGACAATCCTAACATTTGACTATGGTATTGAATTTAAATTATCAATGCTTTTTCTGACGACTAAAATTTTTAATGGTGAGCCCTCTCGGGTCATTGCCCAGTTTTTATGTTTTCATGCTTGAATGGGTTATTTTGGTTAACTTCCATGATTAACAGCACTCTTAATATATGAAAACAGGTTTGTCATCTAAATTGCTTGCTCAATTTTTATAGGGCATAGGTATCTTGGATATGAAAGAGTTGCATCGTTAAAAGTAAGTAATTTCAGTTCCCCTTTTTTACACGGCTCTTGACCTGGTGTTTAGCAGGTGTGCTCTTGATGGTAGAGGTAATTGTTTTTGTGTCTTAAGAATATTGTATGTTAATTTGTGATACTTGGATATGCAAGGATCATAAGTGTTGCTAATTCTAAGTCACATTCCAATTATCCTACTACTCAGAGTAAATGGACTGGCAAATATGATAAAAAAAAGCTCGTTTATTACTATTTTATTTAATCTTGCTTATTTAATAATAAAATTACAAACCCTCCAAAATTTTCTATGACTAAATATGATAACCTTAGATTTCATCACGAGACGGGACTGATCAAATAAAAAAAATTCATTACGTGAAGATTGTGTGTGTTTTATGGGACCTGGAGCATGCTTTAGTTGTAGTGCTATGGTGAGAAGTATCCACTGACATGGTGGTTTACGTAAGGAGCATTTGTCTCCTGTGCTTAGGGTAGATAATGACAAAAGATGACGCTTTCATCTGTCTGGGTTGGACTGCTTCCCTCTGCGTGGGTTGGGCCCCACACTGAGGTCACCATCAATGTGGTCGATGGTGTTCCCCCTACTGACTCCACTCTATGGACTGTTTTGTGTTGCAACCCCCATGGATCTTAGCTACTACATATTGAAGAGTGCACTCAACCCCCGTAGCAGCCTGCACCGTATGTCGGATTGTGATTCAAGGCTTGGCTAGTGTTTGGCCCTGGAGGAAGTCTGGGCAGCGGCAGCAGGCCTTATCCTCTCCAGATGCCTGGGACTACCAGCAGTTGGTTGTTATTATTTATCACACACACCACTTCCTGGCCCAGTACACAACACTCATATTTATATACTACCAACACTCACTAACCTACAACATGTTTTTACTGTGAACATGAAATGAGATGGCCAGAAAATATAAATTAAATAATTATTACTATGATGGCATTGGCTTGTCCTAATGGGGAAATAGTTCAGGGTAAAACCTAATTTGTATATTTAGAATGTGATAATGTTATTGACATAAAATGGTTTGGTGTGTGTGGTGTGTGGGCACAGGGAAATAGTCTGCCAACTTAGTCCAGTCATTGGTGAGTCTTGGGCCTCTGGAATCAGGAAAGGCCTTTGTCCTGTGCCTGCCGTCTGAAGTGAGTTGTGCCTGTAATGAATGTTGATCATTTTGCATGCCTCCAGCGGCGGCCCTCCGAGGTGTTGCGATCCAGCGTGGCAGGGCTCGGACGTATCCGGCCACTGCCCTTGCACGTCATCCCACCCCACTAACAGCTGCCGCCACAGCTCTGCATGGCTACACACCGTAAGTTTCAGTACCAGACGAGAACAGCAGCTACATTACACTCCTGATGACATCACGCAGCAGCAAACACAGCAGGAGCAGGAACGTCTGCATTGCCTCTACTATACCTGATGTTTTAGTCTCATTTTGGTCAATACACCTGCTGTGGATATGCATCAGTCCATGTCATTAGTGTAAAGTTAAAATAATGATTCTCTATGGTTTGACTTCAGTTTTACAAAGCTTTCATTAAATCACTTTTTGAAACATTTGAATATGTTGTATGACTAAATTTGAATAATTTTTATACAAATGGGTGATTCCTCGATATTAATGTAAATAGAAAACAGGCTATTTTAAATTTGCGTCTGTGATAGCCAAAGTTGATTACTGGATTTCTATGGATCTTTGGGACTGAGCTAAAATGCATGTAACTGCGTGTTGTCTGTGGGGTGTTGTGTAGTCTCAACCTGACTGTCTCTCATACTTTCCTCTTCTTCAGTATAGTCACCTGAGTCAGCACTTGTCATCTCCTTACACCATGATGTTGGCCTTCTGAGTCCTTTGGGCTGGTAGGTTAAAAACTCTAGGACTTCCCCTCAATTTATTATTAATAGTTGAGAGGACTTTGTGACCATGATGTGTAATGAGATGGTTGAGTGATCTCCTGGTGTATAAACTAGCTGGTACTGCTTGTGTTATTACATCCTCGTAGGTACTGTTTGGCAGTGGAGACAGACTTTTATGCCATAACAGACACATGGTTGTGATAACAAGGGACAGGCTGGCTGGCTGTGTAGCAGTGTGAGTAGGGCGTGCCTTTTGGGTAACTAGAGAAAAGCCAGGGGAGGAAGCTATTGAGATTCAGTTGTTTTCAGTTCAACACAATGCATAACCATTTAGCTGCTGTTCATAGTTTGAATAATTTTTTTTTTGTGTGTACCTTTTTTCAAGGAGCTTTTTTTTTCTGAGTTAGGATCTGAATTTTGTATGCTCTTAGGTATTTCATTGATCCAATTATGTCATAAACTTATATTTTGTAGAATAACTGTTACTAAGCTTATCTATTTTCATAACTTACAGTATAATTTAAATTGCATATTGAATATGTATGTTATCTCTTTATTTTTTTTTAGAAGTTATAGAATTAATTTGAGAAATGTGCATGTTTATTTTTATAATCCACAAAATAGAGCTATTAAAATTCCCCTGGCTTATCTCTTGCCAGCCAACTTTGGCATCTCACACTTTTGGACATAACTCTTTGTTTAGATCATTACATAATGCTGCTGACACCTTGGGAATGTATTTAACCTCTCACCTGTTGTTGGGAGTGACATTGACTCTGCTAGGTTTATTTTGGACCTCATGCTGTGTATTATTACTTATGGCTGTAGCAGATGAGATATTTTACTAGGAGTGCATTGGTATTGAACATGGCTTTGTAAATTGTCTATCATCTTTGGCTTGAGCTGCACCTAAGTTTTGTTTATTTTTTTTTTAATTTTTGAGTAGCTTCTATCTTGTTTTACCTGGTGTTGGCTGGGGCTGTGGGTGATAGATTATTTATGAATTCTTTAAAACTATGCTATTCTAGTAAGGTATTTTCATTAACTTTTGAGAGCCACTATTAGTATGTTACGTACAGACCATCATAGTTGTAGATGATTTTTTCTGTGTTGTTGACTTGAATGTGTGCTATGCTCTGGATTTATCCTGCACACGCATTTAGCACGGTTTATGCTTGGGGATTTTGGAAATAAGTTTGAATGTGTTTTAATTGTTCAACTTTCCTGTGCCCTCTCTGTGTATTCTGCATTAAGATTAATAGGGATTAATTCTCTAATTTAAAGCAACATATGAGGATTAAGAGCTTCTTAGACAACTAATTGGTCACTGATTAACCCTGGGTGGTAGATAGAAAACTAAACTCATGACTGAGACATGGACACTCAGACTTGCTACTGACTGCCCCACTGCATAACAGAGTGCTGACATCAGAAAACTGCTCATTTACAAAATTTGTTCTGATTTGTTAGTCATGAACTCTTTTAGTAAGTGGCTGATTTTCAAGAAAACTGTTAGTTAGCTATCAAATGTTTCAGTAGAAACTGGCGAGAAATATTCCTTTACCTCTTCAGTTTTGTCTGAAATATTGATAACTAGTTTTCAGTGTAATAAGGATCATAAACATTGAGTACCAAATGGTAAGTGAATTTTGTTGACGGAACAATACAGTTCTGTATTATAAATATAGATTAGTATTTAGTTAACTGAAATGGCCCAAGTCAGTTTTGTACGGGTAAGACGAGCAGCCAAGATATTCAGTTGTTGATAGATGGGGAACTGGTATGAGGATGCCCACAGCAGCACAGCCGCAGTTGTCTAAAGAAACCAGGAGAACTACCTTAACCCATATAGTTCAAGGAGACAGGATGGTCAGTATTTAGACACAGTCACTTACAAGGTTGCTGTGTGACATTTTCTGCACATGCTGTTAAAATTTATCTAGCTACTTTCATATTATTCTAAGGTCATAATATTTTTACCAGGCAAATTCATGAGATGAAGTAATATGCAAAATTGTTTCATTAATTTGAATATTTATTGGTAATGCTTTTCTTATTTGTTCAGAACTACAGTATTGTCGAAACTTAGTACCTAAAGAGAATTAACATTATATTGACTTGATATTTGGATTTGAGGAAAGGTAAATTAAAACTTGCCTGGATCATCCAATGGGTTTTGTACCGAAACTTAGTATTTTGGTTCTCTTGCAGCGGTGTTTATTATGACCCCTTCCTAGCAGCGCAAGCAGCAACAGCAACTCCTCTTCAGGTGAATCCAGTAAGTGCTGTAAAGTTTTGTGTTTGTTCACCAGTCACAGTGCCTTAGACACCTATTATGACCAGTATTTTACCTTGTCGTTTATTAGTGATCATACTTTTTCGTGACAAGTAAATGGTTTGCTGTGTAGTAATGTAGCTTTCTCTAATAGATGAGTCAAAACAATGTGCAATCATTGTAGCTTTCTGAAAATCAGGAAAGTGCTCGATGTTTTTTCACTGTTTGACTAACTTTCACATGGGAATGTTCCATAGGATCCTTATTTTTATTGTTTGATAGGCCACAAAACCTTCCCTTTAGTATTGACTTTATGTGCTAAGCATATTAACTGCTGCCTATCAGTTCCCCCTTACAGAAGACAAGAGGTGCTAAATTTTGCCTTTTTGGTTTATTTTGCATATTGTTGAGGATCCTTAGTCCATTTACCTGGATTTTAACAGTAGTAATTTACTTTTTTAAGATGAAGCAACACTCAGAATACAGTACTTGCTAACACCCTGTATTTTGACATTAACGGTTTAAATTAAAAAAATGTTGTTCTGAGTGTGGCTGATTAATTAATGCTGCACATTATTGCCATGGAATGTAGATAGTTATCCCTTTGACACCCATTACAATTCTTTTAGAGAATGGAAAGGCAGTCCAGTTTGAATTTCAATAGTTAAATATGGTCTTCATCTTGTAATTATGACTGAAGATGGACCTGCTTTTCCTCATACTGCTCTAGCATTTTATAATAGCTCAGTGAAAGGGAGTGGCCAAACAAAAGCATGTGTTGCTTGCTTATTTCACAGCCTGGCTAATGAATTACCACACAGCCCTTTTTGCACAACTTTTTTCAACCCATTGACTCTTAAGATCTAATACTTTTTATTTTTAGCTTGAGCTGTTTTTGCACAGTCAGTCTTTGACAAAGAAGGAATGTTGTTCCAGCAATCATGATTACACAAAGAAAGGTTTCATAGAATACATTAAGGTAAATTACAAAATTAAGTTAAAAATTATTATTGAAAAAGTTAAATTTTATTTTTTTTTTTTTGTGTAATCAGTGTTTCATCTGCCTGCAGTGTTATTTTAAAGGTGGAATTAATTAAATTCTCCAGTTTAAGGAAAGCCTTTGGTATAGATTTTTTATATTAATTGCTAAAATTGAATGATAAAGTAGATGTTTGGCTTGTGTGTTTTTAGAATTATAATGAATATTATCTTGGCTGAGAATGAGTAGGTTTAGTTATTGGTTATTGTGTAGAATATTATTCGAGGAGTCCCACCGTTAATGAGGTTTGTATTTTTTCATTGTATATTATTTGAAGTAATGATTATAAAAATTGTGCATATATGTCATTTGATGTCTGATTATATATTATTCTTGTACTCTACAGTAAACTTACTCATTTTTGAATTACCACAATACACATTGTTATTTATTTATCATATGCTTATTTCTGAAATGAATCAAAATTATTACAAATTATTTTATTTATTTCTTGCTATTATGTATGTATGTTAATACAGTATATACTTTAAATGAGGTATATTTTTGTACTGAATGCATATTCATGGTAGCCCGTCAATGTAGGTGAAGGAATAATACTTTATAGCAAATTGCTCTTGATTTTGTTTTTAACAAAGTGAAGAAAATAGTTCTGCAATAATGTTCCAAATTTTATTAAAGTACAACAGTTGGTTCGAAAATTATCAACCTTTGTTTCTTAATATTTGCAGTGTGAATTTCTTCCTCTGTGTTAATTCAAAGAAATATAAGTTTTATCTGTTTTTATACAATGAATCAGTTCTGGTTGTTAATTATATACAGAGAGATTCTGTTATTAGTATAATCATATTCATGAATATCAGGAATATGTTGTTAAGAAATATCCATACGTTATATTGGTACATTTTTGTATACTGTATATGCATACGTGCATGGAATTATGATTATATTTATGTATGTATGAATACACATCTGCATATATATATATATATATATATATATATTATATATATATATATATATATATATATATATATATATATATATATATATGTATATATATTTATATATATATATATATATATATATATATATATATATATATATATATATATATATATATATATGTATATGTATATGTATATGTATATATATATATATGTACTGTATATATATATATGTATATGTATATATACATATATATATATATATATATATATATATATATATATATATATATATATATATATAACAAATATAATCGAATGCATTATTTACTTTAGTTGCTTTTACCTTTCATTATTTTTCACTGTCTTGCCCTAGCTGAGTACCTTTATGTGAAAACTAAGAATTTCATATTTCATATAGCACAAAGTGTTTCTTCCTTTAAAGTCAAAGTCTTGAAAATAGCACCTTTTTATATAAAATTATCACATTGATTATTATACTGAACATGTATTCAGTCATGTTGTGCTTCAAGAATTTGTACTTTGCTTACTGTTTGTATGTTTCTTTCTATACTATGTCAGATGTCTTGCTCTCATTTTCTTTTATAGATAGGCACTAATTGAGAATCTTGATGTCTTCCTTGCATCTGTTTTCCTTCTTATTTTTAGTGTAGTTCACATTCAGTGTTGCCCCGTCATATTTCTTTCCCCCTTACATTATGATTTGCAAAGTTCACCATGTATCTTTTATTTTAGCTTTTTATGGTCTCCACAGTGCAACTTCTTTGTAATTGTATTCTACTTTTAAAAGCACTCATTCTATATATCATATGTAAAGGTTTCTGAATATATTTTTTTTCCCTTAGCGTTGATACATCTATATGTCCCCAGTCCATTTATGTTTATCTGTTAACTCTATAGGTTATTCTGGTAGATGAGCTACTGCCTCATTTTGGTGTTATAACTGTTCCTTGACCTGCACAGTTGAATTCTATTTTGCACATACTACACTTACCAAAATCCAAATACAAATTTTAATATAGGTATCATAGAATTAGCTTTTTACTGTTATTACATTATTTTTACTACAACTACTACTACTATTATTTTCAAAATTAATGCTTCTAATTCACTGTTAAAAATGTGAATTCTATATGGGTTATTGCCCACAGTGAGTCATTAAAGGTACACTGTTGGTGGTACAAAAGTCTTTGCAGCCCTCTTCCAGTCCCAGCTGCATCGCTCTCTTTGCGTGCCATCCTTTCATTGTGGTCTCTTTTCACTTCGATGTCCAAATCTTTAACTTTCTCTTGAGCCAATCTGATTTTTCTCTTAGTAAAGAATAAAACTGATCCTTTAAGCCAGTCTAAGAAGAGTCAAGAAATAAGACTCTAGATTGGTTAAGTTACTTAATGATATGAGTAAGTTGAAATTTTGAATGTACTTTTAATTAGATTTTTTAACATTGTTGGTCAAAATTTAATGACTGTCCTCTTTATCAATATGTCAGTTTCTATTGACTTATGGTTGACAGTCTGGTTTTCTTTTTTTATATTCTCGGTCTTCCATTTTTTTCCAGTTTATGATTAGATATGAGAAATGTATAAGAAAGTATAAGCTTATTTCCCATTTTTTTTATGCATGGAGCTTTCCTTTTTTTTGGAATGACATTTTTAATCCCATTCACACGCATATTTTGGTTTCTTTGACCAGCTGATACCAACACATTATGATACTGTGGAAGATTATTATGTTTAGTGGTAGAGAAGGATAAGACCTCATTTTTGTTACCTGCAGAAGAGGTAATCTCTTGCTTAACCAATATCTCTAAAACCATCAGTGGGATCTGATATCTTCTGAGACTCACCATTTGAAATTTTTTGATATTAAGGAAGAATTGTTAAGGGAGGGTTAATATGTGAATTTTCGTAATTTTTGTTCCCATGTCCCTTTTGAGTAGAAACCTGAGAAAGTATTCTAACCATCCAATATGGATGAATGGTGTTACCAGATATATAGCAGCTGTCCAATACAAAACACTACTCCTGTTGTAAAATTTTGTGACCTGAAAGATTTTACTTTATGAATTTCAAGTAATAAGTAAATTATTAAAAGGATCAAGATCCCAATCTACTAATGCTCTATACACCTCAGCACTACCCTTCTAAATTTTTAACTTATTTTGGCATTTTTTATTATTTATTTATTTTTTTTTTTTTTAGATTTGTTTATGTATTTAAGACAGCTAGTGCTTATATAATCACTCAAGGTGATGTATGATGATTTTAGATGAGTCTCAAACATATAAATGATTCCTATTGGATGAAGAATTGAAGGGGAAAATAAAAAAAAAATATTGGAATGATGAACAGTGCCTTGATAATCTGTCTGATGAAGAGAAAATAACTGGTAAAATTAAAACAGCAAAAAGGAAAATAGAAAATTTCAATTCTCTAATGAAGTTTTACAACAATAATTTTATATATTAAACCTTATCAGCCCAAAGTTCAATATAATATCAACGTTCTTAAGACCTGGATGTGCCTGAGAAAAACAATGGCTTGGAAATTAGGCCCCATTAGATTAGGCATGCAACATGTCAATTGCTTTGTGCCCTCAATAGGCAATAAATAAAATGATTATTGTCTTCCCAAAGAAAACTTCATCAGAATTATTTCAGTCCATTTGCTTTATAGAGAGAGGACAGAAGTGTGTAGTTGTCTATGCACATAGAATAATACTCGCGTTATAGAAGATTATGTCTGTTAGGATTCTTTAACTAATCATTTGGGAAAGGATCTGACCTTTTTTATTAATGTGATTTATTAGTTTTGTTACAGTTTATTATCAAGTAAATCAGTTAATATGCAAAATAGTCTCTTATGAAGTTGGAATTTATTAAAGATAGGTTTTACTAAATATACAAAAGTACTATTTTTAATTCCACTAAAAATTGAAAAGTACTCTTATTTTTATTTATACAGTAGGGATTAGTAATCTTTTATTTAGAGGTATGAACAAAAAATCATGGTTAGGTTAAAATTTTGATTGTATAAACTAGAAATCCATGACGTAGTTTATTGCTTTACATGATTTTTATTTGACACTTACCAGACTTTATGGGTAAACTTTCCGAGTGTATTTAGTGTAGATACAGTTAATAATCCTCTCGAAGGAGGGGTTTTAAAATATCCCAAACAAAAGAGAGAGAAGAAAAAAGTGATTTTAGACCATTATTGAAATGGGAAACATTAGAAAATCAAGATACTGCGTTTACTCTTGCCAATTGAAAGATATTCCATATATATTGACTAGTTCTTGTTAACTTTATTCCAATCCACCTGATTCTTTTTGCTGGGTGTCAATTTTTTTTCAAGAATTATGGTTAAGTACTGTATTTGAACTAACTATTTTATAGACTGCGAGGAATGGGGCCCAAAAGTTTATTCTATATAGGAGTGGAGAAAAGAGAGATGGAAGTTTGAAGTTGGACGTCAATTATTTCAGCGAAAACGTTATAATCCATGATAATTCATCCTCAGCCTGTAGAGATACTGAAAATCTAAAAATCTATAACCATACAGCAGTACACTAAATATAGTACAGTAGTTTCTTTTACAGTTCACATTCATACAGCATAAGTGCATTACATTGCTTGTATAGGTGCATTTCAATAGCTATAAATTAGTTTTAAAGTAAAAAAAGAGACAAAGACACAGTTTTAGATAATACAGAAGAGAAAAGACCTAATTATTTTGATGAATCTCCCCTTACCTTTATATGGCTTCATTCTTGAAGCTTGTCGAATGTTCATGACTACCCTAAAAGACTAAAAATTCCCTGTATACTTTCAATAATAGTCATGCCCCTCTATTGGAGTATTGAGTTTATATGGCAGTTTATGTTAATAGGAGTGCTTGGGTACTTTACCACACCGTCACCCTTTTAGTTCTTTTCGTTGTTGGTTTAAGAGGTGGTCGTTTAGTTCTTCCCGTTAAATCCAGATTGTGATTATTGTGATTTAAGGGGTTATATGCTGCAGGTTAATAGGGAATGTCGTATATATTTGCTATGCATTCATGTGTTAAGTGTTAGTTTTTTCACTTATAAAGATCCCTCCAATTACTATAAAACAGTCATTCCCTTTTGGTACATTTACTCATATAAATAAATTTCAACCAAAAATAAATGTTTGTTAAAGTAAAAAGGATATAAAAAGAGGGGGAGAGAGATTTAGGTTTATTTACTTTCAAACTTTTAAAGATCTCCCCGAAATGCTATAAAATGTGATAGACTCCAATTAATAAAAGAATTTGCATTCGTGCAGTTGATAAAAAGCATTAAAACTAAAAAATCTAAAAAAAGAAATGCTGTTTGTATAAAAGAGAGGTTTTACTCACAAATATTCCAGCAGATTTATTCCACCCTTCTGAGGAATGGGATTATTGTAATGCATCAAGTCCCTCTTCTTTGTTGTGGTAAATTTTAAAAAGAAAGGCGTGATATTGGAATTGTATACCAGGTGCCAAATATAGTTATGATTGCTCCCCATTTTGCTGAAATATTTGGTGAAAGCATATTTTGGCTCGTTTATCAGGATATTCAGGAACTAGGCCAACATGTTTTTAGAATAAGTAATGGAGGATATGCAACAAAAGTGACAATTCCACAAGAATGCTGCAAGTGGTGTATATCCCTTTCTTTAAATAGTCTCAATAAGCATGACACTTGAATAAAATCTCATTTAAGTAATAGCAAAATAACAGAAGGAAAAATATCTTCAAAGATTATACAAGTGAGAGAGAGATTGAAAGAATTTCTCAACGCTTTCCTGGACCTACTTACAATTCTTCTTCCTGTCACTTCCATATTTACCGTTTTATTAACAGTTTTCCGTCCTTTTCTTTCACATGCCAAAACCATCTTAATGCAAATAGCATCACACAGAAAAAGAACAGAATCCCACAAACATTTATTTTATGGATTGAAACTTGGTTTACTATCCTGAGCAAGACAGACAGACAGCTTTAGAATAGAATGGAGACCCAAATCAGGAGGCACTGATGATATAGGATATTCTAGGGATTATTGATGGGGTTTGGTGGTCAAATGAGAGGTATGGGGGTAAATACAGCTGTTGTGTTAGGTTTTCACCAAACCATTAGTGATGCTTTTAACTATGCAGGTGTCTTTAGTAGCAGTTGATGCAATAAATTTGTAAACTTTCTTTGTCATGAAGTTACACTTCTATTCTTCACCACAATTTCCTGCCTTGTCAATTGTGGAAGAAAATATCGATACAGATCATCAAGCTTACCTTGTTCATATTTTTCCTGATTGTGGCAGGTTAAAAAGACCCTTTAAAATTAGTCATGAAGATTTATTGTGAAATTTGTAAGAAGTTAAAGCTTTCCAGAAACTATTGCCTCCTTTCTGGTGAAAATGCTGCCATTGAGGGATTATCTCTTATCTGATTTTGAAGAAGTAGGAAGTATGGCAGAGTGGGTTATTACAGGGTTTTTGTTCGATATATGTCGTATACTGCAACAAATAATTGTCTCTGACATGTCCGTTGTTGATTTGTCATTAACTTAAGATAGACAAAGTGAACAATGGGTGTGTTATTTTAGGAAATTGTTTATATAACTATGTGACATATATCAACCGAAAGGTGGTTTCTGTATTTTCCTGTTCTGCCTCCTCTTCTCAAGTTCAGATAAGACTTTTATTACTTAAGATAAGAGTATCCTATAGTGGATGGTGTTTTCCCTGCATAAATAAACCCTTAAATGTTTCTATATTGATTCCATTCTCTTTGAAGAATAGTGTTTCTTATAATTTTACTGATTAATTGTCTGCACTGCAATATTAATTAAGGGCCTTTTTATCCTGAAAGGGTTTGAATGTGGTACTTTCATCATCATTATAGTATTATTAGTAGTAGTAATATTATAATTAAATTAGGCAATCAGTCCAAGCGTACCCTTCCAGACTCCCATAGGGTTACCCCTGAAAATTTATTCTAAATGAAGGATGGTAATTGTAAAAAGACAAGGCTAAAAATTATATTGTGAAAATGAATATAGAAGAAAGAATATAGCTAAAACATAAAAGGCAGGAGGTAATGCTTCTGAATGCCTGTTGGATGATGCAAATAACCAATCGTAATGCCTATAATGTTAATTTTGTCTTAATGAACGAATTAAGCTTTTAATAGGAAAGAGGGCAGAACAATTAATATCCAATAAAAGACATAAATTCTGCACACAATCTTAGTACCTTGTTTTATATTGCAATGGATTATGTTTGATTTTAAGGCCTCTGGGTTACATCGTATTTTTAATAATGAATGATTGTTTGAAGCATAACTGGGGCTTTTAAATGTCCCCATTTATGCTATGAATAGGACAAAAGTTTAGTTCTTTATTTTTCATTGTAATTGCTATGCAGGTTAGTTTTGAATTTTGATTAAGCTTTTAAAATCACCTCATGTCATAAAACACTATGCAATTTATTTATTATACACATGGTTAATTTAACGGTCATGTAGTGAATGCCTACAAAATCATTCCTTTTCAATAGAGATGACATGTATTGGGCTGCTACAAAACTGTTTTATCTTGAAAAATAAAAGGTGTTTATAATGTATGCAATAGGTTCATCCATGTGGAGTACAGTACTGAATAGATGTTTTTATTGCAAATATAAAATATTTTACAGTAAATTTCAAGGTGTACAGTATACTGTATAGTAAATCTGCCATGTTGATGGGCATTTTCTTCAGCATGTTCCTGATAGGTTGACATTATGATGAAAATTTCTTATAGTTTATATAGGCTGTCATGGTAGTTTTATTTCAATTCTTAGGTTCCTGTATTGTTTACTTATTCTTGTAATTAAAAATAGTACTTATGAAATCGAGACATATTTGAAAGTTATTTTAGTTTGTCAATGATTATTACATGGAAATTTATTAGTGGATCACTAAAAGGCTATGTAAAAGTTTTAACACCTATCTATACTGAGAAATATTGTGGCTAACCGTGCAATACGTACTGTAAATATTTTGGGGGGAGTTTCTAACCCCATCCTTCTGTTTAAGTTGCTTTGTTTTATTTTATTATTGAGGTTTTATAAATTGCCCTTTAAAATCTATTGATACAAGAATGATAAATGATATCACCCTCTTATGTAAAGTCTAAGGGATGTTTTGTTTTCTTTCATTTTTATGATTAAGTTAAAATACCTCTTTAGAGTATGGAGATGTATTTGTTACCTATTTGTTTGAAACATGTCCAGTTGTTAATTTTTTTTAAAGGTTACAAATATCTATTTATGCCCAATATTGAAAATTCACTGCAGTATAAAGTTTTATTACTCTTCATCTTAAAGGAACTCAGAATCTTCATAGGAAATATTAAATTGAATTTACCATATTTAGATTTGAAGTATCCATAGTTAAATTAAAGTTATACCCTTACAGGTTCTTGTCCTTTATTATTTGATGTAGGTAGGTGGGTATTATTTTTAATTGCCTTAGTGTACTGTGTTCAACTGTAGATCAGCTCATATATTTTTTTTTTTTTTTCAAGATAATTTTTTTAATAATAGAAGGTTAACCTGAAAAGTTTAATTACAGTGATACAACAAGGAAATTAACATTTAATTCCAGGAATGCTTGTTGCAATAGGTACCAAAAATTATTGTGTTAAATTCAATATTATTTGTAAGTTACATTTTGATAAATTATTATATTGGTTCTTAGTTTTCTCTTGGAACTGAAACCTGAAACGTGTGTATTGAAAGATTAATGGTTTTAAAGATTGTTTCCGATTTTTAATTGTGTACAAACGTCATCCCCAACAAAGTTGTAAAAGCATTAATGAGTGATGTATACTTTTATCATTGATATTTATCAAGTTAAGAGATAGATTTACAAGAAGTTGCACTGTGGTAATGATAGAAGAGTTTTAATTTGCGTCTTGATGTTAAGGCTGACCTTGCTGGCGGTGGGGTAGTGTTGCATTATGTTGCTTGCGCTGGCTGTGTGTTGTGCATGAATAAGGAGCCACCCCCTTTCATTACAGCAAGCAGCTGCAGCCGCAGCGGCAGCAGTGGGCCAACCTACTGCGGTCAACCCTGCCGCCGTTGGGGTCTCCGCCGCGCAGCTCCTTAAAACACCAACACTTTCTGTCTCAACGGCTCCACAGGCAGGGTATGCAGCAGCAGCGAACGCTTACACCGCTGCTGCGGCAAGAGCATATGGAGTAGCAGCGGCGGCCGCTCAACCTCCAGCAGTAGCTGCTTACCCCACAATTGCAGCCGCCGGGTGAGTTCCTTCACAAAGTTTAGAAGTGGTGTCTGCCATTGTTGTCTTAAAGACAAGGCAACTATAGTAGACATCATATATAAAGAGATGTGCACCTTTATTTTCAAATTCTATTGTATAATGATCTGAAGATAGAATATAGATTTACTACCAAAGAAATCAGCAGGTGACAGCTCTTTTAATTTATTGAGGCATATGAGCATCAAGAAGTCTGCATTAGTGAAACTGGAGACTTGAGAATAAATTGATGCTCAAATGCCTCTTAAGCAGAATGAAAGGAGTGAAAATGGGTTAAGTTCTTTCAGAACGCAGATGATCTTGTTCATTTTTATTTTATATATACATGGTATGTGCTGTAGTGTAGGTCATTACTGTAACACTTGGCTGGAAGTTGTAGGAGATTTAGTTGTATGACAGTCAAAATCTTTTCCCATTTGGAACAGTGGTGTTGTAAGTTGTCTTTACAGGTGTAAAATGTAATGATTTTTGGTATGATCAAGTACAGTTTTTATGGTAGTCTTTTTGTTGCAGAGTATCTCTTTAGAGGAATATGTTTGTCTTCTAATGAAAACAAGATTGAAGTTTGAATTCCAGGTGCAGCTATGTAATGTGTATTAATTGAATTTGGGACTTTTAGTATTACAACATGCATTGTTTTTCACTGGAAAAAAAAAAATAGTGGTGATACAATATTGTATAAAATCATATTTGCGTACTATGTTGATAAGGACAGGTTTGGGTCAGACCTTTTTCAGTTAGTATATATGTGGTAATTTCAGGTAATCTTAGGAGCATTTTGATAAATTCAAGACGATATGAATATTTGAAGTAAATTTCAAGTCAAGCAGCACTATTATTTTTGCTTTAGTGAATTTAATAAGTAATAATGTCTCATTCACTGAAATTATTTTGAAAAATGCCCGAGTTTTAGTTGGCGAAAAATACGATTTTTAATCGCTTATTGTAAATATGCAAATTTTTTGTATGTCCGCTTTTAAAAACCTATTTAAGAGTAAGAACTTAATGTATGGAAAACAAACTTTGATAGCAAATTGAAAATTAATAGAAATTTAGAAATGAATATTAAAAGGAATCTGAGAAGGAAGGATAGGAATTGTAAAAGGATCACAAATAATTTCCTCCTGAACATGGTAGAATTAGCATATAAAAACTTCCATAAGGAAGTTTTCCTCAATTTTAAATCAAAGAGAAAAAAAAATTGCCATTGACCAATTTAATCTACAGAATTTTGTAAAATTAGCTGTTGTTTCTTTGATATCGTAACTATTAATTCTAATATTTTGTTTAAACCCTGTATTGCCAAAAATATCCCTCAATTTGGATTCATATTAAACTGGTTATAATTTTCTGTATTTTAAATGACTTAGAAAGCTTATTAGTCATACATTTACAATGAATTTAGAGATCTTTTAAATAATTTATAGATGCTGATATAAATTATTGGATATCTTTTTGGTATTAACAGTAAATTATTGCATTTTGTACTTAGGAAAGAGAGGATTTTTCCACTAGGTATAAAACTGTACAAATAATACAAATAATCATACACTTTCACCTAAATATATTTTTGTCTTCAGTGGTTTCTTTGTAAAGGGGTTTCATGTTTGAATACATTATTATTATGGAACATTTCACATATAATTTCAATATATGTATTTTTATCAAATGCTTTTAAAGAAAATACTCTAAAAAAAAAATTCAAGGATTTTTATTTTTATCAAGCATAAGTGTTATGGTAATGACATACATGAATTTGATGACAGTTTGTTTATGCAGATGATAGTCCTCAGACCATTTTGTTTCAATGGTAGTCGAGTAAAAAATTTAAATTTCGAAAAACTTTTTCAAGGTAAATCTAACATACATGTATATATAATATATTTGGATCCATATTTTAATGTAATACTTCTTGCCAATGAAATGAAAAAAATAGTTTTCCTCAGGTTAATATTGGAGACTCTACGATTGTTTCAAAAATGATAGATGACAAAAATTTTGGTAAGACAGAAACTTGTTGAATGCATGCTTTTAAATATTTTTGAAGTAAGCGGTGTTCCTGGGCAGTGTACATAGTTTACAGTGGTTTGCGGCCTTGTGGAGGGTGGTTCACAAGTACCACTTGTAACAGGCCAATATCATCCTGTAATGACTGCACCTTTGTCTTCTTTTATTGTATTTTTTCTTCACTTATTTGCCTCTTGAGGTTTTGATAGAGGTTTTAATGTTTTAAATTGGTTGGAGTGGCCTAAATCAGTAGGTAGCTGTGTTGGGACAATTTAATATTAATGGTTATTATTATCCATTTGGGAAATCTCACCCCCCCCTGTAATCACTTACATCAAGTGTTATGTCATCACTTGGTGTGCTTGACAGCTAGCTTAAGCTATTTTTATTATTATCCAACAATACTGCAGCAGCACTTATTAATATGTATAGGGGGATAATGCCTTCTTGACTGATTGTGTGTGCATGGGAGTGTGAGCTGGACTAGTCACTGGGGTTATACCAGATGGATTTGCCTTTTCATTGTTATTGGATACAATTACCTTACATGAAAATGGCCTAAATGCAATGTAACCATCTTACAAGCCCCTGTGGAATGGAAATGTATTTTAGACATTGTAGTTAATCATTATTTTTGTTTCACCATCTTTTCTGCATAGTATTGAGTTACACTGTAGGAACTAAACTGTGCATGAATTTTGATATAATGTTTTATACTTTGTCTCATGTTTGGGTTACATAAATAGCTTCGGTATTGCATGTTGCATGGTAATAGCACTTTCACAGTTCTACCAAAAACTCAGGTCAATTAGGAAGTAAATAGAAGAGGAAAGAAATAGGTTAGTATGAAAATGGGTTGTTAGGTGATGAAAGTTTCAGAAATATAGTTTTTGTTGATTGAAGTAAGACTGTACACAAGTCATTTTATGCATAAATTAGTTATTGAGAATACACGGGATCTTTCTTATCCATTCTAAAATCTTTTGAGTTCTTTTTGACTAATGGTGCAGTGGTGATTCAGTTAGTATTTTTCATTACAGTATTTTGATTTATTTCCACAGTATTTTAATTGTTTCGTCATAATATATGGTATACATGTACAGAGTTTTAGTTTTCAAATAATGAGATTGCTATGTTAATTTTATAGTACAGTATTTGAATATCAATGTACTATTGAAGATCTTAAATTTTGTTGGTGAAGAAAAACCAAAGGAAATCTTGCCTAGTATTTCACAATAATTAGTATTTTGGTTTAATTTATTGATTGTTGTTTATTTGCAAATATGAAATATTGTATTGTAGCTTTTGAACAAAAGTAATTCTATTTAATGTGAAAAGAACTTCAGTGGTGATGAGGAAACCAGAAACTGTCCGTATTCTGGGAGATGGTATTATACAGTAGGTATATGTATTTCAAGACTTTACCATATGATGGGTAGAGACAGCTTTTGCTGACTTTAAAGATTTTATCTATTATGAAAACTTTTTTTATTGTGCATAATTAGCTTCATTGTTTTTTATTCATATCTCAGTCAGATATTAATTGGCTCTTCAATTTCTGTTTCTTGAAATCTATAATGTGTGTATTTGGAACTGAGTTTGGTAAAGGTTAGTGTTATGTTTTGGAAAAATTCCTTGATAAATTCTTGGATGTTTTATTGTATATATGTAATGAATAAGAATTTTATATGGGTTTAAAGGAATGGTGTTGAAATCCCTTATTTGTTGACACATTATGTAAATGTCTTTTGCATTTTAAATGTTATTTGAAGCTTCAGTAATAGGATTTAAATTTAATTTGGTTTAGAAATAATATTGGAATACCAAGTTCAGGATATTTTATCTTTGATTTTTGTAACATTTTTATTTTGAATAGCTAGTACTAAAAATAAGTACTGTACTGTTTATATGCTCGGTGATGGATAGCTAAATGCATTTTAAAATAATCTAATATCTCTCTGAGCATGGTATTGGGAAAGTGAATTGCCTGAGTTTTTGTGCTGTGCCTACTGATGATCTCTGTAGTCGGGTAGTTAGTCTCACATATTATGTACTCCAGGACCCGCTTACTAATGGAAATTTTTTCCTCTTTTTTTTCCCGTTCAAAGATCGATCTATTACAGTGCCTATGCTGACAGGCCCTACCCAGACCCCTACATCGCGGCTGCATCGGGTATTGGACCAGTGGCAGGCTATGGGGTAAGAAGACTTTTGCTTCTTGTTTTAAAGAAAACTTGTTTCTATGAACTTCCCCTGATGTTCATATTGCTTATCCTCCAGAAGCTCAGTTTATCAACGTTTACCCCCAAAAGTAATTAATCAATCTATCTATCATTGGTAAGGAGCGCCAGCAGTTTCATGTTGCTCAGTTTTGAAGATAAAAGTATTCCCTATTCCTTAATATCACAAGCTAGTGGTGGAGGAGGGTGGGTATGTATACAGTATGAACGTCAGATGAGTATAGAAATAAAAATTAATTCTTATTAGAATTCTGTTTATTTCTATGAACCTCCCCTGATGTTCATATTGCTGACTCTCACACTCTGATGGAGGTGAGATGCAAGTGAAGGAAAGAGATAGGTCAACAAGAAAACTAGAATTTATAAAATAATCAACCCCTTTGCTACGATGGCGTTATTATACGTTAAAGGCATGCATGGTGATACAGTCGATGGCATCCAGATATTTCATTTAAAAGTATAAACCAAATTGAGGTTAAAATTACTGTTATATCTTACAAAAGAGGATAGAACATTGTCGTATCTCACACTTAGCTCTCACTCAGGAAATTTCACTAAAAATCTCCTTTCTTTAGCCAACTAACAGTCTTTGGGATTCTAGCCTTTATTTCTGATTGTTTAAGAGCTATTTTAGTCTGCCTTTATGTTTCCACAAAGAATAATATCACTCTCTCTAGCCAGTGGCGACATTCCCTATGTGAGGCATTACTCAAATCCCCCCCTGAAACAACCCCAGCTTAGAGACGTAGGGAGCTTCACATCTCATCCCGCCACAAACTGAAACACTTGCGATTCTAGTCTTTATTCAGGATTATGTAAAGTCTATTTTAAAGTATTTTTATGTTGGCATATGTGTTCAAATCATACAAAAATTACTATGTAGCTTTTCAAACATCATCGGTTCTCCACCTCTTACTCCCACAAGTCGCACTATGAGATTTGTCTTTCGTATTTTATTCCTTTTTTCTCGACTCATTTTTCAAAATAATATCATCATCATGTCTTTCATCAAACAGAGCATAAAAGCTGAAAAGAAGCACAAAACTAATAAGCTACATAAAGAGACAATTTAAATACAGAAACAAAGACACTGTACTACAGCTGTACATATCACTAGTAAGACCCCATCTAGAATAAGGAGTCCAATTCAGGGCTCCAAGTATTCAGAAGGATATAGATAGACTGGAAGCAGTACAAGCTGGGGCCACCAAACTAGTTCCAACAGTAAGGCAATTTAGATGTAGACGGAGGATGGAATGTTTGAACTTATTTGATCTAAAAACTCGATGACTAAGGGGGCAGTTACTAGAGGCATTTAAAATTCCTAAAGGAATAAAGATTAAAACAATCTATTCATGCTTAGCACAAATCAGGTCAGAGGTTATGGATACAAACTGGAATTGAAAAGATACAACACCACTATTTGTGGCTATTTCTTTACATACAAAATAGCAAATACTTGGAATATACTTCCAGCTGATGTAGGGAACAGTAACATGGTAAACGAGTTCAAGAATAAGTGAGATATCATAAGAACTCTCGAAATGCTTAAACTAAATCGCTTTACGAAAGAGCAATTGGAGTCTCTGCAGATGGACTAAATAGTCTTTGAGGCATCCATAATCCTTGTTTCTCTCTCTCTCTCTCTCTGGGACAGAAATATCTTAATTATGTCATCAGTTTTTTGTTTATCGATTACCTTATAAATTATATATTATAGAATACTTCGTGTCAAAGGAAACAAATGGATATTTTCATTATATTTCTGTATAGAGTAAAGTTTATTATTACGGCTGAGTAGTTTTATATCTTTTGACACCATTTACTGTGGAATTATTATAGAATAACAGCCTTTTCAATGAATATAAAGTTTTATTTTACACAAAATTGTAGTACTTTACTATTTAGAAAAAATAATATAAAACAAATTTCTGAAAATTTATTCTATAATCACTTCACAATGAATGGAAAAAATATTTCGGTTTAAAGTGAAATAAAATGGAAAAAAACTGAAACATTTATTCTGTAAACAGCAGTAAAACAAGTAAACATAGAAATATATGTTATAGAATAAGTGAGCATGTATATCTGATGGTGACCAATCTCATATATAGCTTGAGTAGTGAATCCACGGACTTGTAGTGAAGGGGTTAAATTTCTAGACTCTAAATATAGATTAAAATTTTGGACTCTAGATTGTTTTTCCTATGATTTTTTGAACATTGATGAAAAGAAAAATTGAAATATCACAGTGCCAGCAGCCACTATAGAACCTAGACCCCCAATAATTTATACAGTATAAGAAATTCATGATCCTCAAGATAACGTACACCAAATGGGTATGTTGTTGGACTGGAGTTAAAATTCTTTCATAAGTAACATTTCTGCAAAAATTGAGAGATGTAGGTGTGCTCCTAATTCTAGAACCTTAACCTTAGTCTTCAAAGCTTTTACAAGATTTGGATCCAGTTCTTGGTGAGTGTCTGTGATCAAACCTTGCTTAGAAAGGGTACTGCATTTTTGGACACGACAAATTGTTGTTATAATCCCACATGGCAAAATAGGGTCAGTACCTTTAATGTCCATAATTTGTTAAAAATTTACTGAACTATTTTCTGGTGGAATATATACAACCCTTTCTAATGAAGGAAAGTGAAGAAATTGCAACAAACTTAGTCTTAAAATAATTTAGCTCTGAATGAAGACAAAAGTATAAAATCATCCTAAGCTCTTGAAGCCAACCTTGAACAAAAGATATTGCTTGCTGTTTATTATACGTTTATCAATTATAATTAAAAAGTTTTTCAAAGATGAAAAATTTTACATTCTAAATATTTAAAACTGCATTCCAAATATATAAAATAGACCTGAGTAGTGGAAGCCTTTTAATATTGATGGGCTTAGTAATTATGGGAAAGGTCTAATCCCTGATGCTTGATTACTAAAGGGAAGCATTGACCTATACCCAATAATGGCTGAGACTGAAAATTCTTTTTCTAAAATGACGCCTTTAAAAGCTTTGACAATAGAACCCTAGCTAGTTATAGTCAGTGATACATTCTTAGAATAACATCCCAGAAAATAAACAACTACTGTCTTTGATGTAATATAATTGTAGACTGTTTTAGACCTATGAAGAACAATGTAGAGGGCTTCGAAAAACCTAGGTATGAGAATGTGACCAAAGTCCCCAGGTTATTAAATGTAAAGCTGAACGAAAACCTAGATGCGAGAATGTGACCGAAGTCCCCTGATGATTAGATTTAAAACGGATGTGTTTTGATGAACCACCCTTGAGCTTGGTTGTCTGAGCAGAATTATTTATGCAACAACAGGTAGCACAGATCTGTGTAAAATCTCCCAAAATAATTCCTATATACCAGAGTGCTTAGGATTACTAAAATTCTGGAGCAACAGATGGCTTGAGTTGTGATAACACTGAGGAACAACTTCATTAATTAGGCTACCGTTTTATCTGCATGATTATCGAAATAGGGGAATAATAGCGCCTTAGAGACTGTTCCACCATTAAGTCAAATACCTGTTCTCTACCTTTATCACAAAACCCACAAAAGCTTATACTGTACATCCTGCCCAAATTAACAGCACCTCTCCCATCTGGAACAAGGAAGGTGACCTTGTACTCCTTTGGTTTCAGATATGGTCTAGTGACTTACTTTCTATGCTCAAATGTTACCAAATATCCTAAACTAATTATATGGCCGTAACGTCATTTAGGTAACTGATAAATAAATTAACCATTTTTATGAAGTTGAATTCTTTCAAAATGAATATATGCAGTATATATCTTTAAATACAACATATACCAAAAAATTAAAAGAATATCATCAAGATATTTATCAGTATTAGCGTGTTATATCATTTATCTTTTCTGCTTTTCCCCTGGGACTAGGCATACTTTTTCTCAAAAGTTATGGATACATGTATCGAATGTCAGTTGCTCTGTTTAGAAGCTTTACCACTGCACAGGGTATACTCTCCAGTCCATTAATACTTGAATTTGAAACATATTTTGTCCGAGATTAAAGTGAGACATCGTACTCAAAACAGTTTTTTGAAACACGGTGCTTTCTCTGTGCAAGAATGTAACAAACCCAGCAGGGAAGGCAAGTTTTAAAATGCAATAAATACCTGTAAACTGAGCTAGAGAAAAAGCAATTTGGACATCAGGTGAGTATAGAAATAAAAATTTTATTATCATGATTCTATGTTTCTATTTACTGTATTGTATCAGTTTGGGGGTATCTATGCATGGTAAATTTTCTGTAAATATTATAGAAGTGAGATTGTTAGGAGTTTGCTTTTATAGTTGTTAATGGATGTAGCCAGACTTCAGAGATATTTTGTGGATTAGTAAAGGTACATGAAAAATTTGTACTGTATATATTTTTTAAGAACTTTTTTTCATTGATGAGCTTAAATTGGTGAAAATTGATTTTATATAGTCTAAAATTTAGTTCCTTACTAAACCTGAAATACTGTTGCGTAGATAAATTGAATGACCGTAGTAAATTCTTAGTTTATATACATATCTAGCCTGAGTCATTTTGAATTGGCTTTTCAATGAAGTAACTCATCTTGAGAATCATGTATTTCCCTGTCTTAAAATTGATCTGAAATGTGCAATTGCTTTGTTGTATGGCCAGGCACGGAAAACTTCTTTAACTGGGTACTATTATGCTTTTAGTGAAGTTTTGCTCAAGAATGAGGTGTCTTTGCCCAGTCAGTATGGAATACAGGAGGACTTATTACTTTTTTTTTCTGGCTTGAGTGAAGCTAACCATTATTTTTTATAGCCAAAATTGAAGTACAGTACAGAGCAGATCTTTAATACTTGTGAATTAATTAGGTAAGAAAATATTTAGCTAAAATAAGATCAGTCTTGTTGTAAAGTCACCCTGAATTCAGGGGATGTTTTAGGCATGTATTTTTAACCCAGAAGCTGGTAGATCAACAAGAATAAAGAACTCACGAAAAATACTCCAGTTTTGGTGAAATTTGTCAGTGTCAAATTTTAGAAAAAGAATAGCAAAACTTTCCTGGATATTGTAAGAATGTTACAAGGAAGGGAAGTCTCCTGATGCTGAGTCTTTGAATTAATAAAGTTTCAAAGCTTGTGCATGGTGATATTGTGAACCTGCTCACATAAGGGGAGACCCCAAGGCTTAATCTCGGTTCACACAGAGACTCTCGACAATAGTTCCAACTGAGCTCATTAGGTAAGCAAATTGTCAATTGAGTATTTTTTGGAATGAAACAGGAAAGAATTCCCCTTAACGGCCAGTATCCTAAATAGGAAATCACAAGACTGGTTAGAATTTATTAGTTGTTATTATCATTGCTAGCTAAGCTACAGCCTAATTGGAAGAGAAGAATGCTGTAAGCCCAAGTGCTCCAAGAGAGTAAATAGCCCAGTGAGGAAAGGAAATAAGGAAACAGATATAAAAATGTGGCTGATGGTATCTTCAAACCAGAGAACTCTAACCCAAAACTACAAGACCACAGTATAGAGGCTGTGGGACTACCTACGGATAGAGAACAATGGTTAGATTTTGGAGTGCCCTGCTAGAAGAGCTGCTTACTATAGCTAAAGTCTCTCTTCTACCCTTACCAAGAGGAAAGTAGCCACTGAACAATTACAGTTGTATTCACATAGTATCGGATTATGAAATGAAAAAAGAGAACATACATACAGTAGTTTCTATTGCTTATGTTTATAGGATGATCGAGACTACCGTTTGTGTTTCCCAAATTAGCTGATTAATTTTATCTTATTAAAAGAGACAATAATTATTTGAACTAGCATTTTTATTATAGAAAATAAAGGTATAAATTTCAGTAAAAATACTGTTCTTTCATATACTATTTACTGTTAAGTTTAATGACATTCATACTAGTTGCCTGTGCTCGATAATTTTTTAGTCGTACGGTTTGTGGTGTTTGATTACAAATCATAGGAAATTATTAAAATTTTCTTCAAATTACTTAAGTAGGTTTTGTGCAGTTTGGTTCATCTTTTCATAAACACACTACATCAACGGATTTTACTTTTTGTTTTTCTCAATTTTTGGAGGCAGCTTTCCTTGATGCCATATAGCTTGAACATTTTTGTTTTTCCAGCTTCAACTACAACTCGTTGCTTAGATTTAACAGCATATCCTTGCTGATTTATTGTCCATAGCAGGAAAGGGTATAATCTACAATGTCATTTGTAACAACTAGGGTAATTGCTTAATACCGTACTAAGGTTGAAATGCAAGCAAAAGAGGTTATGCAAATTGGTTGTTCATAACAAAACAGTTGATTTTTGTTCAGTTATTTATAGCCACATGCATTACTAACTATACTTTTATCGTTTTCTTGAACTAGAAATTTGGATAAAGAGATGAAGGAAAGGAAGATAGTATTAGTATAATTTTTTATCAAAAAAGGAACTCGCGTGATATATGAGATGCAGTACATGGTAAAGTCCTTTTGTGTGGGTGAATATTTAGTGGTCACACAGTACTCTATGTAAAAATGCTGGTTATATGAGGTCATACTATACTCTTTATAAATTGAAGTGATAGATGAATGAGTTGAAAGAGAAATAAGATGAAATTGTCTTTGGAAACAAAGGCTTTGTTCATTGCCTGATGGAATGTTATTCATATTTCCAATCAATTGTGAGCATAATGATGGCTGCAAATGTTAATAGGAAAAAAAGGGTATTCTAAATAGTAAGTCCCAAAGAAGCATCACTAGAGATGAAATTAAGCAGAAGGCATTAGTCTCTTCAACTATCTATTCTTGAACTGATTGGTTATGGTTCTATTCACAACTGTACATGTTTATCTGTTTTAAAATAAGAGACACTTTTGTAGGAAGGTCCAAGAATTTCTCATTTACACCTTTTTAGTTCCATCCTAATTTTTTTTTTTTTGGTTACGAGGTAAATCGGTACTTCTAGTCTATTATTTATACCTTTAGGTAATTAGCATGTTATTAACTGACTAATTGGTCAATGCTTTTCAGTATAGTTCAGGTTGAGGCATTCTAGCCTACTTTGATATTCAGTGTATTTGGTTGCCCGCTGTGCTAGCAATCTTTCTATGTGGATCCTCTGGGATGGCTCTCAGAATAGGATGGTGTACTGCACTCTTGGTGGCATCTTGACAGGAAAAAGTTGGTACAGTCTCTTTTTTTTCCTCATGGTAAATTGATGTTTAATATACCTCTGTATATTACCCACAAAGAGCATTGCTTTAGTAAAACCGATACAAAAATGAATTTCATTAATCAATGGGAAAGGTTTTTAGGTTCCCATTTTGACACATAATTTGGGAATGAGAGGATGGCAGATGACTTAATGATACTGCTAGGTCATGGCTACCAAACAAAAATCCCCTTACAAGTAATTAGGGTGAACTTCTTGTATGTTAGAGTACTATGGCATTTGATTTTTTTGTAGTAAGTTCTTAGCCAAAACTTAATTCTTATGACTACTAGTATTAGTTTCAGATGTTTTCCAGATATACTATAATTTTGTTTATTTATCTGAATGGGCTATACTGTAATTGTATTTATGTATTGACTGAAACCAAACAATTATTAAATGTATTGCAGTACAAAATGATATGGGATTTTGCCATTGTGTAATTAGTGTATAATTATCTTTTCGTTATTTACAGGCGGTCTACAGAGGAAGTTACAATCGCTTTGCACCATATTGAGGACCTGATATGTGCATTCATCAAATAACATGACAAAGCTGTTATCAATTGCTCATTAGAGACTATGTTGGTCTTTGCGACTATAAGTATATACAAAAGACTCGGTTCCCAGCCCTTGACCATCTCTTGTTAGAAATATCCATAAAGTGTCTGTATCATCTCATACTGGCTGAAAAGGCCAGTTAGTGAGATACTTGTGGACTAAGATTTCTTTTTGGCAGCCAGCTATCGCATTGTTTGTGGGATTCATCAAGAATTACTTCAAATTAAATATTCCTGAAGGATTCACGAGAGATGGCCCATCGTCACGTTCTGTCAGTGGTTACCACTTCAACGTAAATAAATGGTGGCACAACGTTGGTAGGTGTGTGATTGTTTTGTGTGCTAGACTTGAGTATGTGTATGAAGTAATTGGAGTTGTGTGGCATCCAGTGCACATTAGATGGCTTGGGCTGGAAGGTGGTGTGCAGCCACCCACACCAACCTGACCAACACATGAACTCTGTGCTGTTGTTACCATTTTTCCTCTACTGTTTTGTATAAGGGCCTTTTAGTGATTTTCTGAACACTATAGAAACTTCTGTTTCAACTATTGTAGGCCATTTTTGAGTCATTGAACTACCATGATTTGTTATGTTGAGTAGGCATGGCCCATTTCATATAGTTTTTATGAAATGAATTGTGCATTTTTTAATGTATTCAACGAAACATTTGACAAGTGTGACTCTTATAATCTATACTTGTACAGTGTATGTTTACACTTCTAAGATAACCAGTAATGAATCTCAACTTCTGATAGCCCTATTGATATTAGCTATAGAATCTCATTTATTACTTCAACTAAGATCTTTTTAATTTTTGAAATTTCAATTGTGAACCATATGCACTTGATATTTCTAAACTCAAAAGTTATTTTATACATGGTGCAATGTCGGAACATATTCCTCCCTCAAGGCATTGTAATGAAAATGTTTTTGGTGTTAAGTAGATTTTTGTATGATGCAGAACCCCACTGTTAAGGTCACATATAGTTTCTAAGTCACAAAGGGTATGATTTTGTCTAGATTGTTTTTTATTTATATCATCATAGTAATTTTGAATCATTTTATAGTATTATATTCATATAATTGTGAAGTGGAATCAGTTGTAGCCAAGACAATCATTTATTTTAAATTTGACAAGACTTAGCATGGCTAGAAAATTGATCTGCATACTGTCATTTACTAAGTTTGCTATTACAAAAAGAAATGTGTGGGTTCTTCAATATACCTCCTTTTTTAGGTCAGTACATTTTTGTAGGTTAATTATCCCTTTTCCCTGTACAATATTTGTAAGTTTGCACCAAACTGTTGAAAATCAAAGTGTTTTTAGTGAAGATGGACAGCACAATCATTTTCTCCATATGCCCAAGGTGATAACTCTTTGTGAATGTGCATTTCCCAGTAGCAATGTGATCAGTCTGTGCAGTAATATGTGAGCCCTTTTCATTAATGCTCATCTTAAATGACAAATGTATTCATTATATTATTGTGTCATCAGTGTCCGAAGTATCAGTGACGTGTATTTTCTCATGTTTTGTAACTGATGGCTTCTGCTGTTTAAAGCAGTGTGGCATTACGAGTAAAGGGTATAGTGGTGTTCGCACAAACCTCAGGTATCAAACCAGCTTGACCATTATGATTGACAAGCCCTGCCCTGGCTCACCACCTGCTTCTTTCTCTTTTAATAGTTATTTTTTTCTAGCACTTTCTCCCCTACTTGTGCAGTTGTCAATCTAATTTTGTTGCAATGTCTTGGTTTCTTTCTGCTGTGAATCATTGTTTTGCTTACCTTTGGGTCAACGACACTTCAGGACAAGGAAGTTGCAATCTTGCATTTCCCCCTCCCCGATTGGCACAATATGAATGTTGATCAGGTGTAATAGGGACTTTTAAATATTTCTTAGGAATGACAGTATTTGAGGCATATGAAGTTGTATCCTGTTCTAAATCCTGGATTGTGACTTGTCCATAGAGAAGCTGACCACATGGGGATTGTCAGAACCAAAGATATCAGTATTTGTCCACTCTGCAAGTCTCCATTCTGTGCTATGCTTATCGCCACTTTTCTAGTTTTAAACGTGCATAATGTTTCCTGTATTTTTGTTTTCTGAGAGTAAAGTGGCAGCCTGGAATAATAGAACTGAACCAAAGATCTATTAACTGTTGTCTTACATAGCATCATTTTATCTTGGTTATGCCATATAAGTAATTATAGGATCTAAGATATGATCCATAATGGATGCCTTTCCAAGTTCCAGCTTAATAAGGCTTGTGTTTGGTCCAAGGCATACTGGCTGAATGTGTGGTACAGTATGTTGACTGCACTGAGAAAAAAGACAAGGTGTATAATCAGCTTGTAGACAATATAGTGCAGTAGTGTTAAATCTTGTGCAGCTATTTTAATTTTCAAAACTCATGACTGAAAATGGCAGCCATTTTGGACTTAAGCAGCTACATTCTCTCTCAGACTAAAGAGTATTGTATTGAAATAATTAAGGTATTTACCCTACTCAAGGAATGCTTGATAGGTTACAATTCACAGTGCAGGAAAGAAACCAGACAATAGAGATGTCAAGTCTTCCTTTTTTAGCACAATGGATAATTTGTGTCGTGTTGTGAATCAGAGCACAAGAAAGATTAAATTATTGATTCCTTCAGTAAAGCACAATGGTGAATGTGTATCGTAACGTCCAGTAAGATGATATTTTGTTTGTGTTCACTTTTCGTAATCTGTGTAAAAAACTTCACCATTTTTGTATAATGTATTATTGTGTAATGATATTTAGTAATGACAGAAGAGTAATAGTTTTAGATAACTTTTTGCTCCTTTTAAAAACCTGATTGTGGTACTGTACAAATCTGCCCTGTGTTTACTCTGTATAATAAATAAAATATGAACATTAAATGTTTTTTCTTTCTCCGTATTTTTTTTGGTGCTAATATCTTTTTTATTTTCTTAAGGAAGCCAGTGCTGTATCAAATATTTTATTACAGTAATCCCAGGCTATATCACGGTTCACTTTGTGCCCTCACTACATAATGGATTTTTAAATTTACTTTATGTAAAATTATATCTCAATCATTTTATTGGTTTCTGGGAGCCAATACATTTTTCAAAATTCTAATTATATTAGTGTAAAGAACAGTCATTTTGATCCTCAAACTTAACACAGTAAATTAATAAATAAAGATACAATTCAGTATTGCATCATATATTTATTAAACTAACCCTTTCACTGTACAGTACTGTGCATGTATATTACTCCTTAACCCCTTCTACTGTACTGTACATACCAGAAGTTGTGGTGGTGGTTTCATAAGTACTGTACTTACATGCAAGACTACTGAGTTGCATATGATGAAGCAAAAATATTATTGCTGGCTATCTAGATTCTAGCATTTGGATGGATATACGGTACAGTAGTTTCCCTCTTTCAAATAGATGATACAAATTTGGTATCTGAAATATATATATAAACAAAGTGTTACTGTACTACATGCATGGCAATTCTCACTTGTGGCTTCATGAGGTGGCTGTTAAAGGGTAGCTTAATTTCTCTTGACAAACCCAATGGAGTAGGTTGTAGGCTCTGAAGCTCTATGTATGATGGAGACAATATTTTGACAACTATTAAATACTGAAAATCAGAGAGGAGCTCAGAGGGTGGAAGGCCTTGTGATAGAGATACCAAATACAGAAGCAAAGTGGTCATTGAGTAAAATGAAAAATGGTAAATCACCAGGTGTATCAGCTTTAAATTAGAATGCTTAAGAAACTAGCACCAGAGGGAGAAGAATCATTGTCTAATGGTATCTATATTCAAGCATAGGTAATGTCATGGAATGTGGTAACTACAAGGAATTAATTTAACTGAACATGGTTTGAAAGTTTTCAAAAGGGTAGTGTACTAAATGAAAGATAGTAAAGATCAGGAAACTATAGTATGGATTCATAAGGAAAGAGGTACTGTGGATGCCAGCTTTATAATAAGGCTGTTACAGAAAAAGAGACTTGAGGGGAACCTTTAACCCACATGGCTAGCATCAAGCCAGGTTTTATTTGTGCTGGTCATGGATGTGTTAAGTGAAGAGATCCCGGAATGAAATTGTGAGAGTTGATAAACAGTATGCAGATGATTCGGTGATTACAACCGAAAATGAGGAAGACTTAAATAGAAGGGTTGCAGAGGGGCAGGAGCCTTTTAGAGAGGGGGCTTGAATATTAATGGGAATAAGACTGAGGTTATGGGAAGCAGTAAGGAAGGTAGGGCATAGTAGATATACATGAAAGTAGAAGATCACTTATAAAACTGGTGGAACAATTTAACGACTTTAGATTTACTGTAGGTTAGGAGGGACGATGTGAGGCCAAAATTGAGAACGTGGATGAAAGGGTCAAGATCTGTGAAGCCGAGCCACGCCCTGTTATCAGAGCTAAACAACCACGGACTGAGAGATGACTTCTTGTTAGTGGTGATACACAAATACTTTTTCATGTTTGAAGGAAACAAACTTTCATGCAAATACAATAATGTCTCACAATATGAAATTACATTGGTTCCATCGTGGCTTTCGTACCGAATTCGTTTCAAGCCCTACAAAAAACCCATGAAATTTTTATAATGCTAAATTGTACTAAACACAATGAAATACAACCATTTGGATCATTCAATAGTAACCTAACTGTTAATGAACTGTAAATTAGATATATAATTAGAATAGACAGTAAAGTAATGCAATAATAAATGGAAAATACAGTAAAAAGATGTGGAACCTTGCCTTTGGAGTAAGGCAATGTCCAAAAGCGAAGTTGCCGGGCGACAGAGGAGGATGACCAGCGGAAGAAGACAATCGCTTAGCTTACGAAAAACATTATTAATGGCAGAAAACGCTAAACTTAACTTTACGAAACACATTAACACGGGAGAAAATATTAACACAACTTTACAATAAACGTAAAATTAAATAAATTTTTGGGGGGCTTTTTCTAATTTTGTATTTTTTTTTTACTTTACATTTTGTGTTTTCTAAATTTAATAATTCTCTATATTACCTCTACTTCTCTTTTTTTTTTTAATCACTTTCAGCTTCCTCTTGGCCTACTAGTATTGAAGGCCTCTTTCAAGAGAGCTTGTTTCTGCCTGGGTCTTGAAATGTTCCTGAAATGACTCGGGCAAACGTTATTTGAATACTCGAGAGCATGACCTGTGTGACCCTTTTCTGGGTGTGTCTTTTCGACAAACGCCGCCAATTTATGGTTGCAAGCTAAAGCCTCCTTAAATTCTGCCGTTGTCATATGGTCATCATCCTCCTCCTCCTCGGTGCTAGAGAACTGTTCCTGAACTGTTCAGTTGCATGGCCCCCACCTACTTTAGGTCTTACGTCGTAAGCTCCTCTTAGGGCTCCTCGAGAAGCTCAATAATGTCGTCATTAGAGATCACACTTAACCGCATGCTAGCCTCATACTTCTTGATTATCTCAAGCTTCGTCTCCATAGAACACTTAACCGCATGCTAGCCTCATACTTCTTGATTATTTCAAGCTTCGTCTCCATAGAACACTTAACCGCATGCTAGCCTCATACTTCTTGATTATCTCAAGCTTCGTCTCCATAGAAAGCATCCTTTTCGTCTTTCCCTGCACATCAGCAACTTTCTTGGGACCCACGTCTAATAACTTACTGTACTAGTTGAATAACGCAACACAATACAATTCAGAACTAAAAGCACATGAGATTGAGGTACGCCAATACGTAAATGCATGATGGAATGGATGTCGACCAATAGGAGAGCAGGATTGTATGGCGTTAACTATCATCGGAGTAGGAAGATAACCAATGGGAGCGTGGGAGAATGGTGGCAAGTTTACGGCTGGCGGTGCACAAATTTTAAAATTAGCCTTGGTGGCAGCCAGGGTCTACCATTGTACCTCATTTCGTAGCTTGAAGAATTTTTTGCAATAGAGTCAGAAAAATCTTTCTATCTTGTTTCGCAGCATAAATTTTTCGTTAGCAGAAGCTTTCACATCAAGAGGTGTCACTGTAGTTTGTGATAACTTTTGTTATTATGTCTATAAATGTGTCATAAACCACCAAATTACAGCTTCTTACTGTAAGGTACGTTAGTGTTTTAATCTATTTAAATTGTTTTCGTATAGATGACGAACAAGGGAAATAACGATCTAGTTAAGATATAGAAACCAGATGAGTTGAATAACAGATTATCCAATAATAAAAAGGAGATAAAAACAAAGTCTGGCCTTTGGAGGGAAAATATTTCCTCCAAGGCCTGACCTAAGAACTTTCAATCAATCTGATTAACATTGATTAACCAGATAAAGGTTAAGACCAAATTGCACTATTGATTAGTCAGATAAGAATCATGGGAAGATGTAGCAATAATCTAACTGCTTGTCAGTTTCTTGCGACTTATTAGAGATTGTTGTGGATAATGGTGTGCAAGGTGTGCTGAACTGCTACAAGATACCTTTGGAATCGTACCAATACTGACGACATCCAATTTTGGTAATTACAGTATAAATATGACAAACATATGGAAATGCCATAAGTGGTGGCAGTAAATTTGTTGACAGGTGTAAGTAAAATTTCTGATCAATTCTTTTTTAGATAACTGTACATGTACTGTATATTCCGAGTAGCCTACACACCATCTTAAGCTTTGCACGGACTTCATTGTAGTGTACACTGTATTGTTGGATTCCTTTAATAGTGTAAAATTTAAAGAAGTCGTTACAGTGTGAAAAATGTGGAGACACTGATCAGTAAGAATGATGATTTATTAAAATCCTTAATTTCATTAAAAAGTAGACCTAAAGGCAGACTAATCGTGGAGTAATTCACTCATATTATGACAAGGTTGATACAGACGTGACATGAAAAACTTTATCGAGAGCCAAGATCATGTAGGCTAATAATTATCAAGACATACAGTGAGTTTAAAAGGAAAAGATTTCTATTTTGATCAAAGTGAAAAATCTATTTTTGGGTGAGAGGGCCATGTCGTCCTGATGTAAGGGTTCCTATAGGTAGCCTTCTAAGGGATATTTGCTACAGTGATACTCCCACAGAGTTGAAACCAAAGGTCTCCAGGATTCCAACTCCTGGCACGAGTATCCAATAAAGGATATCGTATAATATCAGGGGACGTATTTTAGAAACGACACATGGCAATCTTCAACCCGAATAGATTTAACACTTCGATGTAAGGGGGAAGAGTGGTAAAAGGAAGGGGTGCCGTTCTAGGTACCCGGTGGATCCCCTTCCCTGCTACTACTGCGACACCATTTCTATTCTTGCCGTTAAGTGGAAATGGCCGCAGATAAAAGTAATTTTGGGAGGGATCAGCAAAAGGGTGGGTTCCATCAGGACAACATGGCCCTCTCACCCAAAAATTGATTTTTCACTTTGGTCAAAATCCGTTTTTTGTGCACAGGCCATGTCGTGCTGATGGAAGTATGCTAGGGAAATGTCTTGAAATTACTATCAGATGTGGGTTTGTGTATGTGCCTTCTACCTTGAATAGATTCTCCTTATCTGGTCTACTAGACCTGTATGTGAAAATCCAGAGATTTCTCATGCATACCGAACCTGGAGCCGGCTTAGTGCATCCTGCCCCCCAGCAGGGAAATGTCGATGTCCACAATAAGGATTCAAGGTTTATATTTCCCATTGGAACAAAAGGATAGAGTTTGAAACGTACCCTGTTCATTTACCTTAAGTACTTAAGGTCATGATTATTCCTTTAGAAAATAATATTGTGAGTTCAAGAACCTAAACACCATAAAGGGTTTAGTAAAACTCTAACATACTTTATTAGATTATAACTGATTGAGCAGTAATGAGACGCAAATACGGTTAAGTATTTTATTATGCAACTAGATTATCAAAATGTAGTTACAACAAAGTATGTATCTGATCTGGCATACAACACATAGAACATATTTTCTCGTGTAGAAAAAATATACAAACCGGATTTTGAGCAAAGCGAAAAATCTATTTTTGGGTGAGAGTGCCATGTCGTCTTGATGGAAGGTTCCTTTAGGTAGCCTTTCTAAGGGATATTTGCTACAGTGATACTCCCAGAGAATTAAACCGAAGGTCTCCAGGATTCTAACTCCTGGCGCGAGTATCCAGTTAAGGATATCGCAAGGGATCAGGGGACCTATTTTTTAGATACGACACAGCAATCTTCACCCCGAATAGATTTAACTCTTTGATGTAAGGGGGAAGAGTGGCGAAAGAAAGGGGGTGCCGTTCTAGGTACCTGGTGGACCTCCTATTCGTACTACTACCGGCCGCCATGCCTTTACATGTCTTTAAGCAGGAATAGCCGCAGATAGAGTAGTTTCGGGTGGGGTCAGCAAAAGGGTGGGTCCATCAGGACGACATGGCACTCTCACCCAAAAATAGATTTTTGGGCTCAAGCCATGTCGTCCTGATGGAAGGTTCCTTCAGTAGCTCCCTTTGGATATATATGACTACCATAATATTCCCAGAGAATTAAACTAAAGGTTTTCACAGAATTCTAACTTCTGGAGCGAGTACTCTAAGGGTTATCCCTTTAGAATATCGTATATCAACAGGGGACGCATGCATTAACACGTCACATGGCCATCTGCACCCCACGTAGCGTTTACGCTTCGAGGGGGGAATGTGGCGAGGTAACTGAGGTGCCGTTCCAAAGTTACCCTACCTTCGTCACTGTTACGATACTCGCAACGTAAACAAACCGGCGCCATACTTGTGTGTCGTCACGTCCGCCCTCACCATTCCGTTCATGGTAGCTCTCCTAGCCTTTTGTTTGTTCCCAGTGATCGGAGTATTTCTTGTGCATCCTTCAACATGTCTCAGCCTTCTGCTTCACCTTCTTCTGGAAAGTTGAGTACCAGGTTCTTGTATTGTTTAAATAAGCTCTGGCTGTCGATTAACGATTTTTTACGCTAAAATCTTGTGTTTTGTGGCCGAGCTGTGCCTTACCGGAGGCGCCATTTTACGGCGCTGCTGTTCGCTTTGCATACGTTATTTAGATAGCCAGAACAGCCTTACCCGGCCTTATAACTAAGTTAAATCTTTAGTTATTTAGTCTTCATTATTAGGAATAAGTTATATTATGCCGCTAGTAGTCTTCGGCGCTCTTAGTTAGCCGGCCCCATACTAGCCTTTCAGCCTAGCATAGGCCGCAGCCCAGTGTTCATGTTTACTTCTGCATGATATAATTAGTGTTCCTAGTGTTTCTGTTAATGAAGATATAGGCATTTTTAAACATATACAAGATTCAGTGTTGCACATATTTTCGCCTTCAAGGGACCATACAAGGGAAGGTGCCTGGTCCAGCCAGGCCACACCTAACCCAACGCTGGGACTCTTGTATGCTTCCTTATCTCCCTTACCTTAGGGTAACCTCCTTCTGGGTAGCCTTGCTATTCCTAGCCCCCTACCCGAAAAATTTTGGGTAGGTTAGGCTAGGTAGTTCTTCCCTCTTCCCTCCCATAGTGTATGGGGGGATTTCGGTCAGAATCCCAGAGTAATTATCGTTCATCCCGGTCCACCCCTAAGGAACGTCTTTCCCTTGGGGTATCGACTGAGACTGAAGGTGGGGGGCCTAGCCCTACCCCCTAGACTGCTCTTGGTTGGGACTCATCCCTTCCTCCTGTAGCCTAGCAATATGCATCCCCAGCCTTACCTAATCTAGGAGGAGATTTCCTGGTTTAGGTTAGGCCTTTGGGGTTTCTGTTTTATTATAGTTTAGGACAGTACACCAGTTCTGTTCCTACTCTGAGCTAACCTACCCTAGGGTTGGAGAGCGCTTCTCTCCTGCCTGGGTAGTATAGAAAACAGATTCCCCCACCCTTTGGGAGCTTTAGGGTTGCGATCCCTTCTGCCCCCTCCCCCCCTCCCCCCCCTACCCCACTCTATCCTTTGTGTCAGCTTGCCTTCACACCCCTGTCTGCTGTCCTACAATTCCCCCTCAGGGAGAATTGTAGGTTAAGCTGCGCTCTCCTGCCTGGGTGGCCGCTCTGCTACACTTCCCCCTCATAGTCGAACTATGGGGTTGTGTTAGCAGCAGCCCTGCCGGCAGAAGATCACCCTCCCCCCCCTGTTTAGAGTGTTCTCTGATTCTCCCTTGGATTACCATAGGCACCCAGCCGTCTGCTGGCTCCCTGCTGTCGGATGATAGGTTGTTCCCCGCCCCATCATGAGTACACTCCTTTCGGAGGAAAGCCGGTTGGGTATCGAACATTACCCTTCCTCCTTCCCTCCTTATCTTTCTCTCTTCTATCATGGTGCCGCCTCCACCTGCTGGCGACCGCCACCGGCACGCCAGGTGACTCCCCACTGCATAGGACGTTCCTATCTCGGGATTACCTAAGGCAACAACCTGCCGGGGGCCGCCTCCCCTTGCCACCGCTAGCCGCCAGCACCCCAGGTGACCTTCCTACTTCATAGGACTTCCTGTCTGAGGACCAACTATGGCGTCAGCCTGCCGGCTGCCGGGGGCTTCCGCCCCTTGCCGCCGCTGCCGGAGACCGCCGCCCCTTGCCGCCGCTGCCGGCGACCGCCGCCGGCGACCGCCGCCGGCGACCGCCGCCGGCGACCGCCGCCGGCGACCGCCGCCAGGGCCCCCGCCTCTGCCGTCGGCTTCTCAGACACCTTCCATCTTATGTACCCAGCTAGGTTCACCATTGCCGACAGCCTGCCGGCTGCCGGAGGCCTCCGCCCTGCCGGCGACCTGCCGCCGTGCTGGCGGTCGCCCCTATAAGTGTTTCCTACCTCTCTGCTGCTCAGTGTGTAGCCTTGATGGATTCACCCCGCCGGACCAGGCCTCCGGCTTGCCAGCAACGCTCCGCGGCTTCCAGGGACAAGCACCCCATCCCCCCGACTGCCGGCCCCGTGCCGGCAGTCGACCTATACATCCATATAGCCAGACTGATCTTCTTTGCTGTTTCATACCCTGAAGACAGTGTCTGAGCTGTATGATTGTACAATACAATTATTCCAGCATACTCTGTGCTTCTCAGTGCAGTCTCTTACTGGGACCTTCCCAAATATTGAGGGGTTTATCCTATTTTCCCCTCTTTTATTTAGGTTCTGAACGATTTCAGACCTTCTCTACTCTGTAGACAATTCCTTTATAAGGAAGCCTAGTCTGGCTTCCCCATAGGGATACCATTCCCTCTCCTATAACCTCAGGTTCTAAGGAATTGCCGGCAGAAAAGGTAGCGGTACCTGGCTGGACGGGATTCACAAGAATGTGTCTTCCTACTTCTTTTCTAGCTCACCTATCCGGAGCTCACATTACACAAATTCTAAGTTTAAGAATTAGATTAAGGAATCTTAATTTAAGAGTAATGTAAGTCATGACTCTATTTTTCATGTACTCATGTTCTCTTTCTTTTACAGGAGAAGTACCTGAAGTGTGAGAGCCCCTTCTGCTCGGTTTGCCACCCGGACTTTTACGGGCATGGTGCGTGTCGGACCCACGCCCCCTGTACTGCAAAGAAGGGCAACCTCAAGTACTGGGATCCAGTGTCCTGCCTAGTCTGCAAAGGCCTCCTCGACGAGGGGTTCGACAACCCCCGTCCTTAGAAGCCAGGGACAATGCTCGAGAGAAACTGCGCAGGTGGGTGCGCGGTTTCCAGAAAAACGCTGCCGGGCCGTATCTCCCCAACGAGAAGATGAGGGCCATCCTTTTCCCGAAAGCGTCGGCAGATTCTGTGATCCCCCAGGATCAGATCCCCTTAGTTCAAGTGACCGTAGAACCAGACATTGAGACTACGCTTAGCAAGTGTAGTCTAGACGAGGTGAAGATGTCGGACGTGTCCGACAACACCGAGAGGACCCTCATGGGCGAGGATCCGGAGGAAGAAGAGGATCAGGTGGAATACCCTGATTCGGAGGGCGAGGTCGCCCCTCCACCTCCGGCAGCTCCCGTAGTGGTCGAGGAGCCAGTCCCCTCTACCTCCGCCGCATCGCAGCCCCTGCTGCCTGCCACCGAAGATGCCATCCGGGTATTGGTGGCCTTAATGGACGAGAAGCTTAACAAGCATTCCGCCCAGATTACAAGCCGTTTGATGGAATGGAAGCAACCGAAGAAGATCTCGGTTAAGGACCTTCCTTCCTGCTCGGAGTCTAACCCCTGGAGGTACGGTACGCCGAGCATATGCCAATTACAACTGGCAAAATATTCATCAATGACAAGCTAGGGTCTATTCTCCTGGAAGAAGTGGAATTCTTCCCTAATTTCGAGGCTTACCCGGGATGTTACGTCCAACTTAGGTCCGAACCGGCCTTCAAGGAGGAGACAGCCCAAAGAGGTGATCGTTTTCGATCACTCAAAGGCCCAAGCTTTACTGGCAGAATGCCTGAAGAGCCGCGGTTTTACTAACTTGAAAATGCCGGCTCTGAGCAAGAAGCACCCGTCCTTTCTTGCTCCCCCTTCCGCATCCTTCCCCTTCGTGGAAAAAGCCTTCCATGCGGTCATGAAGGCGGTGGAGGAAGGAAAACCCTGTCCTACCCTGGAGGAGTGTAGGCCTCTCTCCCTCGCCCTTCATCCCGACGACAAGTTCTGGAAAGATATCCAGTTCACCTTCACGGTTGGGAAGCTGGACCCTGACGTAGCTGGACGTCAGTTCAACGAGGACCTCACGAAACTGAATGACCACCTTCTTCGTCGGGAGCAAGAGACCAAGGAGAGACTGGCTGCCTCCCTGTTTCACCAGATTCAGCTCGAGGTCATAGCCGGGGACGTTAGAGTCCCAGACCTCTATATGGTTCTTGCCCAAACCCACCTAGTGACTGTGATGAAGGACCTGTACAGCTTCATCAGGGCCAGAAGAACCTGCAGAGAGTTCGTGTTTGCCAACGCGGCAGTGAAACACGAACCCCGGAAACTCATCTCCTCCAACATCTGGGGTAAGCATCTCTTTCCCTCTGCTCTGGTGAAAGAGATCGTCGACAAAGCCGCCTCTGAGAATCGTAACCTTCTCAACAAATGGGGCATGTCACGAAAGAGGAAATCCTCTCAGGACGAAGGCCCCCAGCCTAAGAGGAAATCCTCCAAACCAAGACCCCAGCAGCGTCAACAAAAACGCCAGTTTCCTGCTCCCGCTACTCCCCAAGTGGTCACTCAACCGCAATAGACCTTTCAGTTGGTCCCGCAACCGGTGGTGTCACAATCACCGGTCTTTACCCCTGCCTACGAGTGTCAGTCAACTACCTTTCGTCCCAGAGGTAGAGGCTCAGGCAGAGACTCCTCACGCCGCCCCTCCAGGGACAGAGGAGGAAGGGGAGCTAGCGGCCAAGGTGGCAAGACCTCGGGAAACCAGAAGCAATGAAGTGCTTCCAGTGGGAGGAAGACTCCGCCACTTTCAGGATCGCTGGACCTTCGATCCTTTGGCACACAGCATCATCAAGAAGGGACTGGGTTGGAGCTGGACACAACCACTTCCAACCTTCCACCAATTCTTCCAACCATCAACCCCCCTCTTGGAAGAATATGTCCTGGAACTCTTGAACAAGAAGGTGATCAAGAGGGTCAAGTCCACCAGGTTCCAGGGAAGACTGTTTTGTGTTCCCAAGAAGGACTCAGACAAACTCAGAGTCATTCTCGACTTGTCACCCCTCAACAAGTTCATTGCGAACAACAAATTCAAGATGCTGACTCTTCAACAAATAAGAGCCCTACTGCCTCACAAGGCCTACACGGTCTCAATAGACCTGGTGGATGCCTACTGGCACATCCCAATGAACCACCACGCTTCCTCCTACCTAGGATTCCGGCTCCATCGAAGAAGCTAAGCCTTCAGAGCCATGCCCTTCGGGCTCAACGTGGCTCAGAGAATCTTCACCAAGCTAGCAGACACGATCGTCCACCAGCTACGCCTTCAGGGCGTCCAAGTGATGGCCTACCTCGACGACTGGCTCGTCTGGTCGACTTCGCCATAAAAGTGTTTGAAAGCTTGCAGCAAAGTAACCCAGTTCCTGGAACATCTGGATTTCAAAATAAACACCAAGAAGTCTCGCCTCGCTCCAGCTCAGAAGTTCCAATGGTTAGGAATCCATTGGGATCTTCAGTCACACCGCCTTTCCATTCCACTAAAGAAAAGGAAAGAAATAGCAGGGTCTGTCAGAAGACTTCTCAAATCCAAACGGATCTCAAGACGACAGCAAGAGCAAGTTCTCGGCTCACTACAGTTTGCTTCAGTGACAAACCCAGTGATACGAGCATAGCTAAAGGATGCATCAGGAGTCTGGAGACGAAACGCATCCGTCGCTCGAAGAGACCTCAAGAGACCCTTACCAAACAGGCTTCGCTCCATGCTAAGCCCGTGGTCAGAAGCAAGGACCTTGAAAAGATCCATCCCTCTCCAACCTCCACCTCCATCACTCAACATCCACACAGACACTTCTCTGGACGGTTGGGGGGGCCACTCCCATCAACGACAAGTTCAAGGAACATAGTCTCCCCTATTCAAGACGTTTTACATCAACATCTTGGAGGCCATGGCAGTTCTTCTCACCCTGAGGAAATTATCCCCGCGTCCTTCGATACACATCCGTCTAACTCTGGACAGCTCGGTAGTAGTTAGATGTCTCAATCGTCAGGGCTCGAGATCGCCCCACCTAAATCAGGTGCTATTACCCATCTTCCGCCTAGCGGACAGGAAGAAGTGGCACCTGTCTGCAGTTCACCTATAAGGATTCCGCAACGTGACGGCGGACGCTCTATCGAGGACAAACCCCATAGAGTCGGAATGGTCCCTAGACGCAAGATCATTCTCCTTCATCTCCCGTCAAGTCCCGGAACTACAGATCGACTTCTTCGCGACGAGCGGCAACAAACAACTTCCTCGATATGTGGCCCCTTACGAGGACCCCAAAGCAGAAGCAGTGGACGCCATGTCCCTGGACTGGAACAGATGGTCCAAGATTTACCTGTTCTCTCCACCCAACCTTCTGCTGAAAGTCCTCTCCAAACTGAGAACCTTCAAAGGGACAGCAGCCCTAGTGGCTCCCAAGTGGCCCTGGAGCAATTGGTTCCCCCTAGTCCTGGAGCTACAGCCCAAGCTGATCCCTCTGCCGGGCCCAGTTCTCTCCCAACAGGTGAAGAAGTCGACTGTCTTCGCTTCATCAAAGAAAGCCAAGGATCTTCATCTCATGATTTTCTCTCCCTAGCCGTGAAGAAAAGGTTTGGGATCTCGAAGAAAAGTTTAGACTTCCTTGAGGAATATAAAACAAAGTCTACCAGAAGGCAATATGAATCATCCTGGAAGAAGTGGGTATCCTTCGTCAAGGCAAAAAATCCTACGGAAATCTCCATGGATTTTTGCATGTCCTTCTTTATTCACCTTCATGGTCAAGGCTTGGCAGCCAATACGATTTCCACTTGCAAATCGGCCTTGACCAGACCACTTCTATACACCTTCCAAATAGATTTATCCAACGAAATCTTCAATAAACTCCCGAAGGCGTGTGCTAGACTCCGTCCAGCACCTCCACCGAAACCCATCACCTGGTCCCTGGATAAGGTGCTTCATTTTGCCTCTAGCCTGGACAATGATTCTTGCCCTCTGAAAGACTTGACTCAGAAAGTAATCTTCTTTTTTGCTCTCGCCTCGGGAGCCAGAGCCAGTGAAATAGTGGCATTATCAAGAGAAGAGGGCCAGATACAGTTCGCCGACACATGGGAACTTACCCTCTTCCCCGACCCCACGTTTCTCGCTAAAAATGAACTTCCCACCAAAAGATGGGGCCCTTGGAGAATCTGCCCCCTGAAGGAAGATGTCTCTTTATGCCCAGTGGAGAGTCTTAAGGTCTATCTTCGAAGAACTTCTGACTTTGGTGAAGGACAGCTTTTCAAAGGAGAAACGTCGGGCAGCGACCTGTCACTAAAACAACTTAAGAGCGAAAATCACCTACTTCATTCGCAGAGCGGATCCTGACAGTACACACGCAGGTCACGATCCCAGGAAAGTCGCCTCTTCCCTAAATTTCTTCCAAGGAATGGACTTCGAAAGCATCCTATACTTCACAGGCTGGAAGTCCCCTATAGTGTTCTTCAAACACTATTCGAAGCAGGTGCAAGAAGTCAAGCAATTCGTGGTGGCAGCAGGTAGCGTGATGAAACCTGCTGTTTAGTGCTGCGTAGGACAGTGAGTTTTTCGGAACTTTAACTCAAACGGGTGCCTGTGTTGACCCTAGTGCGATACTTAGTGATTTCAAGGGACACTTAGTGTCACTAATGGACTGTCCTTTACCAAGGTGAAACGACATAGATTCGTACACGTGTGCCACATGTTCTCGGACATGAAGTGTATTATGATTTAAAGACTGCGTTCCTCAGGAACTAGTGATTACAGAAAAGATTGTTTCCCTTTCAGATTCTGCATCACCATCTTTTACCATATCTATGTCTATTATTGTATTTTATTATTGTACATAAATTTTCATATTTCCATGCAAATTTCAAATAAATATTTATTTTATTTACCATATGCGTCTCTTTTCGCTCCTATTTTTATATGTAAATATATTGCTGTTCTTGTTTTATTGAACCTACTCTATAGTTTATTATGATTAGTATACCTACTATCTTATATATACTCACCTAATGGTATAAATTTGTTCCTACACAAATATATACCCTTCTGATCTGTCTTGAGACCGGCATGATTTCTTATCCAGGTGAGTTTTTCCTCGTCAGATTACTTCGAGATGTTCCTCTTGTCCTACTAGGACCTTCCTCGCCAGGTCATTGTAATGCCTCTGGTAGTGACATTTAACGGAGATGTCATGGTCTCTTTGGTCACCAGACCACGGGAATGTTTATTCGGAGTACCAGGCACTTGAATTGGGAACAAATCCACGATACATTAATTCTCTAGTACACTTCCATCAGGACGACATGGCTTCGCTCTAAATCCGTTTTTTCGCCTTGCTCAAAATCCGTTTTTTGGGCTCGGCCATGTCGTACTGATGGAAGCATACCAGAGAATTAACTTGAAAGTACTATATCTGTGGGTTTGTGTGTGTGCCTTCTACCTTGAATGGATTCCTTATCTGGTCTCCTAGACCTACATATGAAATTCCAGTTAACTGTCATTTCCACTAAGCTTGGAACAGGCTTTGTGCTTCCTGCCCACTGCAGGGAAAGTGTAGACTTCGACAATGAGGATTCAAGGTTTGTATTTCCGTAGGAACAAAAGGGAAACTTTTTAGAGGTTACCTTTAATTACCTTGGAAATTTGTACAGATTCAAGTTATATTTAAGAACTTTTACCTGCTGTGTTTTCTACATCCTGATTGCAGTGTATTTTGTTTGAAAAGTATATTACCATCTTATACTTATTACCATCTTAATATTTAGTTGTAAAATGGGACGCCATCTATTGACTGCTGAAGATATATGTTTTTTCAAACCTCCAGTGGCATCGCCTGGGATATTAATCCACAAAAAAGTTCTTACAAATATGACATTCCTTACTTTTAAACTCTCTTCCTTAATTTTACCTGATGCCAGATGTTTCGGCAAATGTCTTGTTCACAATTACTGATTCAATAATGGCACATAAAAAAAAAAATATTCAGTGATTTTCACACATTTTACAACTAAATATTATGATGGTAATAAGTATAAGATGGTAATATACTTTTCAAACAAAATACACTGCAATCGGGATGTAGAAAACAGCAGGTAAAAGATCTTAAATATAATATGCAAAGTACTTACATATTATATACAACACTTAACTCCAAACAATAGTAATGAAGAAGTAATTCAACCTGAATCAAACTGTAAACCAGACTCAACTCTGGACGTATAAATTACGTCTCAAGTCAACTTAATTTTAACAAAAGGATTCCGATACATAAGAAAATATGGAAATTTCCATGGATTAATATCCCAGGCGATGCCACTGGAGGTTTAAAAAACACATATCTTCAGCATTCTATAGATGGCGTAGAGTATAGGGACTACAGCAACTCCTAGATGGCCCTGAAGATAGTTTGCAGAATAGCGGACGAAAAAATTCTTAAAAAAGAGGGTTGCAGATCTTCATATTCCCCGGGTGTTAAAGAGTCCGCTACCTGTACAAGAATTTACACTGGGGGTTTACATTACTTCATCCTCGATAAGGCATCAGCAAGGATATTATTGGCTCCTTTCATTCTAACTATTTTTACATTGGCTGTAGAAAGGATGTAAAACCATCTTAAAAGTTTTATCTGTAAAGATATCTTTATATTCTGAAATCAAATCTTCAAGTTGCTGGGAATGTTGCCGATTATAAAAGTTTAGATATGAAGATAAAGAACCTAGTATGCTAGAATTATTTGAATCTTCCCAAGACATAATCACTTCATCACTTATAGTAGAGTCAGAATTATCATCAGATTCAACACTAAAGGAATTCTCAGTTTTTTCTTGTTGAAAAACTAAATTACATTCCTCCGGAGTTTTTCTTATGAAGGGTTTCAACCTATTTACGTGAACCATCTGAGTTTTCTTGCGACGGTCAGAAGTATTTATCACATAATTCACCTTTGATACTTTCTTAGCAATGGTATAAGGTCCCATATAATTTTCTCTTAAAGGGCTACCCGCAATAGGATGGTACAACAACACTTCATCACCAACTTGGAAAGTTCTTACTTTAGATTTTTTATCATGAATGAATTTCATCCCTTCTTGTGATATCTGTAGGTTACTCTGGACAAATTCCTGTATTTTAGAAAACTTGCTCTTGAATGTGTTGATAAACGGATTTTAAAGCAAAAGGAAAAATCTATTTTTGGGTGAGATAGCCATGTCGTCCTGATGGAAGCATTCTATTGGCAGCTTTCTAAGGGATATTTGACTACATTAATTTAGACAACTTGCTCTTGAATGTGGTAATAAACGGATTTTAAAGCAAAGCAAAAAATCTATTTTTGAGTGAGATAGCCATGTCGTCCTGATGGGAGCTTCCTATTGGTAGCTTTCTAAGGGATATTTAACTACAGTGATACTCCTTGAGAATTGACCATAGGTCTCCAGAATTCTAACTTCTGGCGCGAGTATCCTTAAAGCAATTCTTAAGGATATCGCATAATATCAGGGGACGTATTTCTTGATACGACACATGGCAATCTTCACCCCGAATAGAGTTTTCGCTCTGAGGGGGAAGAGTGGCGAATTTGAAGGGGAACCGTTATCAAGGTTACCCGATCCCCTTCCGATACCACCCCGGCGAACTATTCCTTGTTGCAATTAAGCATGGATAGCCGCAGATAGAGTAGTTTCGGGTGGGGACTTGTTACATATATGTATACTCCTTTTTAGAAAGGAGGGCGGGTCCATCGGGACGACATGGTCATATCACCCAAAAACAGATTTTTTGCTTTGCTCAAAATCCGTCTTTTGGGCTCAGCCATGTCGTCCTGATGGAAGTTTACCAGAGAATTACTTGAAAGTACTATATCTGTGGGATTGTATAAGTGCCTTTACTTTGAATGAGTTCCTTATAAGGTCTCCTAGACCTTTATATATGACATTACCGTTATCTGTCATATCCATTAAGCTTGGAACTTAGCTTAGGGCTTCCTGACCCCTGCAGGGAAAGTGTCGACTTCGACTATAAGTATTCAAAGTTTGTATCTCCATAGGGACGGACGGTAAATCTTAGAGATTACCCTTTATCCCTTAGAAATCTGTACTCTGATTTCAAGTTGGGCCCTTCTAGGGCTTAATTAAAATTCTAGTATGTTTTATTTGTCTGTTACTGAGATAGCAGCAATAAGACGCAAATACGTTCAGTATTTTACCTTGTAGCTAAATCATCAATTGTAGTCACAATCAGGTATGAATCTGATCCTGCATTAAAAACACATCAGGGTCCATCTTTTCTCCTTTTTGGAAAATATGTAATTTCATCGAAATGATGCCACTCAATAGAGATGTGAAACCAAATCTGACTGATCTGTACAGATTTGGAAATGCATGAACACCGTGACGCAAACGTTCACTCGGCACTGGTGTTATCGGTCAGATATGCACTTATGTGGAACAGTGTGTTAATCATAGTTATGATTTGCACTTGAGGGTAAATGTACCCATGCACCCGATGCACTGGAAAGTCCCAAAGCAGTTCACTGTTCGTCGCAGGTTTAGACGACGGGTTCTTTAGAACTACCCGCCGCCACCACAACATGTCTTATCTTATGTACTTGCTTTGTATAGTGTTGGAAGAAGTTCCGTGAAGAAGCAATTTTCTTAGGATCATGAACTGCGGGTGAGCTGTCAGGATCCGCTCTGCGAATAAGTAAGTGAGCACTGCTCTCAGTTACTTTAGGGATAGATTTTTGATCCTGAGGTATCGCCTCGGAAAAACTGTCCCTCCCTGAAGTCCGAAGTTCTATGAAGATAGACCTTAAGAACCCCTGATGGGCATAGGGAGACATCTTCCTTCAGTGGACAGATTCTCTAAGGACCCCACCTTTTGGTGGGCAGCCCGTTTTGGCTAGAAAAATAGGATCGGGAAAGGATTCAGTTCTCCCTCTTCTGTGAACTGAATATGGCCTATATTTCATTAACTCTAGCCCCTCAGGCTATTGCGAACAGAAAATTGACTTTCTGTATTATCTCCTTTAGAGTACAATCCTCATTGTTTAGGTTCGAAGCCTAATTGTTAGACTTTGACCAACGACCATGAAATGGGTTTTAGAGCGGTTGTCGGCTTGGGTCTAGTGTATACCTTGGTACCTTAAAAAAGGTTTCGCTTATGAGGTTCGTCTCAAAGGTGTATAGAAAAGGTCTAGTCAAGGCCGACTTACACATGGTTATCGTAGTGGAAGTCAGGCCTCGTTCAAGTAGGTAAAAGAAGAAAGAGAGACAGAAACCTTTTGAAATTTCTGTTGGTCACCTTGTTTTCACGAGAGGTGCCCTTTTCTTCCAAGACAATTGAAATTATCTCCTGGTTTTACTTGACTTGTACTCTACAATGAAGTCGGTCGCATTCTTCGAGATTCCGAACTCTTGTTCGCTGTTAGGGCGAAAAAATCCTGAAATGCAGGTTGTTGGTTCTCGGGGATGAAATGTAACAGCCGACTTCTGCACCAGATTTGATAAAGCTGGGTACGGCAGAGGAAACAGCTACAGTTTCAATTCTAGAATTAGAGGAAACCAATTGTTTTTGGGCCATTTGGTGGCCAATACAGGAGCTGTTCCTTTGCAGGATACTAGCTTGTCGAGGACTTGTAGCAGGAGATTGGTTGGTGGAAGAAGATACATTCGATTCCATCCGTTCCAGTCAAAAGGCATGACGTCTATCGTTTCTGCTTAAGGTCCTCGTAAGGGGCTACTAGTTCTTGTTGTCGCTCATTGCGAAGAGGTCAATCTGCAGTTCCGGGACTTTTATCGAGAATAAAGGAGAATGAGTCTGCGTCTAAGGACCATTCTGTCTCTATCGGCTTTCGCCTGGATAGAGCATCCGCCATCACATCGCTGAACCCTTGAAGGTGAACTGCTTGATAATGCCATCTACTCTTCCTTGCCAGGCGGAGGATGGCTAACATCACATGATTGATGTGAGGTGAACTCGAGCCTTGTCGATTAGACATATTACTATCACCTTGTTGTTGAGAGCCAATCTGATGTGGACTGTTCTGCGAAGGGATAGTCTCCTCAACGTCAGGAGGACTGTCATAGCCTCCAAGATGTTGATGTGGAAGTTTTGAACTGGAATGATCAATTTCTTGCCTTTCCATTTCATACGGGTGGCCTCCCCGTTCTTTCAGGGAGGCTTCCGTGTGTATCGCCACTGATGTTTGTGGTGGTTGCAAGAAAATTGTCTGTGCTAGGCTCTTATTCATTGACCACGGCCTCAATAGCGTGCGCAATCAGGTCGGTGTCAACCTTGTCGATCTCTTCGAGCGTTTGATGCGTATCTTCTTCAGCCTTGTGACGCATCCTTTGGTTGTGCTACTTAGCACCGGGTCTGTCACTGCTGCAAACTGGAGAGAGCCCAGTGCTCTTTTCTGTTGGCATTTTGAAATCCTCTTGTGTTGGATTAGTCTCCTGACAGATACCGTTATTTTTCTCCCCTTCTTTAGTAGATTGGAGAGGTGTTGTGACTGCAAGGTCCCATGGATTCACAACCATTGAGACTTGTGAGCTAGAGAAAAGCGAGACCTTTTCGGCCGCTTGCAGACAAATAGTCTTGGATGCTGCCCGCACCCGCCAATCGTCCAGGTATGCTACTACCTGTACTCCTTCGGAGCACAGGTGCTGGACGATTGTGTCCGTGAGTTTTTTTAATACCTTTGGGACTATATTTAGTCCAAAGGGCATGGCTGCGAAGACAAATTTTGTCTTCTGTAGCCTGAATTCTAGGTAGGAGGAGAGGGGGCGATTGGCTGGTAGGTGCCAATAAGCATCTGCCAGGTCTATTGAGACTATATACGCCCCTTGTTTGGTAAAAGGGTCCTTATGTGTTGCATTGTCAGTATCCGGAACTTGTTGTTCTTGATGAACTTGTTGAGTAGAGACAAGTCTAGAATGACTCTGGGTCTGTCCGAGTCCTTCTTGGGAACATAAAACAGCCTTCCCTGGAATTTTGATGGACTTCACTTTCCTCATTACCTTCTTATTCAAGAGTTCTGAGGCATATTCTTCCAATAAGGGGGAGTGTTGGAAGAATTTTGGAAAGGTGGGTTGGTTTTCGTTTCATTTCCAACCAAGTCCAATCGTAATTTGGCTGTGGACTCAGGGACCGAAGGTCTAACGATCCCGAAAGTGGAAAGTCTGCCTCCTACCTGGAACCTCACATTGATTAGAGGTTCCTGAGGACATGTTTCCGTGACCTCGTTCTCCTCCATCCTTGGGACAAGTGCCTTTCAAAGCCTGGAATAATACAGGTGACTGGCTACCAGCTGATGAGAGACCATCTAGAAGGTGGTTGACAGTTGGACTACCATTTGAGGCACCGTGATCATGGTCACGGTCGGAAATTGTGCAGTTCTAATGATGATTTCCTCTTTGAGGACATGTCCCACTTTTGGAGCAGGTTCCCATTCTCCGTGGTGGCTTTGGTAAGGACCTCTTGGACCATTTCCTGTGGGAAAGGGTCTATGCCCCAGATACATGATGAAATCAGTTTTCTGGGTTTGTGTTTCACCGTTGATGCGGCAAACACATGGTCTCTACCAGTCCTTTTTTGACCTGAGAAAAAACCTACAAATCCATCACAAGGGTGGGGCGTTACTAACGGCCTGCACCCATTTCTTTAGCGGTTCTAACGAGATGGAGGCGACAAGCTTATCTTTCGTCTCCTGTTTCCTTCTCAAGGGATGGTTTGGCAACCTTGGAAGGTTCTCGTTAAACTGCTGACTTGCTATCTCCGGATCCAACTTCGAGACGGAGAAGGTTAGATGTATTTCTTTCCACTGCTCCTCGCAGGTGGGCATAGCTAGAGACCTTTCTCTAGGATAGGGCAGGGTTTGTCCTCTTCGACTGCTCTTCTAAGACAGTCTAGGGCTTTCCTTGAAAGGGAGGAAGGCTCATGAGGAAGGAGCAATGACAGTTGGATGCTTCATGTTCAATGCTGAGACTTTCGAGTTATTATATCCGGCCCCTTTTTGGGTCTTGGTAAGGATGGCTTGAGCCTTGTCATGTTCGAGGACAATGACTTCCTTCGGTATTTCCTCCTCGCGGGATGTAGGTACATCTCGTAGTCTCACAAAGCAATCTGGGTACGCTGAAAGCTGGGCCAGAATTGAATCTCTTCAAGGGAATTGGTCCCCAACTTCTAGGAGATATAAAGCTTCCTATTCAACCTGGGCATGTATTCCGTCTACCCCCAGGGGTCGGTTCGGAACAGTGAGGGAGGACAGATATTTTAGGGGGCTTAACGCAGACCCTGGAAGCGCCAGGGCGTTTCCTTCCCTGTACCTCTCTTTTCCTCTCTTTGAGATCTTGCTTATTCTCCTCTCGTTCCTTCGGGAACAGTGTCAGCATCTGCTGGATCGACTCTAGGAGCTTTTCGCTCCTGCCGAACTGTCTAGTCAGTTGGGGAGTTGGGGGTGGAGAGGTTGACGGCATAAGTTAAGATGCCAGCACAGTCATCATCGAAACGGATCCTTCTTCCTCCATGGGTGGTTGAACCACTCCTTATTCAGGGCCTTCTTGCAGTAGATCCTGTCTGGTGTCAATGGATGCCTCTGACATCCGATCTTGGTGGATGTCCAAGCCTTGCAGTGCCTGTTGATATCCGTGTCCACCGACCATTGGATAGAGGGAGGATGGACCTATGCCTGAGGCACAAGCGTATTCGATTGAGCCTTAGGGAACAGTAGGCATTTCAATATTCTTAGGGTAGGTAAGGTCCCTGAACGTTCTTCTGGAAGCCTCATACTCACCTTTGTTGGGTTTCCTTTGCTATATCCCTTGACTCCCTAGTGTCAGGGATGTCTTTTACACAGCCGTCGGTCAGCAAGGTCAAGCGATTGGAGTGACCTTTCGGGTCCCAGAACCTCAGGGGTCCAGATACGATGCGGCAGGGGCATAAGACCATTACATCGTATGCCCACAAAAGTTCTTACTCCTGTGGCTGCAGAACACTCCTGTACACTTCGCCATCAGCTCCTCCTGTCAGGGACAGAAGGGTGAATGAGTATTAGTTTGTTTATATTATTGATATAATATATACTAAAAATACGGGTTCCAGTACCTCAGGGATCCAAATACGATGCAGCAGGGAGCATGAGACCTGCACATCTTGTGGCCATAAAAGGTCCTACTTTTGTGGTTGCAGGACAGGGCTGCACACTTCACCTTGCCCTCCTCCCGTAAGGAAGGGAAGAGTGAAATGAGTATGGGGTAATTATCATACTGATAATTATACACGTAGTAAATAGTAATCATTACCATTATAATTATAGCTTAGGATAGCAAGCTAGAAAGGAAATAGGAAAGACACATATCTGTGATTCCTGTCCAGGCAATTGCTATGACCTCCCTCAATATTAATATTTTAAAATTTCCTTATCAGGGAATTATAGGGTGGAATAGCCCTCGTGCGTAGAGCTGGAGTCAGAGTATACTAGCACTAACTCTCCCACAAGTGAATATTAATACTGTAGGGTAAAGATTTCCTGTTCTGATGATCTAGGATACATCAGAATGTTGAGGGCATACTTCACTTCAACATTTGCTTAGCTGTCTCAACAATGGACTGTGAAAGGACACACAGAATATGTTGGAAAATCATACTACTGATTAATTCTATACTGCAGGAATACTGGCTAATGTAGTCTTATACTGTAGTTCTGCTGGCATACTACTGGCTAGGCTAGTACCTGGTGGCACTAGCCGACAGAAAAGGAGAAAGAATGGATAGAAGGGCTACCACATTATTACAATAATAAGGGTGGTAGGGACTACTGGCTCTACTACCTTCTTACCAGAATGAGGATTCAAATGGAAGAGGAAAAAATGTATTCATTCTAGCTTCCATCCAGCCACAAAATCTGTTGCCGGCTGCACTGCCGGTTACAGGGATTGTGGATGGCAGTCCAAGAGAGGACTGTAGAATACTCAAAGTTGTAATGCGTTTCCCACCGGCAGCCGTCATGGCCAGCACAACCTTTCCCGGAGCCTTGCTTCCATTAGGGGAAAGGACGAAGCGGCAATCTAGCCGCCTTTGTAGGAGCCCGGCCGGCATCGTAATCAGCCCGGCAAGCGGGGAGTTTGTAGAATACCGGCCACAGATGTTGTGACGGCCAGGCCATTACTAAAGGACAGAAGGGGAAGGGAAAGGGTCTTATATTTTTCATAGAAAGAAGGCAGCACATCTGCCACCCACTGTCAGCCGCAAAACAAGGAAACATAGTTTCCTATGCCAGCATCGTCTTGGGCGGCAGAAGAATAACGATTCCTCAGCCTAAGACATTGCTGGATATAAGGCACGTCTTCTAGACCACAAGGGAGAAGGTGGCGGCAATTTTACTACCACTTTCGGTTGTGGGCGAGGGAAGCTGGGCTTCCTATGCCAGCAACTGTGAAACCGGCAGGGGAATGACTAATCCTCCATCGGTAGAGTTGCCGGCAACAAGACTGAATACTCTGAGTTACTGTCGTAATTCAAAGCCGGGATACTCACCGGCAAAGAGGAAAGACAGAAACACTATCCCAGTCAAGCCGGAGTACACTACTCTATGGCAAGACCAAAGATAAGGCGGCACTCAGAGGGAGGGAAGGGTTTATCCTTAAATCTCTAAAAGAGACAAGTATCGAATTATGTTAGTAATTCTAGGAGATGTACTATCTCCGATTGAATTGCTAAAACGATACAAGAGGATAAACGGGGATAACGTTACTAACGTATACTAAAACGCATTAGGCTAGCCTAACTCGAGTCTGGATCTCGGTTATGTTACGTCACCGAGGTCCTATTGTATACGATCGAAACGTTTAACAGAAGAGAAAATATTACATGTGTAATCTTATCTTCACTAGTATAATTTGCCTAAATAGCTATAATTTGTTAAAGCTAAATACCGGGGAAGTCATACTGCTAACTAAATAAAGCATTTATGGCGTACGACAGGGGTCCAAAATGGCCGCCTCCGGTGATGGCTCTGCTCTGCTAAACACATCTAAATTATGCTAATTTAACTGTGAGAAGGGAGCCCAAAATTATACACAGCAAAGATTAAATACTAAACTTTCCAGAGGATGAAGATGCTGGAGATTGCATAGTAATAATCCTTGAAATAGTAGCCAAACCGAAAGTGGTTGAGAGATAACACCGTGCTTAATTAGCTACTACGAAAGGAATGGTTAGCCGGAGTGGTACCGGGAGGGGATCCACCAAGGTAACCTTGAAGATGGCTCCCCTTCAAATTCGCCACTCTTCCTCCTCAGAGCGAAAACTCTATTCGGGGTGAAGATTGCCATGTGTCGTATCAAGAAATACGTCCCCTGATATTATGCGATATCCTTTAGAGTTAATTTAAGGATACTCGCGCCAGGAGTTAGAATTCTGGAGACCTATGGTCAATTCTCTGGGAGTATCACTGTAGTCAAATATCCCTTAGAAAGCTGCCAATAGGAAGCTTCCATCAGAACAACATGGCTGAGCCCAAAAAATTTTGAAGCATTAAATACTTCTTCCTCTCACAAGTACTATTCACTAATCAATATATATTAAACACCAACTATGCAATAGCACTTGAAGGTTCTTGTAGTCTTTTAAATGTTGTAGACAAAGTGGTGATAAACAAGTATATGAGTTTTTAAAGTTTTAATTATAACATTAGCAAAAAAGATACATATCATTTAATTGATAATAAAAGTGAATAATATGGAATAATAGTCACGTGATTATAATAAATGTCAAACAAATATCAAAGAACAGTGTTCATTTCATTAATAATAATGTACGTAACAAATATAAATGATTGCTATCTAATTTTACATTATATATATAAGCAATAGGTATCTTATTTAATAATAACCAAATACAGTGAAAAGATAAAGAGTACACTCGCGGATACTACCGTGCGATCGGTCACTTATCCCTTGTGCATAAGGCCACAACCCTCAAACATGCTTTCGTGTCTTCGACAGGCCAATAAACACTCTCTTCCTCGATCATAGCGACTAGTGCACATTTTACGATTACCGTAACATTTACCATTAAACACCAAGCACCAATACTTCGGTGACGGTAAACAACCAACACTGACGAAGAGCACTTTCAAGTAGGGCTGATATATAAAATTCTAGGTGGCAGGGATCTCGACCTCTTCCGCACAACAGCACCACGAATGCACTCCCGAGTTATTTCTGCTGATCCCCATTTCACCTCTGAAGAGAGAGAAACAGTAACTAAACAACTGTCCAAAACAAGATGTCACAACCAATCTTCATTACAGTAACAAGAATTCGTTGGTAATAAGCAGTTGGGTCTTTAACTCTGCTTTAACTCTGAAATCCCTATATACATACAAACATTACTTACTATTATTTTAAATATAGTAACAACCTAAATAATAAACAAATATATATAAGCACACAGTGACAATACCTCCCCCCTTAAAAAAAGAAAATAACAATTTTCTGTACTTGACTTATATATCAGTTTTACATCTGCTCAAATAATCAGCTCCAACATTCTCTGAACTCTTTATAACTCTTATATTGAAGTGATATGGTTGTAGACTCAATGACCATCTCATTAATCTTGGATTTATTTCTCGAGCAGTCTGAAGATAAGCCAAGGGCTTGTGATCAGTCTCCAGAACGAAGGATCTTCCATACAAATAGACAGCGAACTTCTGAATCCCCCAGACTATGGCCAGGCACTCCTTCTCCACGGCAGCATACTTAGTTTCCTTCGGTAGCAATTTTCTACTTTCATAAGCAATCGGACGCTTCACTCCATTCACTTCTTGCAGAAGTATGGCACCCAATCCAGCGTTCGAAGCATCTGTACGTAATACGAATTCAGCCTGCAAATCTGGAAGTAAAAGAATAGGCTCGGCAGCAATTTTGTTCTTAAGAGAAACAAACGCCTGGTCATGCATTTCATTCCACAAAAGGTTATTAGGCGGATTTTTCTTGGTGAGATCTGTAAGACAGGACGCGATGGTAGAGTAATTTGGAATGAATTTGCGATAATAACAGCATAATCCCAAAAATGAACGTAATTCCTTCTTGGTCCTCGGGTGTTTTGCACCAACTATTTTCTCCACTTTATCTTTATTTTTATTCTCGCCTACAACGTGTCCCAAACATTCAATTGAATACATACTGTTAGTAATGGCGGTCATTTCGCCACCCCTCGACCAAACAAAGACCCCACCAGCAAGGACTTCGTCGGCCGGCCACGAGTCTTGGGACCCTACCCAGAGTCTCACCCAACCCCCAACCATCCTATACCAGTCTACTCCCCTTGAGATCTCATTTTCAGCCACCTTTTACGAGTCACGTGACAACATCGAGGTCCCAGGAGAAGGAGGGAAGCGAGATGTGAAGGATGTAGGAGCACGTGACCAAGCCTGACCAATAGGACAGCGGTCAGGCCAATTCCCCCCTACCACCCCCAATTGGGGGACAAGTGGGGTTGAATCTACCCAGGGAAAACTGGGGATCTTTCTTCGTGACTCAGCCCCCTTGAGGGAAGGATCATCTCTCTTCACCCTCAAGACATCAGGGAGGCAGGACCTCTGTCTACATATCCTCCATAAGGGAGGGACCAGAGTCCTTTTAATAAGGGAACGTGGTTGCTGTGCTGGAGTTTCATCCACGGTCCACCGAACTCCATTCGAAGCTCCTCGTGGCTTAAATCAAAATATAATTTTCTGTTGTGCCCCCCTTTCATTTATTTCTATTTAAATATTATTGTAAATATATATATTTGTCGGTATCCTTTGTCTCATTGCCGACTGGCGACCTACCATTGTTATATTTTTTTGTTATGGCCCTTGAATCCCTTAAGCAAGGCCGGACTCGAACCAGGGGCCCGTAACAATACCAAAGAAACATTTAGTAGGTTTAGCTGTTAGTCCAGATTTTTTTTAGTCTACTCAAAACTTCTTCCAAAAGATACAAATGCTCCTCCCAAGTTTTTGAATGGATTATCAAATCATCTAAAAAAAACTCACACCCTCTAAACCTGCAAATAAACTTCTCATCATCTTATTGAAAGTGGCTGGGGCATTCACAAGTCCAAATGGAAGCACTTTAAACTGGTACAGTCCTAAATCTGTTTGAAATGCAGTATACTGTTTACTATCCTCATCCAGAGGAATTTGCCAATATCCGCGGGATAAATCCATCTTAGAGAAGTATATACTTCCAGTTAAGCTGGCAAATATCTGCTCAGGGTCACACATAGGCTCACTATCAAAAATAGTTAAGTCTTCTAAAATCTAGACAAATTCGCTTTGAGTTATCAGGTTTCGAAACCACTACCATAGGGGCTGAATATGGAGAACTTGAGGGCTCAATAATATCCAAAGCTTTCATAGATTCTATTTCGAAATTCACATCTCTGCGTAAAGCATAGGGAATTTTGTAGAGTTTTACTTTAACAATTTCTTCTCTTACTAACCTGATTTGGTGTTTGATCACGTGAGTGCGCCCGGGAATGTCCGACATTACCTCTCTGTAGCGGCTAAGGAGAGCCTCCAAATTCTGCTTTTGATTTTCCTGCAATTCCTTATTCAGATTTGTTTGCTCTCAAGTAGGTGAAGGTCCAGTATCAGGCACTAGTAGGGGTGAGAAATCCTCCTGTGGATCCTCCTCGACCACTGCAATTGTACCTCCACTTTCTCGAACTTCTACAGAACTTTTATTCCTAGGAATGTAAGCTTTAAGCAAGTTAGCATGATAAAGTTTCCTTTTCCCATTTATTTGAATTTCATAATCCATCTTCCCCCTCACACCAACAACAGGAAAAGGACCCTTCCACTGAAGTAGAAATTTATTATTAGCCTTGGGTAATAGTAAGAGAACTTCACTGCTAATTTTAAATGTTCTATTTTTAGCCTTTTTATCATAAAAGGATTTATATTTACCTTGCGACTTCTTCAATTCCTCTTGGGCCAACTTACAAGTTTCTTCTAATCTTTCTCGGAGGTTGAATACATAATCGTAAGTAGTTCTTACCTCTTCCTCATTTCTCTCCTTATCCCACAAATCTTTCAGAATAGCTAAAGGGCCATGCACCGTTCTCCCGAATAATAATTCAAAAGGGGAAAACCCCATGCCTGCTTGTGGAGACTCTCGGTATGCAAAGAGAACTGCCGGCAGGTATCTATCCCAAGTAGTAGGCTGTTCAGCACACATCTTTTTAATCATAGATTTCAACGTTCCATTGAACTTTTCAACTAGCCCATTCGCTATCGCATGATAAGGGGTTGTGGGAAGATGCTTGATTGACAAAAGACCTCTAACTTCGTCCATCATCTGCGATGTAAATTGACTGCCTCTATCAGTCACCATATCTTCAGGGATCCCGACTCTGGAAAAGAAACTCAACAAAGCATCAGCTACACGCTCAGTTTCAATAGATGGTAAGGCTATGGCTTCAGGGTATCTGGTTGCATAATCAACCATGGTCAGGATATATTTGTTACCAGAACTACTTCTTGGCAAAATAGGTCCTATCAAGTCAACAGCAACACATTTAAAAGGAGTGTCAATGAACGGTACCTCTCCCAAAGGCACCTTTCCAACTTTTCCGCTAGGATAAGTTTTCTGACGAATGTCACACGACTGACAGAATCTCTTTACTGCTGCCCCAATACCTGGCCAGTAAAATTCCTGCCTTATTCTACCTAAGGTCTTCTCAGCACCCAAATGACCTCCAAGTATTCCTTCATGTGCCATGCTTATCACACCCTCTCGAAGCTTAAATGGTAATACTAGTTGCTTGTGTTCAATACTTCTGTCTGAATATATTCTGAACAACAATCCTCTCTCCAAAATTGCCTTACCTTTTCCATCTCTAGTAATAGCTTTACCAGTTCTTGCATCATCTCGCAGAGATCTTAAGCTTGGATCCTCTTCTTTCTCTTTCTGGATTTCCTTTGAATCCATGTCCCAAGAAATCTTAGAGTCTGACGTTTTCAGCTTTTGGAATGTAGATTTAGATTTCTTTGCCCCAGCTCTCGTTAATACAGCGCCGGATGTGGGTTCCTCCAACCTTGTTGCTCCAGGGATGTTGCCTATAATGAGATCATAAAGAGGGTCCTCCATGCACACAGCAAGGGTAGTTCCCCTTGAAAAATGGCGATTGAATGTAAATTTCAACCAAAGGATAAGTTTCTACAAGATTCTTGTTCATATATCGAATCCTACTGTACTTACCAGTAAAACATTCAACTGGCACCAAGTCTTTTCTGGCTACGACAGTTGTACTACCAGTGTCCCTCAAAACTTTCACTGGGTTTCCGTATAAAATACCCTCCTCGACAGGCATATCAGAAGCAACACTTGCCAACTCAGTGTGATCATTTATAAACACTTCATTATTTATATCCAGAACAGGATCTTTAAAATTTCCTTTACGGCCCTTTCTGGTCCAATAAACAACTTCTCCTGCTGCAGCATGACCACTTTTCTTGGATCCTTTTGCATGTTCTAGACAACTAGAAGCCTTATGACCTACTTGTCCAGATTTAAAACACTTAATAGAGGGTGGACATCTAAAGGGTTTAACCACCTGCTCAGGAAGCGCTTCCCCGGATAAGTCAACTCTGTCACTACGTACTGTAATAAAATATTTAGAATTATGAAATAAACCTCCATGAGCTTGAACATAACTTTCTGCCAATTCAATCATTTTGCTAAGCGATAATGGTAATCGCTCTCTCAGATGTACCTGCAACTGCCTGCCACAACTCTGCAAAAATTGCTCCATAAGAAATAAATCAGTTAAGCCTTCACAAGTCATTTCACACTTCGACATTTCAATCCACCTCTTCAAGAGATGTCTTAATCTAGACACAAACTGTTGAACTAGCTCATTCTTCTGAGGTTTAACTGACCGAAACTTTACTCTGAAACCTTCCTCAGTACAATCAAATCTTTTCATAAGTGATTCAGAAACCTTATTATAATCCAAAGCATCCTCAGGTGAAAGTCTAACGTAAACTTCCAAAGCTGCACCCTTTTAATGTGAACTTAGAATTATAGCCCAATCCTCTTTAGGCCACTTAGCTGCACTGGCAAGAACTTCAAACCTCTTAAGATATGCATCAATATCATCTTTGTTTTCATCAAAATCAGGAATAGAAGGACCTTTAACTTTTACTCTTACCTGGTTACCTTCAGTGTCGGAACCTCCGGTATTAAGTGGCGAGTCCTTTATTTCTTTTTGCAGTTTCAATTTCTTAATCTTCTGTTTTTTCAAAGATTCTTGCATATTATACAAACTAATCTCATGAGCTCTATCTCTCTCACTTTTTTCACGTTCATATTCACGCTCCTTTTCTTTCTCCTGGCGTTCCCTTTCTCTTTCCTCACGAGCAGCTTCTAGTTTTTCACGTTCTAATTTTCGTTCCTTATTTCTAATATCCCTTAAAGCACTTTGTTCATCACTTACAAATCTTATAAGGTCTTCGCCTTCATAACCAAGCTCTTTGCCGAGAGCGGTTAATTCCGCGATGGAAGACATAATTACTGACTGATTTTCAGATTACTCAATTTTAACACATTTTATCTTTTAAACCACTGTCTATATCCTGTCACGGTCGCCAGATGTCACAAGTACTATTCACTAATTAATATATATTAAACACCAGCTATGCAATAGCATTTGAAGGTTCTTTTAGTCTTTTAAATGTTGTAGACGAAGTGGTGATAAACAAGTATATGAGTTTTTAAAGTTTTAATTATAACATTAGCAAAAAAGATACATAACATTTAATTGATAATAAAAGTGAATAATATGGAATAATAGTCACGTGATTATAATAAATGTCAAACGAATATCAAAGTTCATTTCATCAATAATAATGTACGTAACAAATATAAATGATTGCTATCTGATTTTACATTATATATATAAGCAATAGGTATCTTATTTAATAATAACCAAATACAGTGAAAAGATAAAGAGTACACTTGCGGATACTACCGTGCGGTCGGTCACTTATCCCTTGTGCATAAGGCCACAACCCTCAAACATGCTTTCATGTCTCCGACAGGCCAATAAACACTCCCTCGATCATAGTGACCAGTGCACATTTTACGATTACCGTAACATTTACCATTAAACACCAAGCACCATTACTTCGGTGACGGTAAACAACCAACACTGACGAAGAGCACTTTCAAGTAGGGCTGATATATAAAATTCTAGGTGGTAGGGATCTCGACCTCTTCCGCACAACAGCACCACGAATGCACTCCCGAGTTATTTCTGCTCATCCCCATTTCACCTCTGAAGAGAGAGAAACAGTAACTAAACAACTGTCCAAAACAAGATCTCAACCAATCTTCATTACGGTAACAAGAATTCGTTGGTAATAAGCAGTTGGGTCTTTAACTCTGATTTAACTCTGAAATCCCTATATACATACAAACATTACTTACTATTATTTAAATATAGTAACAACCTAAATAATAAACAAATATATATAAGCACACGGTGACAATACCTCCCCCCTTAAAAAAAGAAAATAACAATTTTCTGTACTTGACTTATATATCAGTTTCACATCTGCTCAAATAATCAGCTCCAACATTCTCTGAACCCTTTATAACTCTTATATTGAAGTGATATGGTTGTAGACTCAATGACCATCTCATTAATCTTGGATTTATTTCTCGAGCAGTCTGAAGATAAGTCAAGGGCTTGTGATCAGTCTCCAGAACGAAGGATCTTCCATACAAATAGACCTGTACTGAAAACATAATTCCTGATTAGAGATTTTACAGTTTGATATGATTGTGACCTCTCTAATGCTCCATTAGTTTGAGGGTGATATGCAGTAGCTATCACCTGTTTCATATTAAATGTAGCTAAAGTCTCCTGAAATACCTCACTCATGAAGTTAGTTCCCTGATCACATTAAACTTCTGCTGGAAATCCAAATACAGTAAAAATATTAAGCAACTGTTTGATAATCACCTTAGCAGAAATATTTCTGACTGGAATAATCATGGGAAAACGAGTAGTTGGACACATTAAAGTTAAAATGTATTCATTACCTTTTCTAGTCTTCTTTAAAGGTCCCACATAATCAATAATTACTTTGGAGAAGGGTTCCTTTGGTACAGAAATAGGTATGAGAGGCGCTGGAGGTATTGTCTGGTTAGGTTTTCCTACTTGTTGGCAAGTGGCACAATCTTTAACAAACTCCTGTACATCTTTCTTCATTCCAAGCCAGTAGAAATCATCAGCTAATCGTTGGTATGTCTTGGATATTCCAAGATGACAGTTTTCAGTATGGGCCAAGTCCAACAAAGATTGTCTGTAGACTTTAGGTACCACTACCTGGAATTTATCACGCCAGTTATCCTGAAAAGACATCTTAGGAGGTCGGTAATGTCTCATAAGAACCTTATTTTCTAGATAAAAGTAAGGAGTTTTACTATCTTCATCTGATATGTCTCTAATCTTCTTAAACAACTGTTTAACAGAATCATCTAATTGTTGGGCTTTCGCAAAAACTTCAGTAGGAATGTTAAGCAGGTCAGTTGCCTTACTTACCTTGGTAGGGACAACTTTATAGGGTATAACACCACGCTCAGGTTCTATTTGAGAAGCCTGTGACCTAGTTACAATGTTACACTGGGCCTTTACATACGTTTCAGGAGATTGTATTATCAGACTGGTGTGTACCTTATCTTTGGCCAAATCATTACCCATCAAAATGTCCACCTCTTTGCAAGGGAATTCCTTATCCAAGTATGCAACTTCCACTATTCCATCAGTATATGGACTAGTCAAAGGAATAGTTACAAGGGGAAGTACCGATTCACTTGTAAGATCCGAAACTGTAATGAACCTGTTTGTAGGAGTGATAAAGGATTTCATATTAGAACTTACAATAGTTTTACTTGATGCTGAGTCACGAAGAATTGTAACAGTATTATCTTTTACCTTACCCTGACACTTGAAGTTATCAAAACCATCTTCCTTTATTGCACAATGCATGGTCTTGTGTTCAGTTGGTTTAGATTTATAATTTTTCCCTGTATTAGGTGAAGAGTTTGTTTTAGGAGAGAACCTTTGCACCGAGAATTAGGACAATCTTGAATTAGATGTCCCCGTTCCTTACAAAATGAACATACCTTGCTATCGACGAGAGCTTTCTGTTTAAGTTGTTCCTTATGAATTAAGAAGTATTCATCCGCCAACAAATCTGCTTCCTTGGGTTTCTTCACACCTTGTTCCTTAACATACATAGCAACGTTAACTGGTATCTTACGCAAGAATTCTTCCATCAACAAGAGAGACTTCAAATCTTCATAGTTACTAATACCTGCCTTGTCGAACCATTTCTGTAATTGCTTTATCTTCAGATTATAAAATTCCAGGAAAGTTTGGTTGGGTGTCTTGAATGAATTGCGGAATTTCTGAGCTAGAGAAAGGCGAGACTTCTTGAGATTGACCTTGAAGCCCAGGTGTTCCAGGAACTGGATCACCTTTTTGACTGCTTGCAGACAAGTAGTCTTGGATGCTGCCCACACCAGCCAATCGTCTAGATATGCTACCACTTGAACTCCTTTGAAGCGTAGCTGCTGGACGATTGTGTCTGCTAGCTTGGTGAATATGCTTGGGGCTGTGTTCAGTCCGAAGGGCATTGCTCTGAAGACGAACTTCTTTTTCTGTAGCTTGAATCCTAGGTAGGAGGAGAAGGGGCTGCTGACTGGCAGATGCCAGTAAGCATCTGCCAGGTCTATTGAGACTGTGTATGCCCCTTTGGGTAGAAGGGTCCTTATGTGTTGCAAAGTAAGCATTCGGAACTTGTTGTTCTGGATGAGCTTGTTGAGTGGAGACAAGTCTAGAATGACTCTGAGTTTGTCTGATTCTTTCTTGGGAACACAAAACAGCCTTTCCTGGAATTTGATGGACTTAGCTTTCCTTATTACCTTCTTGTTCAAGAGTTCTGAGGTATATTCTTCCAACAAGGGGGTGGAGTGTTGGAAGAATTCTGGAAAATGGGGTGGAGTTCTGTTCCATCTCCACCCGAGTCCATTCGTAATTAGGCTGTGGGCCCAGGGATCGAAGGTCCAGCGATCCCGAAAGTGGTACAGTCTGCCCCCTACCAGGAAATCCTCATTGCCTGGGGGGCCCTGAGGACTTGTTTCCGTGACCACGTCCTCCTCGGCTCTGTGAGGGGTTTCCGGAGGAACTTTTCCTTGGGCCTTTCCCTTTGTAAGGGTGACAGTGGTCGATTGCCTCTCAAAGCCAGGGTTAAATGCTGGTGACTGGGTTACCAGCTGTTGAGGGACCATCTGGAAGGTGATCTGAGGCTGGGCTACCAGTTGAGGCACCGTGGCCATGGTCACGGCTGGAAGTTGCGCAGGTCTGCGTGGTCTCCTTACCTATTTGTTCTTAGGTTGGGGACCTCCGACTGAGGAAGATTTCCTCTTTGAGGTCATGCTCCACTTTTAGAGAAGGTTCCTATTCTCCGTGGCTGCTTTGGCTATGACCTCTCGGACCATTTCCTGTGGGAAGAGGTCCTTACCCCAGATGCACGATGAAATCAGCTTCCTGGGTTCGTGTTTCACTGTTGCTGAGGCAAACAAGTCCTCTCTGCAGGTTCTCCTTGCCCTGATGAAAGTATATAAGTCCTTCACAAGGGTTCCCATGTGAGACTTACCCAGGAAAATATACATTTCTGGGGGCTTATGTAGGCCTGCGCACATTTCCAGGAAGTCCTGTTCCCTCCTCAGAAGATGGTCTGGCAACTTCGGAAGGTTCTCATTGAACTGCTGACCTGCTATCTCTTGATCCAATTTCGAGACGAAGGTTAGTTGGACGTCTTTCCATTTCTCGCAGGTAGGCATTGCTAGAGAGAATGGTTTGCATTCCTCTAGAGTTGGGCAGGGTTTGCTCTCTTTGACTGCCTTGGTGAAAAAGTCTAGAGCTTTCTCCGAAAAGGGGAAAGAGATGGAGGAAAGAGCAATAAAGGTGGGATGCCTCTTGCTCAGTGCTGAGACTTTGGAGTTGGTGTATCCGGCTCCTTTCAAGGACTTTAAAAGGATGGCTTGCGCCTTGTCATGTTCGAAGATAATGACTTCCTTTGGTACCATTTTCTCACGGGATGCAAGCTCATCCCGCAGTCTCATGTAAGTCTGGGTAAGCTGAAAAGCTAGGCCAGAACTCAAGATCTTCAAATAGTTTGGCTCCCAACTTCTCCGAGACGAATAGTTTCCCATTCATCATGGCCATATGCTCCGCGTACCTCCAGGGGTTGGTTTCGGAGCAGTGAGGGAGGTCCGATACTCTAAGGGGCTTCTTAGTAGAGCCCCTGTAAGGTAGAGGGTGGTCCCTTTCCTGTATCTGTCTTTGATTTTGTTGGATGGACTGCTCCATCGCCTCCTGTTCCTTCCGGAACGCTTTCAACATTCGCTGGATCGACATGAGGATCGCTTCACTCTTGTCGACCTGTGTAGTTGGTTGAGGAGTTGGGGTTAAAGAGGTTGACGGCATAGGTTGGTATGCCGTCACGGTGAACTGGGGGTCCTCAGTTACCATCGAAACGGATCCTTCTTCCTCCGTTCGTGGTTGATCCATGTCTTCTTCAGGGCCTCCTTGCAGCAGGTCCTCTTCTGTGTCAGTGGACACTTCTGACATCCGTTCTTGGTGGATGTCCATGCCTTCTAGTGCCTTGTGTATGTCCGCATTGATTTTCAGCAGTATGAGAGGAGGCGGGACCTGTTCCTGGGGCACTACCGCATTTGCTAGAGAATTGGGGAACAGAAGGCACCTTAGGGATTCATTGGGTAGTTATGGTCCCGGAGAGTTCTTTTTGAACCCCCTTACCCACCTGCGAAGAGTTTCCCTCGCTGTGTCCCTAATCTCCAAGGTGACTGGGATGGCTTCTCCCGAACCGTTGGCCAGCAGGGTTGAGCAGGTGGAGCAACCCTTCGGGCCCCAATACTTTAGGGATCCCGACACGATACAGCAGGGGGCATGAGTCCTGCACATCGTGTGTCCACAAAAGTCCTTACCTTTGTGGTAGCAGAACAAAGCTGCACACTTCACCATTGGCTCCTCCTGTAAAGGAAATGGATCCAATGAGTATGACGGTTTTTATATCATTGATACAAAAGCATACATTTTATTAACAATAGTAATCACTATTGTATATAATAGCTTAGGATAGTAAGCTGGAAAGGAAGTAGAAAAAACACATATCTGTGTTTCCTCTCCCAGGCAATTGTTAAGAGCTCCGTCAATGATAATATTTGGATTCCCTGTTAGGGAGAATACAGGGTAGATGAAACTCTAGGAACTAGAGTTAGGGTTAGTAAGTGTTTATACTAACATTATCTACTTGTAGTATATTAATACTGATCGGTGATTAATTAGGGTCCCGATGATTGAAGAAACCATCTGGGTGTTGAGGGATTACTCAACCTCTACATAATATCACAGTCCCAACAATAGACTGTGATAGGAAACACAGAGTATGTTAGAAAATATGTGTACTACTGTATATTTGTATACTGTAGTTCAGCCGGTGCACTGCCGGGGTTAGGTTAGTACCTGGCGGCAGTAACTGATAGAGAGAGAGAAAGCATTGAGGAAGGAGTGTTTCCTATTATTATGGTTTAGCACAACAATTGGAAGTGTAGGAGCACTAACAGGCCGCCTACTGTCTCCTTGCCAGAATGAGAGTTCCAATGGAAGGGGTAAAAATCCATCTGATTCTGGCTTCCATCCATCCACAAAAGGCCTGCAGCCGGCTGTACTACTGGCGGCAAAAATTGTGGATGGCAGACCAAGAGAGGGCTGAGGACTTCTCAAAAGTATGATAGGTTTCCCACCGGCAGCCGTCAGGTCCGGCTCAATCTTCCCCCCCTGTGAAGGAAAGACATAAGGGGGAAGGTGGTTGAGGTGGCTGAACTAACTGCCTCTGGCAGGATACCAGCCGGTAACGCAGTCAACCTGGCAAGCCGGGATGACTGCCAGAATACCGGTGAAAGAGTGTTATGACGGCTATGCCGCCACTAAAGGAGAGAAGGGGGAAGGGAAAGGGTCTTGTAGATCACTGAGAAGAGAGGTGGTGGCAGGTATGCTGCCTACCTTTAACAGTGGACTGGGGAAGCATGGCTTCCTGTGTTAACGACGTCGTCGGCGGCAGAGGAAACATGGTTGCTTTGCTGGCGACATTGTCGGCGGCAAGATAAGGGCACCCTGAGTTAATTACTATCTAACCCAAAGCCGGAGTTTTACTTGACGGCAATGAAGAAAGACAGCGGCGGCACTCAGGGAGAGAGGAAGGGTTTAGCCTCTTTTCTCTAAAAGAGAATGCATATCGAACCTTACCCATAAATTCTAGAGGATGTAAGTCCTCATCCGAATTAATAAGGAACGATAGGGTGACACTAAACGTGGGGAATTACTTTACTAACGTATATATGAGCGAGGCTAGCCTAGCTCTGGTAGGAACCACGTCCGAGGTTATTACCGCCGGGGCTCCCACCGCATACGAGAAGTAAAGTTACATAATAGGAAGAGGAATGATAATATATCTATATGCACAATCTTTACTTGTATAATTTGCCTAACTAGCTAATATCATAGCTAGATACTGGGAATTGTCGCCCTACTGACTTAATAAAATGCAATAATAATCAGTCACAGCGTTCATAGAATGGCCGCCTCTGGTTCATGGCAACGCTCAACCAAACACACTAAAATTATTGAACTTTAACTGTGAGAAGGGAGATTAAAATTATACACAGGAAAGAATCAATGCTCAACTTTCCAGAGGATGAAGATGCTGGAGATTGCATGATTAATATTCTGAACTTGCAACAAAACTCCGGGAAAACATTGGGAGAACACCTAGCTGAAATTCTACAAGGAAAGAAATGGCGGCCGGTAGTAGTACGGAAAGGAGGTCCACCGGGTACCTAGAACGGCACCCCATTTCTTTCGCCACTCTTCCCCCTTACATCATAGAGTTAAATCTATTCGGGGTGAAGATTGCTATGTGTCGTATCTAAAGAATACGTACCCTGATCCCTTGCGATATCCTTAACTGGATACTCGCGCCAGGAGTTAGAATCCTGGAGACCTTCGGTTTAATTCTCTGGGAGTATCACTATAGCAAACATCCCTTAGAAAGCTACCTAAAGGAACCTTCCATCAGGACGAGATGGCCGAACTCAAAAAATACGTTATCAAAATAATGCCACTTAATGGAAGATGTGAAAACCAAATCTATCTGACGTAGTCAGATGTTCAGAAATGCATAAGACACCGTAACGAATCACTCAGCAATGGTGTATTGATCAGATATGCATCTACTCAGAACAGTGCGTCAACCATAGTTGTGATCTGCACAAGTGGGAACATATACCCACACACCCGAAGCACTGTAAAGTCCCAAAACAGTCCACTGCTTATCGCAGCACTAGACTGCAGGTTTAATTACACTACCAGCTGCCACCACAAAAAGTTTTATCTCTTGTACTTGCTTCGCTTAATGTTTGTAGAAGACCCTGGATGACTTCCACCCAGTGTACGAGCGGAGTCTCTCAAAGTCCATATGCTGAAAGAAGTTCAGCAAAGAAGCAACTTTCCTCGGATCGTGACCCGCGGGTGTACTGTCAGGATCCGCCCTACGAATAAAGTAGGTGAACTTTGCTCTCAGTTGTTTTAAAGATAGGTTCGATCCTGAGGTTTCGCCTCTGAAGAGCTGTTCTCCTTTGAAGTTTAAAGTTCATCGAAGATAGACCTTAAGACACTCTATTGGGCATAGAGAGGCATCTTCCTTCAATGAGCAGATTCTCCAAGGACCCCACCTCTTGGTGGGTAGCTCATTCTTAGCGAGAAAGGCAGGATCGAGAAATAAATTCAGTCCTCCTGAGTCCAGGAACTGAATATGGCCTTTGTTTCTAGATAAGGCCACTATTTCACTAACTCTAGCCCTTGAGACTATTGCGAACAGAAAGATAACTTTCTGTGTCAAATCCTCTAGAGTAAAGTTTTCATTATCCAGGTTCGAAGCATAGTGCAAGACTTTGTCCAAAGACCACGTGATGGGCTTTGGTGGGGCTGCAGGTTTGAGTCTAGCACATGCTTTCGGAATCTTATTAAAGATTTCACCTGAGAGGTCCACCTCGAAAGCATACAGAAGTGGTCTAGCCAGGGCCGATTTACAAGAAGTAATTGTATTAGAGGCCAGGCCTTGTTCATGGAGGTGTATGAAGAAAGCAAGACAGGAATCTATCGATATATCTGTTGGTTTCTTTTCTTTCACAAAGGTCACCCATTTCTTCCATTATGATTCGTACTGTCTCCTAGTAGAACATGACTTGTGCTCTTCGATGAAGTCAACTTTATCTCTTGAGATTCCAAACCTTTTGCTCGCCGCTAAGGCGAGAAAATCATGAGATGTAGGTTGTTGGTTCTCGAGGATGAAGTGTAGACAGTCGACTTCTGGACTGGTTGGGACAGCACTGGATTCAGCAGAGGAAACAGCTTCAGATTCAACTCTAAGACTAGAGGAAACCAATTACTCTTGGGCCACTTGGGGACTACCACCGCTGCCGTCCCTCTGAAGGATATTAGTTTGTCGAGGAATTTTAGCAGGAGATTGGTTGTTGGAAACAGGTAAATATAATTTCATCTGTTCCAGTCTAGAGACATGGCATCCATCGCTTCTGCTTGAGGGTCCAGGTAAGGGGCTACATAATGAGATAGTTTCTTGTTGTCGCTCGTTGCGAAGAGGTCGATCTGTAGTTCTGGGACCTTTCCCAAGATGAAGGAGAACGAGTCTGCATCCAAGGACCATTCTGTCTCTATAGGCTTTCGCCTGGATAGAGCGTCCAGCGTCACATTGCGGATCCCTTGTAGGTGAACTGGTGATAAGTGCCATCTCTTCTTCCTTGCCAGGTTGAAGATGGCTAACATCACATGGTTGATGTGAGGTGATCTCGAGCCTTGTCGATTTAGACACTTTACTATCACCTTGTTGTCCAGGACCAATCTGATGTGGTTTGATCTGTGAGGAGATAGTCCCTTCAATGTCCAAAATCTTGATATGAAATCTTTTGAACTGGCGTGACCAAGTCCCTTGCATCTTCCTGTCACGAGAATGACCTCCCCATCCTTCCAAGGAGGCATCTGTATGGATCACTACCGATGGTTGTGGTGGTTGCAGGGGAACTATCCACGGTAGACTCTTGCCTGTGGACCATGGCTTCAATTGTCTGAGCAACAAGGCCGGAGTCAACCTTAGTTGATCCCTCCAAGCGTTCGATGCGTATTTCCTCCAGACTCCTGATGCATCTTTTAAACGTGCCTTTAGCACTGGGTCTGTCACTGCTGGGAACTGTAGAGAGCCCAAGACTCTTTCCTGTTGGCGTCTTGAAATCCTTTTGTAACGGATTAGTCTCCTGACAGAACCCGCTATCTCTCTCCTCTTCTTGGAATGGAGAGGTGGTGTGACTTTAAGTTCCATTGGATTCCCAACCACCGGAACTGTTGAGCTGGAGTGAGATGAGACTTCTTGCGGTTGATCTTAAAGCCTAAGCGTTCCAGAAACTGGATCACTTTTTGAGCTGCCTGCAGACAAGTAATCTGGGATGCTGCCCATACCAACCAATCGTCTAAGTAAGCTTCCACTTGAACACCTTCGGTGCATAGCTGTTGAACGACTGTGTCTGCTAGCTTGGTGAATATGCTTGGGGCTGTATTTAGTCCAAAGGGCATTGCTCTGAAGACAAACTTCTTCTGCAGTCTGAATCCTAGGTAAAAGGAGAAGAGGCGACTCATCGGGAGATGCCAGTAAGCATCTGCCAGGTCTATTGAGACCGTGAACGCCCCTTTTGGCAGAAGGGTCCTTATGTGTTGCAAAGTAAGCTTCTGGAACTTGTTGTTCTCGATGAACTTGTTGAGTGGAGACAAGTCTAAAATGACTCTGAGTTTGTCTGAGTCTTTCTTCGGAACACAAAACAGCCTTCCCTGGAACTTGATGGACTTCGTTTTCATCACCTTCATGGTCAAGAGTTCTGAGATATATTCTTCTAACAAGGGGTGGAGTGTTGGAAGAATTCTGGAAAATGGGGTGGAGTTCTGCTCCATTTCCACCCGAGTCCATTCGTAATTAGGCTGTGGGCCCAGGGATCGAAGGTCCAGCGATCCCAAAAATGATGGAGTCTGCCCCCTACCTGAAACCCCTCATTGCTTGGGGGGTCCTGCAGATTTGCCTCCGCGACCACGTCCTCTTCTGCCCCGAGAGAAGTTACCTCTTGGAAAACTTTTCCTATAACCTCTTCCTTTCTGGCTGGACCGACAGGAAGTCGACTGCCTCTCAAAGGTAGGTTAAACACCAGCGACTAAGTTGCCAGCTGCTGAGGGACCATCTGGAAGGTGGTCTGAGGCATTGTGGTCATGGTCATGGCTGGGACTTGCGCAGGTCTTCGTGTTCTTCTTACCCTCTTGTTCTTGGGTTAGGGGCCTCCTTCCGTAGAAGATTTCCTCTTCGAGGACATACCCCATTTTTGGAGAAGGTTCCTGTTCTCCGTCGCTGCCTTCGCAATGACCTCTTGGACCAGATCCTGTGGAAAGAGGTTTTTACCCCATATGTTTGAGGTAATCAACTTCCTTGGTTCGTGCCGGATGGTCACTGCCGCCAGGACGAACTTTCTGCAAGCTCTCCTCACCCTGAGAAAAGTGTAAAAGTCCTTCACAAGGGTACCCATGTGAGACTTGGCTAGGAAAAGGAAGATTTCCGGGTCATTATGCTTGCTCGCACTTAGTTCCAAGCAGTTCTGATGAGAGAGGGAGGCCGCAAGTCTTTCCTTCAACTCCTGTTCCTTCTTCAGAAGATGGACTGGCAACTTAGGAAGGTTCTCATTGAACTGCTGTCCTGCGATCTCCAGGTCTAGTTTGAAGACGGAGAAGGTTAGGTGGACATCCTTCCACTTTCCTTCACTGGTAGGCAGTGCGAGGGAGAATGGCTTGGATTCTTCCAAAGTCGGGCAGGGTTTTCCCTCGTCGGCAGCTTTGACGACAGAGTCGAACGCTTTCTCTGTAAAGGGAAATGAGATCGAGGAAGGGGCAAGAAAGGTAGCGTGTTTCTTGCTCAGTGCTGACACTTTAGAATTCGAATATTTGGCTCCCTTTAAGGTCTTTAGAAGGATGGCCTGCACCTTATCGTGTTCAAACATGATAACTTCCTTAGGGACCGTTTCTTCTCGGGTCGCACTTTCGTCCCGCAGTCTCACATAGCACTCGGGATAAGCAGGGAAATTAGGCCAGAACTCGAGGTCTTCAATCGGCCTGGCTCCCAGCTTCTCGGAAACGAATAGTTCCCATCCATCATGGCCATATGCTCCGCATAACTCCAGGGATTGGGTTCAGAGCAATGAGGGAGATCGGACACTCTAAGAGGCTTCTTAGACGTGCCCCTGGCGGTTCAGAAACGGTCAATCTTCTCCTGCATGTTTCTTTGTTGCTGCCTGAACGACTCCTGCATGGCCTTCTGCTCCTGTTAGAACGACTCCATCATGAGATTAAGAGACGACAGAATCTCTTCACTTGCATTGGCCTGACCAACAGGTTGTGAAGTCGGTGCAGAGGACGTTGATGGTAGTGGCTGGTATGCAGCTATGGCAAAGGGAGGGTCTTCTGCCGCCGTCGAGAGGGATTCCTCTTCCTCCATGAGGGGAAGATCCTCATCCTCTTCAGGGATACCGTGCAACAGTTCTTGTTCCATGTCAGAGGACACTTCTGACATCCTCTCTTGTTGGATGTCAATGTCCTCTATGGTCATATTGGTGTCCGAGTCAACCTTCAAATGGATGAAGAGAGACCGGAGCTGTTCATGGGACACCACCACGTTAGGAAGAGCCTTGGGGAACAGTATACGCCTCAGGGGGTCGTTGGGTAAGTATGGTCTTGGGGAGTTCTTCTGGAAACCCCTTACCCACTTGCGAAGGGTATCCCTCGCCGTGTCCCTAGTCTCTAGGGTAACTAAGGGGGCCTCGCCGAAGCTGTTAGTTAGCAGGGTCGAGCAGATGTTGCAGCCTTTCGGGTCCCAATATTTCAGGACTCCTGTGATGATGCAGCAGGGGGCATGAGACCTACACATTGTGTGGCCACAAAAGTCCCTCCCCTTGTGGTTGCAGAACATCGCTTCATATTTCTCCAAAGGATCATCCTGTAAAGAAGGAGAAACTTACCATGAGTATAATGTGATAAATAAAGCATGCAATATATAAAAACAATAGTAATCACTATTGTATATGGTAGCTTAGAATAGTAAGCTTGAAAGGAAAAAAGAAAAGACACACATCCAAGTGAATTCTCCTCCCAGACTATTGCTGAGACCTCCGTCCGTATTAATATTAACCCTGGATAGGTACGGTGGGTCGTACGCGACCCCGAGCGTCAAAAAAAAAGAGGTTTTTCTCACGTGACTCACCCCCGTGACTGAATTTGTGGGTGATCGACCTGCAGGAGGTGTCTCCCCTACACGCTCTAGTAGTGTCCAGATGTGCATTGCTGTAGCTGTACTCCTTCCCCGATTTCTGAGACGCGTCGGGGTCGAGCGCGACCGAGTTTACCCTTCTAAGGTAATTTGCATAATTATCAAAGTTATTACGTATTATGAAATTGTCGTAGAATGGTGCAACTTGTATAGGTTATCAGTTGTGGAAAGTCTTGGTGGATTGTTTGGCTACCATGTGCATGATTTTTTTTTTAGTTAAAATGTCGTTCATCACCACGAGGACCATTTTACCGCGAGTGCCCCTTTTTCATTTTTTTTCATTTTTTTGCCAAGTCATTTTTCCGTAAGATATTGCCAAATAGTGTCGTAAAACTTTTGCTTGTTTAGTGTTGGAAAGTGTGTCTAGATGATCTGGCTACCCATGCGTGACTTTGTTTTTGTCAGATACGACGTAGTTATTGGTATATTGGGTATTTAACTGCGGTTGCCAATTTCTGTTTTTTTTTCAATATTTGTAAAAAATTTTACGTAGTAAGGAATTGCCGTATATTATTCATTTTTTTTTTTTTCATGTTTATGTGTTAGAAAGTGTGCCTTGATGGTTGGGCTAACACGTGCATGTCTTTTTTTTTATCTGAGATACCGTATATTAGAATGTTGGGCATTTTACCGCGAGTGCCCCTTTTTCATTTTTTTTCATTTTTTTGCCAAGTCATTTTCCCGTAAGATATTGCCAAATAGTGTCGTAAAACTTTTGCTTTTTTAGTGTTGGAAAGTGTGTCTAGATGATCTGGCTACCCATGCGTGACTTTGTTTTTGTCAGATACGACGTAGTTATTGGTATATTGGATATTTAACTGCGGTTGCCAATTTCTGTTTTTTTTTTTCAATATTTGTAAAAATTTACTACGTAGTAAGGAATTGCCGTATATTATTGATTTTTTTTTTCATGTTTATGTGTTAGAAAGTGTGCCTTGATGGTTGGGCTAACACGTGCATATCTTTTTTTTTTTTATCTGAGATGCCGTATATTAGAATGTTGGGCATTTTTCCGCGAGTGCCCCTCTTTATTTGTTTTGCATTTTTTTGCTTAGTCATGTTACCGTAAGGAATTGGCAAGTAGTGTCGCAAAACTTATATTTTTATAGTGTTGGAAAGTGTTTCTAGATGATCTGGCTACCCATGCCTATTTTTTTTTTAGCCAGATATGGCGTATATATAAGTATGTGTTCGATTTTCCTGTGATTGCCATTTTTTCGTTTTTTTCCCATTTCTTTCAAAATTACTACGTACTAAGGAACTATCACAGAGTAATGATTCATTTATATGTTTATTTGTCGGAAAATGTGCCTTGATGGTTTGCCTAGCACGTGGCTGAAATTTTTTTTTTTCTGAAGTGCCGTATATTAGAATGGCCATTTTTCCGCGAGTGCCCCTTTTTATTTGTTTTGCATTTTTTTGCTTAGTCATGTTACTGTAAGGAATTGGCAAGTAGTGTCGCAAAACTTATAATTTTATAGTGTTGGAAAGTGTTTCTAGATGATCTGGCAACCCATGCCTATCTTTTTTTTTAGCCAGATATGGCGTATATATAGGTATGTGTTCGATTTTCCTGTGATTGCCATTTTTTCATTTTTTCCCATTTCTTTCAAAATTACTACGTACTAAGGAACTATCACAGAGTAATGATTCATTTAGATGTTTATTTGTTGGAAAATGTGCCTTGATGGTTTGCCTAGCACGTGGCTGAATTTTTTTTTTCTGAAATGCCGTATATTAGAATGTTAGCCATTTTTCCGCGAGTGCCCCTTTTTATTTGTTTTGCATTTTTTTGCTTAGTCATGTTACCGTAAGGAATTGGCAAGTAGTGTCGCAAAACTTATATTTTTATAGTGTTGGAAAGTGTTTCTAGATGATCTGGCTACCCATGCCTATCTTTTTTTTTAGCCAGATATGGCGTATATATAGGTATGTGTTCGATTTTCCGGTGATTGCCATTTTTTCGTTTTTTTCCCATTTCTTTCAAAATTACTACGTACTAAGGAACTATCACAGAGTAATGATTCCTCTAGATGTTTATTTGTCGGAAAATTTTGTTTACTTCTTTTTTGATTGAATATCATCAAATTTTTTAGCTAAAATATTATATTGTTTCACATTTTTTTTTTTTCGATTTTATTTCCCTTCAAAAATTTTTTTGGGGTCAGAATTTTAATTTTATAGTCGTAAAATAATCGACAATTATCCAGCAACCCACCATACAATTTTTATGCATATCCAATAATAATTAGATTAGTAAATAACACCTTGAAATTGACATACCCTTCCTACATTTCAAGTGGCAGATTAGGGAGTCTGAGTCAGTGTGGTTGGCGGCCATTTTGTGGACATATCCGAAGCGTAAGTTGCCCTATCTATATATATTCTTGTTCCCTATAGAATTTGTGATATTTTGGTATATTTTTACCTGCATAAATATCATATTATATATTAAATATATGTATTTTTTTACGAAATTTCCAAGTACTCAAAAAATTACTTTTAGATATGGCCCCTGATATAAATGTAATTTACAAAATAATGAAGATTTTTTTACATATTTCTATTTTAGGATAACATATGTTTATTCCCTAAAAAAATTAGCCACTTCCTATTTCATTTGGGTACCCAAAAAAATTCATGAAATTTGGACAAATTTCAGATCTTCACCTCCATGGGTCTGACTTCATCCAAAATACATCAAGATGTGTCCTAAACATTCAAGAATCAATTCCTAAAAGGATTTGGGTATATATGTATAAAATTTTTTTTTATGAATTTTTATGTCAGGTCTTTTTTTTCTACTTAATTTTTTTAAAATATTCATAATAAATAGTTTTTCTGCAGATGAGTAGTATTTATCTTTACAGTTGTTTTAAGCATTCATTGAAGTTTTTTTTGGCAAAAGAAAAAAAGAGGTTACTGCAAAAACTGATTTTTCAAGAATTTTTTTTGGCGTCGGGGTCGTTCGCGTCCGAGTATACCCTTAAAGGGGTGTCCGAGGGAAGGTTACAAGGGAGAGAAACTCTAGAAACTAGAGTTAGTGTTAGTAAGTAATTTATACCAACATCACCCACCTGTAGTACTGTATTAATACAGATCGGGTATTGTAAATCCCCGATGATCAAAGAAACCATATGGGTATTGAGGGATTATTCAACTTCAATAAAAGATTGTGGTCTTTACAATCGTCTACGATAGGAAACACAGGATATGCTAGAAAACATGTATACTACTGTATAATTATATTCAGTAGTCTGCCGGCAGTTACTGCCAGCATTAGGTAAGTACCTGACAGTACTAACCAAAAGAAAGAGAAAAAGATTAAAGAAGGAGGGTTTCCCACTATTATGAATGGACATAATAGCGGGAAGTGTCAGAGGACTATATGTCCAATTACAATCTACCTTCTAGAGTGAAAGTTCCAATGGAAGGGGGAAGAATCTGTCAGATTCTGGCTTCCACCCATCTGCAAACTAGCCTGTCGCCGGCAGTAGAGCCGGCGGCTAAAGAGTTCAAATGGCAACTCAAGAGAGAGCTGAGGACTTTCAAAGTATATCAGGTTCCATGCCGACAGTCGTCAGAAGATGTCTCAGCCCTCCCTCATTCTTATCAACTTCCTATCAAGAAAGGGAAGTCAGGGGGAAGGCAGTAGCGAGACGAAGGATCTAACTGCCGCCAGCAGGACACCTGCCGGTAACACAACCATCCCGGCAAGCCGGGGTGATTGTCAGAATACCAGCGAAAGAATCTTGTGGCGACACACCTTCACAAGACGATAGAGGGGGAGGGGGCGAGGGTCTTATAGTTCATTGTTGTAAGAGGCGGCGGCAAGCTATGTCGCCCTTCTCAAAACAAAGAGCTGGGAAGTATGACTTCGGCAAGACGAGGGCACCCTGAGTATGTCACTGTCTGTTCCAAAGCTATAGGCAGGAAGAACATCGTTCTACTCGACTGCAATGAGGATAGACAGTGACGGCCGCCTATGCCGGCGGCACCAATCAGGGAGGGAAGAAGGGTTTATCCTCTTCTCTCAGAGAGAGGATAATTATCGTAACTTATCAGGGATATTCCATGGATACGAGAGAATATATAAGTTCATCAGAATTGAAAAGAAACGATAAGGATGGAGGCTAAACAGGGGAAAATACTTTCCAAACGTATATATGAGCAGAGATAATTCTGCTCCGGAAGGAGTCCCGGCAAAGGTAATCGAGTACCACCGGGGCTCCGGCATGAATATGTTAAGTAAAGTCACATAAAAACTTATAAAGTTAAAATTCATGCATGCAATATCACATCTTCTATAAATTGCCTAAATAGCTAATATATTAGCAAAAAGCCGGGAAAGGGTCGCCCTATTATCCAAATAATAAACAATAATATGAGGGGCGACAGCAGTCATAAAATGGCTGCCTCCTGCATCGGCAATGCTCACCAAAACACACTTAAATTAATGAATTTAGTTGTGAAAAGGAAGACCAAAATTACACCAAGGAAAGAATTAATACGCAACTTTCCAGATGACGAAGATGTTGACGATTGTATGATGAGAAAATTCCAAAATTTGAGAAAAACACCGGGCTAAGGGAGAGCACACACACTCTTAGCAAAGCTACAAGAATAGGAATGGCGTCGCAGTGGTAGTAGGGAAGGGGATCCACCGGGTACCTAGAATGGCACCCCTTCCTTTTGCCACTCTTCCCCCTTACATCGAAGTGTTAAATCTATTCGGGGTGAAGATTGCCATGTGTCGTATCTAGAATACGTCCCCTGATATTATACGATATCCTTTATTGGATACTCGTGCCAGGAGTTGGAATCCTGGAGACCTTTGGATTTAATTCTATGGGAGTATCACTGTAACAAATATCCCTTAGAAGGCTACCTATAGGAACCCTTCCATCAGCACGACATGGCCTAATCCCAAAAATATTCTGAATTAAATTATATGGACCCTTTCACACTAGAATGTCGGCATCAATAACCTTAGATGTCAGGATGCCAGATAACTCATGATCAATCAATCAATCAATCAGTCACACTAGAGTGGAGCGGATTTTTCTCCATAGCAACACGGCCTTGCATGAGCGGTTCCCCACTGGCTTTGCACGGATCCACTCAGCTGACGGCGACAGTTGGCTACTATCTTCAATACGAGTCTTCACACCACACAATTTTTTTCTGCCTTTTGTTCAGCTGGCAGTAGTAGGCCACGCAGTGCTTCTTATTGATAAACACACATACATGGAACAAAATATTGATATTGAATTACTTATTTTTTTTAGTAGAAATGAAACCAGTACTATTATAGGACAAAAGTCTAAAAGAATACAAAGATTAGAGTTCTGTTACATAGGCTTGGAAAGAAGAATGCTGTGGATTGATTAAGGGAGGATTTTGAGAGTCTGGATAATGAAGAAAAGAGTAAATTGGCTAAGTTTATTCATTGTTCAATTTAAAAACATTCTTAGTATACTAATTATGGCAAATTAGTTTTTACAAAGATATTTAGGAAACTGTATGACTAACACAAATCTAGTTATAATGATATTCATCATTAAAATTCATAAATCCCATATTCATATTTTAGAATATTGTCAAGTCAAAGCTCCCTCATCAATCAGGAAAAATCCGCAAATGTGTTCCTGATATTTGGACGCAGAGACCGCAATATCGGTGATTTTCGTTCGTTATACCAGCGGTACAGAAACCGCCTCAAGTGTAGAATAAACACCTTCTGTGAAAGAAGCATTAAGTATTTTTATACATCTAAGAATTTTTATGAAAGACTGCTGAATAAAAAAAAAGGAAAAAGTCATACTTATGAAATCAATACATCTTAACAGCCAGTAAATTATTTTACTTCTGCTATTTCTTAGACAGCTGTTAGTTTTTAGTTTACCATATATATATATATATATATATATATATATATATATATATATATATATATATATATATATATATATATATATATATATATATATATATATATATATGATGGCTCCCGAGTCTGGGCACTAAAAAAAAACGGATTTTGACATAGGAAAAATCTATTTTTGGGTGAGATAGCCGTGTCGTCCTGAAGGAAGGTCCCTTCGGCAGCTTCCCACTGTATAATATTTCTGCGAGTGATATTACAAGAGAATTAGTGTCAGGTATCACGGGGTTCTAACCCCCGGAACGACTATCCTAAGATATCATGTATAATCTGGGACGTATCAGTAGATAACCATAGATATCTGCACCCCTAACAGACTTAACCCAGTCTAGGAAACTCGGGGGAAGGATAGGTGAGGAGCTGTTACATATCCTCTCCCCCAATGGTACCCCGTGCGTCACTGATGAGTTATTCCACATATCAGCGTAACTACCGTGAAAAGAGGCATTCTACGAGGAATCGGGGAGGGACAACGTAACGGGTGGGCCATCAGGACGTCATGGCTATCTCACCCAAAAATAGATTTTTCCTACGTCAAAATCCGTTTTGTTTGGGCTCAAGCCATGTCGTCATGATGGAAGTGTACCAGGGAATTACCTTTGACTTGGTAGGAAGCTTCGAAGAGAGGTCCCAATACCGAAATGCACTTACAGGATTACTCCGTCAAGGCATAGGTATCACTCTCAAATATATATCCCAGAACAGTTCGGAGGCAGTATTGACAAGTATGATGGTCCGTCAAGGAGGCAATAAGGATCAAAGGACTGCACTCCGCAATTAGAAAAGCACTTGAGTTTGGTGTCGGGAACCCTAAGGAACCCAAAACTGAAGGAGGCATCGTTGGTAAGACGTATGGAACAAATACCCTCCAGGATAATTAACGGATTTTGAGCAAAGTGAAAAATCTATTTTTGGGTGAGATAGCTATGTCATCCTGATGGAAGGTTCCTTTAGGTAGCTTTCTTAGGGATATTTGCTACAGTGATACTCCCAGAGAATTATCCGATGGTGTCCAGAATTCTAACTCCTGGCGTGAGTATCCATAATATAAATTTCAGGATATCGCATAATATCAGGGGACGTATTTCTAGATACGACACATAGCAATCTTCACCCTGAATAGATTTAACTCTTTGAGGGGGAAGAGTGGCGAACGAAATGGGAGCCGTTATCTAGATACCCGGTGGACCTCCTATCCGTACTACTACTGGCCGCCATTCCTTTATTGTATTTAAGCAGGAATAGAAGCAGATAGAGTAGTTTCGGGTGGGGTCATCAAGAAAGAAGGGAGGTTCCATCAGGACGACATGGCTATCTCACCCAAAAATAGATTTTTCACTGTGCTCAAAATCCGTTTTTTGGGCTCGGCCATGTCGTCCTGATGGAAGCTTACTAGAGAATTAACTTGAAAGTACTATATCTGAGGATTTGTGTAAGTGCCTTTACTTTGAATGGGTTCCTTCTCTGTTCTGATAGACCTGTATATGACATTACCGTTATCTGTCATATCCACTAAGCTTGTAACTGGCTTAGGGCTTCCTGCCCCCTGCAGGGAAAGTGTCGTCTTCGACTATAAGGATTCAAAGTTTGTATATCCGTAAGAACAAAAGGGAAACTTTCTAAAGGTTACCTTTTCATGCTTTGGACATCTGTACTTATTCAAGGGTCTATCTATAGGAATAGAATAAAACTCTGGGTTGCTTTTATTTTTGCCAACTGAGGATAAAATAAGACGCAGCTACATTTTCTATATTTTATTTTATTAATTCTTTTTTTTTTTTTTTTAATAAATTATGAAATGTAGATGTAACAAAGTAGAAATCTGACCTTGCATAGGTAAACATCATGGTATTATATAATTCTGACCTGTAAGGGACGAATATATATATATATGAATTCATTATTAGAAGTCTGAAGTTCTTCGAAGATAGACCTTGAGACACTCTACTGGGCATAGAGAGACATCTTCCTTCAGTGGGCAGATTCTCCAAGGGCCCCACCTCTTGGTGGGCAGCTCGTTCTAGGCAAGAAAGGCAGGATCAGGGAAAAGGAATATGGTCTTTGTTTCTGGATAAGGCCACTATTTCACTAACTCTAGCCCCTGAGGCTATTGTGAACAGAAAGATGACTTTCTGTGTTAGATCCTTTAGGGTACAATTGTCATTGTTTAGGTTCGAAGCATAGTGCAAGACTTTGTCCAACAACCATATGATGGGCTTTGGAGGGGTTGCCGGCTTGAGTCTAGCGCATGCTTTTGGTATCTTATTGAAGATTTCACTTGTGAAGTCCGCCTAAAAGGCGTACAGAAGTGGTCTAGTTAGAGCCGACTTACACGCGGTTATCGTAGTGGAAGCCAGGCCGTGTTCATATACGTTTATGAAGAAAGAAAGACAGAAATCTATCGATATTTCTGTTGGTTTCTTTGTTTTCACAAAGAAAACCCATTTCTTCCAAGATGATTTGCATTGTCTCCTAGCTGAACTTGACTTGTACTCTTCAATGAAGTTGCCTTTGTCCTTCGAGATCCCAAACTTTTTATTCCCTGCTAGGGTGAGAAAATCATGAGATGTAGGTTGTTGGTTCTCGAGGATGAAGCGTAAACAGTCAACTTCTGAACCAGTTGGGATAATACTGGGTTCGGCAGAGGAAACAGCTTCATTTTCAACTCCAGAACTAGAGGGAACCAATTACTTTTGGGCCATTTGGGGGCCACTACTGCAACTGTCCCTCTGAAGGATCTCAAATTGTCGAGGTCTTTTAGCAGGAGATTGGTTAGTGGAAACAGGTAAATCCGATTCCATCTGTTCCAGTCGAGAGACATGGTGTCTATCACTTCTGCTTGAGGATCCATGTCAGGGGCTACATAACGAGATAGTTTCTTGTTGTCGCTCGTCGTAAAGAGGTCGATCTGCAGTTCCGGGACTTTTTCCGAGATGAAGGGGAATGGGTCTGCGTTTAGGGACCATTCTGTCTCTATCGGCTTTCGCCTGGATAGAGTGTCCGGCGTCACATTATGGAACCCTTGAAGGTGAATTGCTTATAAGTGCCATCCTCTCCTCCTTGCCAGGAAGAAGATGGCTAAAATCACATGATTGATGTGAGGTGATCTCGAGCCTTGTCGATTTAGACATTTTTACTATCACTTCGTTGTCCAGGACCAATCTGATGTGGATTGTTCTGCGAGGGGATAGTTTCTTCAACGTTAGGAAGACTGCCATGGCCTCCAAGATGTTGATGTGAAAGGTTTTGAACTGGTGCGACCAATTCCTTGCACATTTTTCTCGTGAGAATGGCCTCCCCATCCTTCCAGGGAGGCGTCCATGTGTATCATAACTGATGGTTGTGGTGGTTGTAGGAGAATTGTCCACGCTAGGCTCTTGGCTGTTGACCACGGGCTTAATAGCGTGCGCAATCGGGTCGGGGTCAATCTTAGTTGATCTCATCGAGCATTTGATGCGTATCTTCTTCAGACTCCTGACGCATCCTTCAGTCATGCTTTTAGCACTGGGTCTGTCACTGCTGCAAACTGGAGAGAGTCCAACACTTTTCCTGTTGGCGTCTTGAAATCCTCTTGTATCGGATTAGTCTCTTGACAGCTCCCTCTATCTCTCTCCTCTTCTTGAATGGAATGGAGAGGTGGTATGACTTTAAGTTCCATTGGATTCCTAACCATTGGAACTTCTGAGCTGGAGAAAGGTGAGACTTCTTGCGATTGATCTTGAAGCCCAGGTGCTCCAGGAACTGGATCACCTTTCCGGCCGCTTGCAGACAAGTAGTCTTGGATGCTGCCCACACCAGCCAATCATCTAGATATGCTACTACTTGAACTCCCTCAGAGCGTAGTTGGTGGACGATTGTATCTTTTAGCTTTGTGAATATCCTTGGGGCTATGTTTAGTCAAAAGGGCATTGCTTTGAAGACAAAATTTGTCTTCTGTAGCTTGAATCCTAGGTAGGAGAAGAGGGGGCGACTGACTGGTAGGTGCCAGTAAGCATCTGCCAGGTCTATTGAGACTGTGTATGCCCCTTTGGGTAGAAGGGTTCTTATGTGTTGCAAGGTAGGCATCCGGAACTTGTTATTCTCGATGAACTTGTTGAGTGGAGACAAGTCTAGAATGACTCTGAGTTTGTCTGATTATTTCTTGGGAACACAAAACAGCATTCCCTGGAACTTGATGGACTTCACTTTCCTTATTACCTTCTTGTTCAAGAGTTCTGAGGTATATTCTTCCAACAAGGGGGTGGAATGTTGGAAGAATTCTGGAAAAGGGGGTGGAATTTCGTTCCATCTCCACCCGAGTCCATTTGTGATTAGGCTGTGGGCCCAGGGATCGAAGGTCCAACGATCCCGAAAGTGAAAAAGTCTGCCCCATACCTGTAACCCCTCATTGCTTAAGGGATCCTGAGGACTTGTTTCCGTGACCTCGTCCTCCTCTGCCCCTTAGGGGGTTTCTGGAGGAACCTCTTCTTGGTCCTCTACCTTTGTAGGGCTGAAAGGTGGTTGAGTGCCTCTCAAAGCCTGGGTTAAAACAGGTGACTGGGCTACCAGCTGTTGAGGGACCATCTGGAAGGTGATCTGAGGCTGGGGTACCATTTGAGGCACCGTGGCCATGGTCACGGCCGGAAGTTGTGCAGGTCTATGTGGTCTTTTTGCCTTCTTGTTCTTAGGCTGGGGACGTCCGTCTGAGGAAGACTTCCTCTTTGAAGACATGCCCACTTTTGGAGAAGGTTCCTATTCTCTGTGGCTGCTTTTGCAATGACTTCTTGGACCACTTCCTGTGGGTAAAGGTCTTTGCCCCAGATACATGATGAAATCAGTTTTCTTGGCTCACATTTTACCATTGCTGCGGCGAACACGTGCTCTCTACAGGTCCTCCTTGACCTGACAAAAGCATATAAGTCCTTCACAAGGGTACCCATGTTAGACATGTCTGGTGCGTTATGTAGGCCTGCACACATTTCCAAACAGTTCTTATGAGAGAGGGAGGTGGCAAGTCTTTCTTTCGTCTCCTGTTCCCTTCTCAAGAGATGATCCGGCAACTTTGGAATGTTCTCGTTGACCTGTTGGCCTGCTATCTCCGGATCCAACTTAGACGGAGAAGGTTAGATGTACTTCTTTACACATCTCCTCGAAGGTAGGCATAGATAGAGATAATGGCTCACATTCCTCTAAGATTGGGCAGGGTTTGCCCTCTTCGACTGCTTTAATGACACAGTCGAGGGCTTTCTCCATAAAGGGGAAAGCTCTGGAGGAAGGAGCAATAAAGGTTGGATGCCTCTTGCTCAGTGCTGAGACTTTGGAGTTGGTGTATCCGGCTCCTTTCAGGGTCTTGGTAAGGATGGCCTGTGCCTTGTCATGTTCGAAGACAATGACTTCCTTTGGTACCGTCTCCTCCCTGTGAGAAGGGAGGCTAAAATTATACACAGGAAAGAATAAATACTCAACTTTCCAGAGGATGAAGATGCTGGAGATTGCATGATTAAAATTCCTGTAATCCGTAACGAACACCGGGAAAAGGTTAGGAGTGCACTTAGCTAAAATGCTACAGATAAAGGAATGGCGGCCGATAGTAGTACGGATAGGAGGTCCACTGGGTACCTAGATAACGGCTCCCCTTACGTTCGCCACTCTTCCTCCTCAAGGAGTTAAATCTATTCGTGGTGAAGATTGCTATGTGTCGTATCTAAAAATACGTCCCCTGATATTATGCGACATCCTTAAATTTATATTATAGATACTCGCACCATGAGTTAGAATTCTGGAGACCTTCGGTTAATTCTCCGGGAGCATCACTGTAGCAAATATCCCTTAGAAAATTACCTAAAGGAGCCTTCCATCAGGACGACATGGCCGAGCCCAAAAAATCCAATTATGTTCAGGAAGGACGATAATATGTAGGCACACTAAATTTATTGCTGCTAATTTACAGACTTTTATGCACAAGAGTCAGTGCAAACGATAATAAGCAATCATCATTAATGGCATATAGAAATTTTTTTTTGTACAAAAGTAAATACATCCCATTCATACCAGACAAAAGGTAACAGGGGACAAATATATGACATAAGGAGCCGTAGGGAACTTATGACAAGATAAACATGATCAATAGATACAAGATCATATATGTACATAAAGGGGTAATCACCCAAACCAATTGAGATATTGCTTAACCAACATTTAGACAGGTAGGCTGTAGCACCGAAGGAACAAACATCGCGTTGAAGAGACACAAGTGAACCTGAAAAGTAAATGATTAATTGCATTTTGTCTTCGTTCCTGCAGCAAAAGCCAACTGTTTACTCATTGCAAATAACAAGCTGGAGGAGTGCCCTAGGACACACTGTGGGCTACGTCATTGCAGTGGGTTTGATAACACTTCCCGCAGCCACCACAAAATGGCGTATTTTCTCCAATTGCTTCAGATAATGCCAGAAGAAAACCCTTGTGGACTTCAAAGCCGGATTTATGCCTGTAGTCCCTCAAAGGATATATACTGGAAAAAGTTCAAAGAGGAAGCCACTTTCCTAGGGTCGTGACCCGATGGCATACTAGCCGGGTCCGCTTTTCGTATAAAGTAAGTAGTTTTTGCTCTTAACTGTTTCAGAGACAAATCAGACCCCACTGTTTCCCCCTTAAACAATTGGCCACCTTTAAACTGCACTGTTCTTAGTAAATACACTTTTAGACACTTCACTGGGCACAGGGAGGGATCACCTGGTAGGGGAACTATTTTCCATGGACCCCAATGTTTAGAGGGAAGTTCATTCTTAGCTAGAAAAGCAGGATCAGGGTATAAATTAACTTCACCATTATCCACAAATTCAATGTGGCCCTCGTCTCTAGAAAGGGCCACAATTTCGCTAACACGATCACCGGAAGCCATCGCAACTAAAAAGATGACTCTCTGAGTGAGATCACGAATAGAAACCATTTGATTGTCTATGTCTGAAGCGAATTGCAAAACTTTGTCCAAAGACCAAGAGATAGGCTTCAGTGGAGCCGACGGCCGTAGCCTTGCACAAGCCTTCGGAATTTTGTTGAAGAGATCCGAATTAAAGTTGATATCAAAGGCGTATATTATAGGTCGAGCGAGGGCCGATTTGTACGACGAAATCGTGGAGGAAGCTAGACCTTGAGCGTGCAAATCAATCAGGAAACCTAAACAAAAATCCATAGTAATTGATCCTGGATTCTTGTCTTTGACGTATTTGACCCATTTCTTCCATGACGTTTCATACTGAGTCATGGTGGTAGACGTCTTATAGTTTTCTGCAAACTCCAATTTATCGCATTGAATTTGGAACTCCTTTTCCAGGGCTAGGGTGAAAAAACGGATTTTGACGTAGGAAAAAATCAATTTTTGGGTGAAATAGCCACGTCGTCCCGGTGGAAGTTCCCTTCGGTAGCTTCCTACTATATAATATTTCTGCAAGTGATTTTACAAGAGAATTACTGTCAGGTATCACGGGGTTCTAACCCCCGGAACAACTATCCGAAGATATTGTGTATAATCAGGGACGTATCTGAAGATAACCATAGATATCTGCACCCCCAATAGACTTTACCCAGTCTAATCCACTAAGGGGAAGGATAAATGAGGAGCTGTTACATATTCTCTCACCTTACGGTGCCCTCATACGTCTCTGGCGCCCCATTCCACACCGCAGCGTAACTACTGTGAAAAAAGAGCATCCCACGAGAAATCTGGGATTGACAATGTAACGGGTGGGCCATCAGAATGACATGGCTATCTTACCCAAAAATAGATTTTTCCTACGTCAAAATCCGTTTTTTGGGGTCGAGCCATGTCTTCCCGATGAAAGTGTACCAGAGAATTACCTATTACTCAGTAGGAGGCCTTGAAGAAAGGTTCCAATACCGAAATGCGCTAACCAGATTACTCCATCAAATCATAGGTATCAATCTCAAACCCCCATTCCAGAACAATAATGAAGCTGTATTGATAAGTATGATGGCCTGTCAGGGAGGCAGAAAAGGGCCAAAGGATCGCCGTCCACCATGGGAAAGACATCCGATTTCAGTGGTGAGCTTTAGGACACCCAAAACTGAAGGAGGCTCCGTAAGTAAAACGTATGGAACAAATACTCATCAATATTTTAAACAAGCCTGTTCAGGAAGGATAATAATCAAGAGGCTCACTAATTTTATTGCCACTAAGATAATAATAGGGGTAAAAATAAAGGGCATGTAAAAGATCACAGTCTTTTATTTACAAGAATCAGAGCAAAGAATGAAAAAAAATAACATTACTGGCATGAAGGAAATGTGTTTGTACCAAATAATACATCCCTACCATACCCATACAAAAGGTATCATTAGGGGAATATAAAAACATGACATAAGACACCATAGGGAACTTATGACAAAATAAATCAATTAATAAAGACAAAATCATATTTGTAAAACAATTAAATTGAACTATAGTCTAATCAATATTAAGACAGACTATAGCTATAAAGGTACAATATTATGTCTGAGATACACTAATGAATCCTGAAAAATAAAAGGTTAAATGTATTTTCTTATGATCCTGAAACAAAAACTCACTGTTTACTCATCATAAATAACAAGCTGGAGGAGTGCCCTAGGACGCACTTGAGGACTACGTCGATGCAACGGGTTTGATAACACTTCCCGTGGCCACCACAAAATGACGTATCTCCTCCAATTGCTTCAGATAATGCTTGAAGAAAACCCAAGTAGACTTCACACCGGTATATGCCTGTAGTCCCTCAAAACGGATTTTGAGCAAAGCAAAAAATCTATTTTTGGGTGAGAGTGCCATGTCGTCCTGATGGAAGGTTCCATTAGGTAGCCTTTCTAAGGGATATTTGCTACAGTGATACTCCCAGAGAAATAAACCGAAGGTCTCCAGGATTCTAACTCCTGGCGCGAGTATCCGACTTAGGATAACGCTAGGGATCAGGGACGTATTTTTTAGGTACGACACATAGCAATCTTCACCCTGAATAGATTTAACTCTTGTATGTAAGGGGGAAGAGTGGCGAAAGAAAAGAGGTGCCGTTCTAGGTACCCTGGTGGACATCCTATCCGTACTACTACCGGCCGCCATTCCTTTTACATGTCTTTAAGCAGGAATAGCAGCAGATAGAGTAGTTTCGGGTGGGGTCAGCAAAAGGGTGGGTCCATCAGGACGACATGGCACTCTCACCCAAAAATAGATTTTTCACTTTGCTTAAAATCCGTTTTTTGGGCTCAGCCATGTCGTCCTGATGGAAGCATACCAGAGAAATTACTTGAAAGTACTATATCTGTGGGTTTGTGTGTGTGCCTTTTACCTTGAATGGATTCCTTACCTGGTCTCCTAGACCTATGTATGAAATTCCAGTTAACTGTCATTTCCACTAAGCCTGGAACAGGCTTAGTGATTCCTGCCCCCTGCAGGGAAAGTGTCGACTTCGACAGTAAGGATTCAAGGTTTGTATTTCTGGAGGAACAAAAGGGAAACTTTTTAGAGGTTACCTTTGGTTACCTTGGAAATCTGTACTTGGTTCAAGTAATTTTTATCTATAAGGATAAAAAATAAAACTCTAGCATGCTTTATTAGAAAGCAACTGAGGAGTAAATTTTAAGACGCATATAAATTTTTTTTTTTGTATTTATTTTGCAATTACATCATTAAATGTGGTTGCAGCAAAATAAGAATCTAATCCAGCAATCAATCACATCCGGGTTCATATATTGACCTGTAAAGGAAGCATATATATAATTTTCATTATTGGAATAATGCCACACGTTGTAGAAGTGAAACCAAAATCTGTCTGACTTGCTCAGATTTCGGATATGTGTGAACACTGTGGTGCAAACGTCCACACCGCACGGGTGTTATTGGTCAGATTATGCACCTGTATAGAACAGTCTATTAATCATTGTAATGATTTGCACTAGAAGGTACGAGTACCTATTCACCTGATACACTGTTAGGCCCCAAAAACAGTCCACTGTTAATCGCAGCACTAGACGACGGGTTTTATGACACTACCTGCCGCCACCACAAAGTGTTTTATTTCGTGTACTTGCTTCTCATAGTGTTTATAGAAGTCTCTGGATGATTTCCACCCACTATATGAGTAGAGTCTCTCAAAGTCCATGTGTTGAGAGAAATTCAACGAAGAAGCATCTTTTCTTGGATCGTGACCTGTGGGTGTGCTGTCAGGATCCGCTCTGCGAATAAAGTAGGTGAGCTTTGCTCTCAGTTGTCTTAAGGATAGGTTTCATCCTGAAGTTTCGCCTCTGAAGAGCTGTCCTCCCTTGAAGTCTGAAGTTCTTCGGAGATAGACCTTTAGACACTCTACTGGGCATAGAGAGACATCTTCCTTCAGTAGGCAGATTCTCCAAGGACCCCACCTCTTAGTGGGTAGCTCATTCTTGGCCAGAAAGGTAGGATCAGGAAAAAGGTTCAGTTCTCCTGTGTCTAGGAACTGAATATGGCGTTCGTTTCTGGATGAGGCCACTATTTCACTAACTCTAGCCCCTGAGGCTATTGCAAACAGAAAGATAACTTTCTGTGTTAAATTCTTTAGGGTACAACCGTCATTGTTTAGGTTCGAAGCATAGTGCCAGACTTTGTCCAAAGACCACGTGATGGGCTTTGGAGGGGTTTCCGATTTGAGTCTAGTGCATGCTTTTGGGATCTTATTGAAGATTTCACTAGTGAGGTCTACCTCAAAAGCGTACAGAAGTGGTCTAGGCAGGGCCGACTTACACGCAGTAATCGTGGTGGAAGCCAGGCCTTGTTCGTGTAGGTGTATGAAGAAAGTGAGACAGAAATCTATCGATATTTCTGTTGGATTCCTTTTTGTACGAAGGGCATCCATTTCTTCCAAAATGACTCATATTGTCTCCTAGTCGAACTTGACTTATACTCTTCAATGAAGTCAACTTTATCCTTCGAGATTCCAAACTTCTTGTTCGCTGCTAGGGCGAGAAAGCCATGAGGTGTAGGTCATTGGTTCTCGAAGATGAAGCGTAGACAGTCGACTTCTTGACCAATTGGGATAAAACTGGATTCACCAGAGGAAACAGCTTCAATTCCAACTCTAGAACTGAAGGGAACCAATTGCTTTTGGGCCATTTGGGGGCCACTACTGCTGCTGTCCCTCTGAAGGATCTCAGCTTGTTGAGGACTCTTAGCAGGAGATTGGTTGGTGGAAACAGGTAAATGCAATTCCACCTGTTCCATTTGAGGGACATGGCGTCTATCGCTTCTGCTTGAGGGACCGTATAAGGGGCTACATAACGAGGTAGGTTCTTGTTGTCGACCTGCAGTTCCGGGACTTTTTCCGAGATGAAGGAGAATGGGTCTGCGTCTAGGGACCATTCTATCTCTATCGGTTTTCGCCTGGATAGAGCATCCGATATCACGTTGTGGAACCCTTGTAGGTGAACTGCTGATAAGTGCCATCCCCTCTTCCTTGCCAGGTAGAAGATGGCTAGTATCACATTGTTCATGTGAGGTGATCGCTTCATTGTCCAGGACCAATCTGATGTCAATTGCTCTGCGAGGGGATAGTTTCTTCAACGTCAGGAAAACTGCCATAGCCTCCAAGATGTTGATGTGAAAGGTTTTGAATTGATGCGACCAAGTCAACTGCACTTTTCTCTCGTGAAAATGGCCTCCCCATCCTTCCAAGGAAGCGTCCGTGTGTATCACGACTGATGGTTTTGGTGGATGCAGGGTAACTGTCCGTGCTAGGCTCTTGGCTGTTGACCACGGCCTTAGTAGCTTGTGAAATCGGGTCAAGGTCATCCTTAGTTGATCTCTTCGAGCGTTTGATGCGTATCTTCTCCAGACTCCTGACGAATCCTTCAGTCATGCTTTTAGCACTGGGTCTGTCACTGCTGCAAACTGGAGAGAGCTCAATACTCTTTCCTGTTGGCGTCTTGAAATCCTCTTGTGACGGATTAGCCTCTTGACAGCTCCCTCTATCTCTCTCCTCTACTTAGATGGAATGGAGAGGTGGTGTGACTTTAAGTTCCATTGGATTCCTAACCATTGAAACTTTTGGGTTGGAGAAAGGCGAGACTTCTTGAGATTGATCTTGAAGCCCAGGTGTTCCAGGAACTGGATCACCTTTTTGGCTGCTTGCAGACAAGTAGTTTTGGATGCTGCCCTCACCAGTCAATTGTCTAGATATGCTACCACTTGAACTCCTTGGGAACGTAGCTGTTGGACGATTGTGTCTGCTAGTTTTGTGAATATGCTTGGGGCTGTGTTCAGTCCGAAGGGCATTGCTCTGAAGACAAAGTTCTTCTTCTGTAGCTTGAATTCTAGGTAGGAGGAGAAGGCACTGCTGATTGGGAGGTGCCAATAGGCGTCTGCCAGGTCTATTGAGACTGTGTACGTCCCTTTTGGTAAAAGGGTCCTTATGTGTTATAAGGTAAGCATTGTGAACTTGTTGTTCTCGATGAACTTGTTGAGTGGCGACAAGTCTAGAATGACTCTGAGTTTGTCTGATTCTTCCTTGGGAACACAAAACAGCCTTCCCTTGAATTTGAGGGACTTTGCTTTCCTTATTACCTTCTTGTTCAAGAGTTCTGAGGTATATTCTTCTAACAAGGGGGTGGAGTGTTGGAAGAATTCTGGAAAATGGGGTGTAGTTCTGTCGAGTCCATTCGTGATTAGGCTGTGGGCCCAGGGATCAAAGGTCCAGCGATCCCGAAAGTGGTATTATCTGCCTCCTACCTGGAACCCCTCAGTACTTGGGGGTCCTGAGGACTTGTGTCCATGACCGCGTCCTCCTCTGCCCCGTGCGGGGTTTCTGGAGGAACCTCTTCTTTGGCCTTTTCCTTTATAAGGATGAAAGGTGGTCAACTGCCTCTCAAAGCCAGGCGACTGGGCTACCAGCTGTTGAGGGACCATCTGGAAGGTGGTTTGGGACTGTGCTACCAGTTGAGGCACCGTGGCCATGGTCACGGCTGGAAGTTACGCAGGTTTACGTGGCCTCCTTGCCTGTTTGTTCTTAGGTTGGGGACCTCCGTCTGAGGAAGCTTTCCTCTTAGATGTCATGCCCCACTTTTAGAGAAGGTTCCTATTCCCCGTGGCTGCTTTGGCTATGACTTCTCGGACCACTTCCTGTGGGAAAAGGTCCTTGCCCCAGATACATGATGAAATCAGTTTCCTGGGTTTGTGTTTCACAGTTGCCGAGGCAAACACGTGCTCTCTACAGGCCCTTCTTGACTTGATGAAAGCATATAAGTCCTTCACAAGGGTACCCATGTGAGAGTTAGCCAGGAAGAGAAACATTTCTGGGGCGTTATGTAGGCCTGCACACATTTCCAGGTACTTCTGATGAGAAAAAGAAGCTGCTAGTCTCTCTTTCGTCTCTTGTTCTCTCCTCAGAAGATAGTCTGGCAACTTTGGGAGGTTCTCATTGAACTGCTGGCCTGCTATCTCTGGATCCAATTTCGAGACGGAGAAGGTTAGATGGACGTGTTTCCACTTTTCCTCGCAGGTAGGTACTGCTAGAGAAAATGGCTTACATTCCTCTAGAGATGGGCAGGGTTTGCCCTCTTCGATTGCCTTAATTAATGACAAATTCTAGAGCTTTCTTCGAAAAGGGGAAAGCTCTGGAGGAAGGAGCAATAAAGGTGGGATGCCTCTTGCTCAGTGCTGAGACTTTGGAGTTGGTGTATCTGGCTCCTTTCAAGGACTTTAAAAGGATAGCTTGTGCCTTGTCTTGTTCGAAGACAATGATTTCCTTTGGCACCGTTTCCTCATGGGACGCAAGTTCATCCCGCAGTCTCACGTAACAGTCTGGGTAGGCTGAAATGCTGGGCCAGAACTCAAGATCTTCAAACAGTTTGGCCCCCACTTCTCTGAAACAAATAGTTTCCCATTCATCATGGGCATGTGCTCCGCATACCTCCAGGGGTTGGTTTCGGAGCAGTGAGGGAGGTCTGATACTTTAAGGGGCTTAATAGAGCCCCTGGAAGTTTCAGGACGATCCCTTTCCTGTATCTGTCTCCTATCCTGCTGGAAGGATTGTTTCATCTCTCCTTGTTCCTTCCAGAACAATTCCAAAATTTGCTGGATCGACGTGAAGAGTGCTTCGCTCTTGTCGACCTGTGTAGTTGGTTGAGGAGTTGGGATTGAAGAGGTTGACAGCATAGGCTCAAAACGGATCCTTCTTCCTCCATGGGTGGTAAAACCACGTCTTCTTCAGGGCCTTCTTGCAGTAGGTCCTGTTCTGTGTCGGTGTACACTTCTGACATCCATTCTTGGCGGATGTCCATGCCTTCTAGTGCCTTATGGAGGCTGGACCTGTTTCTGGGGCACTACTGCATCTAGTAGTGCCTTAGGGAACAGAAGGCATCTTAAGGATTCATTAGGTAGGTAAGGTCCCGGAGAGTGTTTTTGGAACCCTCTTAAACACTTACGAAGGGTTTCCCTTGCTGTGTCCCTTGTCTCCAAGGTGACTGGGATGGCTTCTCCGAAGCCGTTGGTCAGCAGGGTTGAGCAGGGAGAGCAACCCTTGGGGTCCCAATACCTCAGGGATCTGGATACGATACAGCAGGGTCATGCTTGTATGCCCACAAAAGTTCCTACCTTTGGAGTTGCAGAATATCGATGCACACTTCACAATTGGCTCCTCTTGTAAAGGAAAATGGTAAATGAGTATGTGGATTTTATATCATTGATATAAATGCATACATTTTATTTGCAATAGTAATCACTATTGTAAGCTGGAAAGGAAATAGGAAAGACCCATATCTGTGTTTCCTCTTCCAGGCAATTGCCGAGACCTCCGTCAGTAGTAATATTTTAGATTCCCTATTAGGAAGAATACAGAGTGGAAGAAACTCTAGTGCTTAGAGTTAGGGTTAGCAAGTGTTTTATACTCACTTATCCACCTGTAGTATATTAATACTGATCGATGATTTATTAGGGTTCCGATGATCCAAGGATTCATCTGGGTGTTGAGGGAATACTTCAACCTCAACATTATATTGTGGTCCCAACAATACACTGTGAAAGGAAACACAGAGTATGTTAGAAATTGATTCTACTACTGTATTTTTTATATACTGTAGTTCAGCCGGTGTACTACCGGGGTAGGTTAGTACCTGGCGGCACTAACTGATAGAGAGAGAGAGAAAGCATTAGGGAAGGAGAGTTTCCCATTATTATGGTTTAGCACAACAATTGGAAGTGTAGGGGGACTATCATTCCGCCTACTGTCTCCTTGCCAGAATGAGAGTTCTAATGGAAGGGTTAAGAATCTTTCTGATTCTACCTTCCATCCATCCACAAAAGGCCTGCTGCCGGCTGTACTGTCAACGACAGTAATCGTGGGTGGCGGACCAAGAGAGGGCTGAAGACTTCTCAAAAGTATGTTGGGTTTCCCACTGGCAGCTGTCAGGGCTGGCTCAATCTTCCCCCTGTGACATTCACTTCCGGTGAAGGAAGGACATAAGGAGGAATGTGGCTGAGGCGCCTGGGCTAACTGCTGCCGGTAGACTCCCGGCCGGCAATGCAGACAACCTGCCATGCCAGGATGACTGTCAAAATACCGGGGAGAGAATGTTATGTTGGCTCTGCCAACACTAAAGGACAGAAGTGGTAAGGGAAAACGGATTTTGAAGCAAAGCGAAAAATTTATTTCTGGTTGAGATGGCCATGTCGTCCTGATGGAAGCTTCCTATTGGTAGCTTTCTAAGGGATATTTGGCTACAGTGATACTCCCAGAGAATTGATCATAGGTCTCCAGAATTCTAACTCTTGGCGCGAGTATCCTTAAAATTTTTCTTAAGGATATGCATAATATCAGGGGACGTATATCTTGATACAACACATGGCAATCTTCACCCCGAATAGAGTTTTCGTTCTGAGGGGGAAGAGTGGCGAAATTGAAGGGGAGCCGTTATCAAGGTTACCCTTTTTCCCCTACTATTACAGAGCCCAAAATGGCTGCTCATTCCTTGTAGCATTGAGCATGGTGCTACAGATAGACTAGTTTTGGGAGGGGATTATTACATAATCCTTTTCTTAGAAAAGAAGGTTGGGTCCATCAGGACGACATGGCCATCTCACCTAAAAATAGATTTTTTGCTTTGCTTCAAAATCCGTTTTTTGGGCTCAAGCCATGTTGTCCTGATGGAAGTTTAACAGAGAATTACTTGAAAGTACTGTATCTGTGGGACTGTATAAGTGCCCCAACCTTGGGTCAGCTACTATATGGTCATCCAGACCACTGAAATATATGACGATACCGTTATACGTCATTACCACTAAGCATGGAACAATGTTAGGGCTTCCTGCCCCCTGCAGGGAAATGTCGTACTCGACAATAGAAGCACAAGGTTTGTATTCATATAAGATCAAATATAGATATCATTCAGATCTTTTTGTTCATATGATTAAGTACCTTAAGTATGAACTTTACTTAGGAAAATAAGTAAAAGACTCCGGCTAAGTTTATTTAGCTGCATATGGGACGAAATAAGGCACAAATACACTTTCACCATTTTAATAAATCGATAATCAAATGGAACAGAAGGTGTATTAAAATCTGTAATAGAATTATACATTCAACATATACAAATAAAAATATTTTCTACCTGAAAGGAAGAAAATTTTGTTGCCACTCAAAATCAGTTGAAAAATTATTAAGATAATTTTACTATAAATGTTGGATAACTATCAACACTGTGTACAAGTGTACACATGGCACTAGTGTCATTGGTATAATTCTGCACCTAAAAAAGAACAGTCCTAGTGTTACCAGGGTGACACTCAATAAAAGGGTATTGCACTGGAAGGTGTCAACACCTTTTCCCCCGAATTGAAAAGTCCCAATCAATTCAATTGTTCATCGCAGCACTAGACGACAGGTTTCACCACACTACCTGCCGCCACCACAAAATGTTTCAACGCATGCACTTGCTTCGCATAATGTTTATAAAAAACTCTGGAGGATTTCCAACCAGTGTATGAGCGGAGACGATCAAAGTCCATATACTAAAAGAAGTTCAGTGGGGAAGCAATTTTTCTCGGATCATGACCTGCGGGTGTACTATCACGATCCGCTCTGCGAATGAAGTAGGTGAGCTTCGCCCTCAATTGTTTTAGGGATAAGTTTGATCCTAAGGTTTTGCCTTTGAAGAGATTTCCTCCCCTGCAGTCTGAATTTCTTCGAAGATAGACCTTTCGACACTCTACTGGACATAGAGAGACATCTTCCTTCAGAGGGCAGATTCTCAAAGGACCCCACCTTTTGGTGGGTAGCTCGTTTTTGGCGAGAAAAGTAGGATCAGGAAAGAGATTCAGTTCTCCCACTTCTGTGAACTGAATATGGCCTCGTCTCTTGATAAGGTTTATTAGAATTTGTAATAGAATCATACAATCAACATATACAAATAAAAATATTTTCTACCTGAAATGAAGAAAATTTTGTTGCCACTCAAAATCAGTTAAAAAATTATTAATATAATTTTACTGTAAATACTAGTGTCATTGGTATAATTCTGCACCTAAAAAAGAACAGTCGTAGTGTCACTAGGGTGACACTCAATAAAAGGGTATTGCACTGGAATGTGTCAACATCTTTTCACCCGAATTGAAAAGTCCCAATCAATTCACTGTTCATCGCAGCACTAGACGACAGGTTTCACCACACTACCTGCTGCCACCACAAAATTTTTCAACGCATGCACTTGCTTCGCATAATGTTTATAAAAAACTCAGGAGGATTTCCAACCAGTGTATGAGCGGAGACGCTCAAAGTCCATATACTGAAAGAAGTTCAGTGGGGAAGCAGTTTTTCTTGGATCATGACCTGCGGGTGTACCATCAGGATCCGCTCTGCGAATGAAGTAGGTGAGCTTCGCCCTCAGTTGTTTTAGGGATAAGTTTGATCCTGAGGTTTCGCCTTTGAAGAGCTGTCCTCCCCTGCAGTCTGAAATTCTTTGAAGATAGACCTTAGACACCCTACTGGACATAGAGAGACATCTTCCTTCAGAGGACAGATTCTCAAGGGACTCCACCTTTTGGTGGGTAGCTCGTTTTTGGCGAGAAAAGTAGGATCAGGAAAGAGATTCAGTTCTCCCACTTCTGTGAACTGAATATGGCCCTCATCTCTTGATAGGGCTACTATTTCACTAACTCTAGCCCCTGAGGCTATAGCGAACAGGAATATCACTTTTTGTATTAGATCCTTGAGAGAACAATCTTCATTGTTGAAGGTTGAAGCATAGTGTAAGACTTTGTCCAGAGACTATGAAATGGGCTTCGGAGGGGCTGCTGGTTTAAGTCTAGCGCATGCCTTCAGAATCTTGTTGAAGATTTCGTTCGCCAGATCCACCTGGAAGGCGTATAGAAGAGGTTTAGCCAAAGCTGACTTACACGTAGTTATCGTGGTGGCAGCCAAGCCTTGCTCATGAAGGTGGATGAAGAAAGACAGGCAGAAGTCTAGTGAGATTTCTTTTGGACTTTTTGCTTTAACAAAAGCAACCCACTTTTTCCAAGACAATTCGTATTGTCTTCTGGTTGACTTTGACTTGTATTCTTCTAGGAAGTCTATACTGCCTTTCAAGATCCCAAATCTTTTCTTGACTGCTAAGGCGAGAAAATCATGAGATGAACGTTTTGGGTTCTCTGTGATGAAGCGAAGACAGTCGACTTCTGAACCAATTGGGATAGAGCTGGGTTCGGTAGAGGGACCAGCCTCAGTTTCAGTTCCATCACCAGAGGGAACCAATTGCTTTTGGGCCACTTGGGGGCTACTACTGCTGCAGTTCCCTTGAAGGATCGCAGCTTCTTGAGGACTTTCAGCAGGAGATTCGTTGTAGGGAACAGGTAGATCCGGGTCCCTCAGTTTCAATCGATGGACATGGTGTCCATCGCTTCTGCCAGAGGGTCCTCGTATGGGGACACATATCGAGGTAGTTTCTTGTTGTCGCTCATCACGAAGAGGTCGATCTGCAGTTCTGGGACTTTTCCAAGATAAAGGAGAATGAGTCTGCGTCTAGGGACCATTCTGACTCTATCGGCTTTAGCCTGAATAGAGCGTCCGCCGTCACATTGCAGAACCCTTGTAGGTGAACTGCCGATGAGTGCCATCTCTTCTTTTTCGCTAAATGAAAGATGGCTAACATCACATGGTTGATGTAGGGCGATCTCGAGCCTTGTCGGTTCAGACATCTCACTATCACTTCGCTGTCCAAGACCAGCCTGATGTGGGCTGATCTGTGAGGGGATAGTTTCTTCAGCATCAAGAGGACTGCCATGGCCTCCAGAATATTGATGTGAAAGGTCTTGAACAGGGATGACCAGGTCCCTTGGACTTTCCTTTGATGGGAGTGATCTCCCCATCCTTCCGTCGAGGCATCAGTGTGGATGGTCACCGATGGGGGAGGTGGTTGTAAGAAGGGAACGGTCCTTGTTAGGCTCTTGACCTTCGACCATGGCTTGAGAAGTGATCGTAGTAAGGTCGGTACCGGTCTCTGTAGATTTCTTCGAGCGTTTGATGCGTATCTTCTCCAGACATCTAATGCATCTTTCAGCTGTGCTCTTAGCACTGGGTCTGTTACTGCCGCAAACTGGAGAGAGCCCAGTACTCTTTCCAGTTGCCGTCTCGAGATCCTGTCGGATTTCAGTAGTCTCTTAACAGAACCTGCGATCTCTCTCCTCTTCCTTGGTGGAAAGGAGAGGCGATGTGACTTCAAGTTCCAATGAATTCCCAGCCATTGAAACTCCTGAGCTGGAGAGAGTCGAGACTTCTTGAAGTTGATCTTGAATCCCAGATGTTCCAGGAACTGGATCACTTTCTTGGATGCTTGCATCCAATTTTGTGTTAAAAATAAGTGAAGTGAAATTTACGAAATTTTAGAAAAAAAAAAAAACGTAGCAGGCTAAACACGTTTTAATTTCCAGTGAGGCCTAATTCCTGTGTAGGGTAACGGTAAGAACACGTTGCATTCCTTGTTATTCAGATTTTCTTTTAATAGTTAGTGGTATTTAATTTCATTTTGTAATATTTCATGGCATATTATATTTTTATTTACCTCATTTAAAAGGAATAATTTTCGTACGATTGTGTTAAAATTGTTAACCTAAAGATAAAGGATTTACGATATCACATTCAATTTATTTTTTTTCAGTCAGGGTATAGGATCATTTAGATAATATATTTGGGAAGTGTAATTTCTTAAACTCATTTTTTTGTTAAAGGGAAAATATGTAAAGGGGTTGATTTTCTTAGCGAAGCATTAAGCAAACTCAGTGACATTGCTTGTTTTATTTAATTTATTATACTTTAAGTACAAATACAAACTTTTCTTTAAGTCAAAGAGTTGCAAGTGGTGGTGTTGCAAGAACGCACCCATACATTTTTACAAATCCATTTTTTATGTCTAGCATAGAGGATCCCTCATAGGTGTGATTCTATTCTTTTATGTCTAGCATAGAGAGTCACACAGCGTGGGGAATCCATTTTTTTTTATGAATAGCATAGAGGGTCACACATCGTGGAGATTCCATTTTATTTATGACTAGCATAGAGGGTCACACATCGTGGAGATTCCAATTTTTTGTGACTAGCATAGAGGGTCACACATCTTGGAGATTCCATTTTTTTTATGACTAGCATAGAGGGTCACACATTATGGAGATTAAATTTTTTTATGACTAGCATAGAGGTTCACCAATAGTTGTGATTCCATTTTTTTATGACTAGCATAGAGGTTCACCCATAGTTGTGATTCCAATTTTTTTATGACTAGCATAGAGGTTCACCCATAGTTGTGATTCCATTTTTCTTATGACTAGCATATATGGTCACCCATAGTTGTGATTCCATTTTATTTTGTCTAACATAGAGGGTTACCGATAGTTGTGATTCCATGTTTTTTTATGACTAGCATAGAGGGTCACCCATAGTTGTGATTCCAGTATTTTTATGTCTAGCATAGAGGGTCACCCATAGTTGTGATTCCAATTTTTATTGTCTAGCACAGTTTTTATATATATAGTTACTTGTTTTGGAAGCATTGCAACCAGACAGCCTATGCACCCACCCATTGGCGTGCTCCCTGTTTTTCAAGTTAGGCTCCTGTTCAATTACTTGCCATTCTTACTATATGGTGATAGGTCTTTCCTGAGAGGTATTCTTTACGGTCAGTGTACATTTTTACCCAGCTCCATCTTAATCCTTTCTTCCGTGAGACTCTTGTGTAAGCTAGAGCGTTTTTCCCATCCGTGTAATTTCTTGCACGGTCAACATTGTACCTTGTGCTGTTGACTTTGATCTGGTCGCTGTCTCCACAAGAAATTAGCAAAATGACTGATGCTGAAATCAGTGCGTTTGTGGATTTGGCAGAATGACAAGGCTATTAGGGAGAGGCATTGTGAAGGTTGTGTGGGAACTCACAGATGAAGCCAATGCCTGGAGAAGAATGGAGCAAGAAAGGATGCGGTATGCAAGAGAAAGAGCGAGAGCGTATGAATTAAAGAAGCGGGAAATAGACGCCCGATTAGCACAGCTCCATAACTCGCCCCCTCAACCCAATGGTGCCAAAGTTCAGCAGGACAACTGCAGGGAGGTTCAAAGCATTGAAGGAGTCATCAAGGAACTCCCTACAGTGGAACTGAAGGTGACCACGTCTCAGCTCAGCAAGAAGTGTGGACTGGGGGCAGTGAGCGATCTCGCACATGAGGGCTACAACTCAACCTTGGGTCAAGGCCGCCTGAGAGACGTACAGCGAGTTCCCCTCAGGTGCATGAAGGTTGACAAGCCGGGCCCAAAACTTTGAGGATGCCACCTGCCGGGGAGGACGACTGGCTAGGTAACATTGACCTTGGTGAGGTAGCTTGGCTAAGTGAGGAGGCCCAAGAGTCTTCCTCCTCCAGCAGTGAGTCTGAGCCTCATACACCAGAAGTTAATTCTGGTGAAGGTGTGCTGCTTTCCACCACTGGGGATAGGGCTACTTCAAGCACCATGCCAGAGGTCTCAGAGGAGGGCCAGGAATCTCTCTCTTCCAGCCATGAGTCTGAGCCCAGTACCCGCAAATTGTCTTTGGATGAAGCTGTGCTAGTCACCACAAACACCAGGCCATAGGCCTCAGAGGAGGCAAAAGGGAAACCACCCATCAGGCCAGAGACCCCAAGGAGCCAGACAGAGCTCATCAGATTCCAGCATTTGGACGAGAGGTTGAAAGACTACAGGGCACCTGTCTACTCTGACGAGGCTGGAATAAGTATTCCTTTCCCTGTGTTGGTGGAGTATGTAGGTTCCCTGACCCGGAGTAAGCGCAGAAATTGTTTTCGACTAACAATGATCGATTGTTCCACGTGCTGCCTCGAAGCTGTGACAACTAGGCGTGCCAGTGCCTATCATGCTAAACACGAGATCCACGGACATTCCTAGCGGACCATAACCATCTAACCTACTTGACTGAGCTACGTAATAGGAATAAAGGGCTCATGAGGTGGGGCATAGACCTCCAGAACTACAACTGGAAGGTCAAGCGCCTAAAGAACTCAGATGAGAGAGAAGATGTGTTCTCCTGGTATTAGTGCCCAATGCACAGTGCCATGTCCATAACGTAGCCATAGTCAGTAGGTTAATCTAGGTTGTATGAAAAATTTTTAATTGGCCTTGGTATCTCCCCACGTAGATAAACTTGAGGAGCAATCTTGCCCTCATTAGTCACATTCAATTTATTTCTATGTACTTATTTTATCCTTTGCATGTGATTAGTCCAATTGCTTTAATTTCATGTGTCCCACTGCACTAGGTCACTTAACTTTAACTATTAATGCATTTTTTTTTTATTTTTTAGTTGTTGCCTCATAACCAGCATGCTTACTTTTATGTGGCACTTAAAGTTCATTTACTATCAAAATTAAGTAAAATTATGACCCTAGTTGCAGCTTAGAAATTAATCTATTATCATGGTGAGACTCACTGAGGGAGGAGTCATTAAGGCTAGTGGCTTCAGACCTTGCTTGCAGAGTTCTTGTCCTGTTTTAGGACAAAATCTCTGCTAAAAGGGGGAGCTGTTATTCTTGGCGGTCATTGCGCCACCTTTTTTTCAAATAAAAGACCCTGCCAGCAATGACCAGTCGAACTGTCACGAGCGTTGTGACCCTACCTTGAGCCTCACCACCAGTCCAACCATCCAATACCCCCCTACTCCCCGAGGTTTCATTCCAGATATCTTCAAAGAACGTGGCCGCTCAACGCTGCCACAAAGGAAGTCCGGGAGTAGTCACGAGGCCTATTGATGGGGGGTGTCGGGAGACGTCACAAAGGCCGATGTCCAATGGGCCAGCGGTCAGGCCAATTAAATCCCCCCTGTTGGGGTAAAAGGGGGTTTAGTCGACCTAGGAGCGGCTGGGCATTGTTTTTTGCTGATCAACCGCCGTGAGAGTAACATCACCTATCTTCGCTCTCAAGTCTAATGGGAGTCCTTTTTATCAAGGTAAGATGTCTGTTTGAGTACCTCAACCTCATCATCCTTATCCATCTCCTTCCCTTATCCCATTTTTTTCCTTTTATCCTTTAACAAAAGATCCTACCCACTGAACCTTTGTTATCCCAGCCTAGTGTCCCAACCATGTGTGCCGTTTGCTCCTAACCTTAATTAATTCACCCTGTGACAGTGTTGATTCCCACGTGTACTGTTTAATTTCCTAAGTTTTGCCCTTTTATTTAATTTGCTTAAAGGTTTTAACCACACGAATTCATCGTATTCCCAGCCTGTAGAAGTTAATGATCGGTTAATAATTTAATTTATTTCCCTTTCCAGGGAATGAGATTTCGGTGCTGAAAACCTTCCACGGCCTACCACTAACTCCACATGAGCACGTTATGAGAATCCAACTCCACGTGAGCACGTTATGAGAATCCAACTTCACATGAGCACATGACAAGCCAACTCCCCGTGAAGCACCTCGTGCCTTAAATTAGAATATAGTTATCTGTTGTGCTCCCCTTTTTATTAATGTTTATTTAAATATTATTGTAAATATATCTATTTTGTCGGTATTCCTTGTCTTATTGCTGACTGGCGACCTTACCATTATTCTCTTTTTGTGTATGCCCAGCGTTCCTTAAGCAAGGCCGGACTCACAAGCACGGGCTCGTAACAAAAATTAGCAACCTTGCCAGGATTTGCTAAGATAGTAATTTCAATTGATTGTTATCCAAGTAAAAAATTCCCCCCTTTCTGTCTTTAGCGACGAGACGAATCTCAATTTCATTTAAAGTAAATTCTTTTATCACTGGAGTTGGAACTGTGGAATAAAACAGCCAAAGCATTTTATTTTTATTGTTAAAATTTTGTATTTTTTGGTGCGTGTGTTTGCACCGCGAAACCTTTTGTTTTTAAAACCCACGTGGTAGGCTTTAATCTCGTTGTTCAGCAAGGTAGCCAACCGTCTGTAGCGAGTTTGCCTTGTGTTAATTTTGAGCGGCGGTTATCACAGTGGTAAAGATTTATTAAATATAGTGTGCAGTGAGTGAATGTGTAATTTTGTGTTAAAAATAAGTGAAGTGAAATTTACGAAATTTTAGAAAAAAAAAAAAAAACGTAGCAGGCTAAACACGTTTTAATTTCCAGTGAGGCCTATTTCCTGTGTAGGGTAACGGTAAGAACACGTTGCATTCCTTGTTATTCAGATTTTCTTTTAATAGTTAGTGGTATTTAATTTCATTTTGTAATATTTCATGGCATATTATATTTTTATTTACCTCATTTAAAAGGGATAATTTTCGTACGATTGTGTTAAAATTGTTAACCTAAAGATAAAGGATTTACGATATCATATTCAATTTCATTTTTTCAGTCAGGGTATAGGATCTTTAGATAAAATATTTGGGAAGTGTAATTTCTTAAACTCATTTTTTTTGTTAAAGGGAAAATATGTTAAGGGGTTGATTTTCTTAGCGAAGCATTAAGCAAACTCATTGACATTGCTTGTTTTATTAAATTTATTATACTTTAAGTATCAATACAAACTTTTCTTTAAGTCACAGAGTTGCAAGTGGTAGTGTTGCAAGAACGCACCCACACATTTTTACAAATCCATTTTTTATGTCTAGCATAGAGGATCCCTCATAGGTGTGATTCCATTCTTTTATGTTTAGCAGAGAGAGTCACACAGCATGGGGAATCAATTTTTATTTATGAATAGCATAGAGGGTCACACATCGTGGAGATTCCATTTTATTTATGACTAGCATAGAGGGTCACACATCGTGGAGATTCCATTTTTTTGTGACTAGCATAGAGGGTCACACACCTTGGAGATTCCATTTTTTTATGACTAGCATAGAGGGTCACACGTCATGGAGATTAAATTTTTTTTATGACTAGCACAGAAGTTCACCCATAGTTGTGATTCCAATTCTTTTATGACTAGCATAGAGGTTCACCCATAGTTGTGATTCCAATTTTTTTATGACTAGCATAGAGGTTCACCCATAGTTGTGATTCCATTTTTCTTATGACTAGCATATATGGTCACCCATAGTTGTGATTCCATTTTATTTTGTCTAACGTAGAGGGTTACCGATAGTTGTGATTCCATGTTTTTTTATGACTAGCATAGAGGGTCACCCATAGTTGTGATTCCAATTTTTATTGTCTAGCACAGTTTTTATATATATAGTTACTTGTTTTGGAAGCATTGTAACCAGACAGCCTATGCACCCACCCATTGGCGTGCTCCCTGTTTTTCAAGTTAGGCTCCTGTTCAATTACTTGCCATTCTTACTATATGGTGATAGGTCTTTCCTGAGAGGTATTCTTTACGGTCAGTGTACATTTTTACCCAGCTCCATCTTAATCCTTTCTTCCGTGAGACTCTTGTGTAAGCTAGAGCGTCTTTCCCATCCGTGTAATTTCTTGCACGGTCAACATTGTACCTTGTGCTGTTGACTTTGATCTGGTCGCTGTCTTCACAAGAAATTAGCAAAATGACTGATGCTGAAATCAGTGCGTTTGTGGATTTGGCAGAACGACAAGGCTATGAGGGAGAGGCATTGCGAAGGTATGTGCGGGAACTCACGGATGAAGCCAATGCCTGGAGAAGAATGGAGCAAGAAAGGATACGGTATGCAAGAGAAAGAGCAAGAGGGTATGAATTAAAGAAGCGGGAAATAGACGCCCGATTAGCACAGCTCCATAACTCGCCCCCTCAACCCAATGGTGCCAAAGTTCAGCAGGACAACTGCAGGGAGGTTCAAAGCATTGAAGGAGTCATCAAGGATCTCCCTACAGTGGAACTGAAGGTGACCACGTCTCAGCTCATCAAGAAGTGTGGACTGGGGGCAGTGAGCGATCTCGCACATGAGGGCTACAACTCAACCTTGGGTCAAGGCCGCCTGAGAGACGTACAGCGAGTTCCCCTCAAGTGCATGAAGGTTGACAAGCCGGGCCCAAAACTTTGAGGATGCCACCTGCCGGGGAGGACGACTGGCTAGGTAACATTGACCTTGGTGAGGTAGCTTGGCTAAGTGAGGAGGCCCAAGAGTCTTCCTCCTCCAGCAGTGAGTCTGAGCCTCATACACCAGAAGTTAATTCTGGTGAAGGTGTGCTGCTTTCCACCACTGGGGATAGGGCTACTTCAAGCACCATGCCAGAGGTCTCAGAGGAGGGCCAGGAATCTCCCTCTTCCAGCCATGAGTCTGAGCCCAGTACCCGCAAATTGTCTTTGGATGAAGCTGTGCTAGTCACCACCACTGGCGATAGGGTTACCTCAAACACCAGGCCAGAGACCTCAGAGGAGGCAAAAGGGGAACCACCCATCAGGCCAGAGACCCCAAGGAGCCAGACAGAGCTCATCAGATTCCAGCATTTGGACGAGAGGTTGAAAGACTACAGGGCACCTGTCTACTCTGAAGAGGCTGGAATAAGTAATCCTTTCCCTATGTTGGTGGAGTATGTAGTTTCCCTGACCCAGAGTAAGCGCAGAAATTATTTTCGACTAACAATGATCGATTGTTCCACGTGCTGCCTCGAAGCTGTGACAACTAGGCGTGCCAGTGCCCATCATGCTAACCACGAGATCCCACGGACATTCCTAGCGGACCATAACCATCTAACCTACTTGACTGAGCTACGTAATAGGAATAAAGGGCTCATGAGGTGGGGCATAGACCTCCAGAACTACAACTGGAAGGTCAAGCGCCTAAAGAACTCAGATGAGAGAGAAGATGTGTCCTCCCAGTATTAGTGCCTAATGCACAGTGCCATGTCCATAACGTAGCCATAGTCAGTAGGTTAATCTAGGTTGTATGAAAAATTTTTAATTGTCCTTGGTAGCTCCCCATGTACATAAACTTGAGGAGCAATCTTGCCCTCATTAGTCACATTCAATTTATTTCTATGTACTTATTTTATCCTTTGCATGTGATTAGTCCATTTGCTTTAATTGCATGTGTCCCACTGCACTAGGTCACTTAACTTTAACTATTAATGCATTTGTTTTTTATTTTTTAGTTGTTGCCTCATAACCAGCATGCTTACTTCTATGTGGCACTTAAAGTTCATTTACTATCAAAATAAAGTAAAATTATGACCCTAGTTGCAGCTTAGAAATTAATCTATTATCATGGTGAGACTCACTGAGGGAGGAGTCATTAAGGCTAGTGGCTTCAGACCTTGCTTGCAGAGTTCTTGTCCTGTTTTAGGACAAAATCTCTGCTAAAAGGGGGAGCTGTTATTCTTGGCGGTCATTGCGCCACCTTTTTTTCAAATAAAAGACCCTGCCAGCAATGACCAGTCGAACTGTCACGAGCGTTGTGACCCTACCTTGAGCCTCACCACCAGTCCAACCATCCAATACCCCCCTACTCCCCGAGGTTTCATTCCAGATATCTTCAAAGAACGTGGCCGCTCAACGCTGCCACAAAGGAAGTCCGGGAGTAGTCACGAGGCCTATTGATGGGGGGTGTCGGGAGACGTCACAAAGGCCGATGTCCAATGGGCCAGCGGTCAGGCCAATTAAATCCCCCCTGTTGGGGCAAAAGGGGGTTTAGTCGACCTAGGAGCGGCTGGGCATTGTTTTTTGCTGATCAACCGCCGTGAGAGTAACATCACCTATCTTCGCTCTCAAGTCTAATGGGAGTCCTTTTTATCAAGGTAAGATGTCTGTTTGAGTACCTCAACCTCATCATCCTTATCCATCTCCTTCCCTTATCCCATTTTTTTCCTTTTATCCTTTAACAAAAGATCCTACCCACTGAACCTTTGTTATCCCAGCCTAGTGTCCCAACCATGTGTGCCGTTTGCTCCTAACCTTAATTAATTCACCCTGTGACAGTGTTGATTCCCACGTGTACTGTTTAATTTCCTAAGTTTTGCCCTTTTATTTAATTTGCTTAAAGGTTTTAACCACACGAATTCATCGTATTCCCAGCCTGTAGAAGTTAATGATCGGTTAATAATTTAATTTATTTCCCTTTCCAGGGAATGAGATTTCGGTGCTGAAAACCTTCCACGGCCTACCACTAACTCCACATGAGCACATTATGAGAATCCAACTCCACGTGAGCGCGTTATGAGAATCCAACTTCACATGAGCACATGACAAGCCAACTCCCCGTGAAGCACCTCGTGCCTTAAATTAGAATATAGTTATCTGTTGTGCTCCCCTTTTTATTAATGTTTATTTAAATATTATTGTAAATATATCTATTTTGTCGGTATTCCTTGTCTTATTGCTGACTGGCGACCTTACCATTATTCTCTTTTTGTGTATGCCCAGCGTTCCTTAAGCAAGGCCGGACTCACAAGCACGGGCTCGTAACAAAAATTAGCAACCTTGCCAGGATTTGCTAAGATAGTAATTTCAATTGATTGTTATCCAAGTAAAAAATTCCCCCCTTTCTGTCTTTAGCGACGAGACGAATCTCAATTTCATTTAAAGTAAATTCTTTTATCACTGGAGTTGGAACTGTGGAATAAAACAGCCAAAGCATTTTATTTTTATTGTTAAAATTTTGTATTTTTTGGTGCGTGTGTTTGCACCGCGAAACCTTTTGTTTTTAAAACCCACGTGGTAGGCTTTAATCTCGTTGTTCAGCAAGGTAGCCAACCGTCTGTAGCGAGTTTGCCTTGTGTTAATTTTGAGCGGCGGTTATCACAGTGGTAAAGATTTATTAAATATAGTGTGCAGTGAGTGAATGTGTAATTTTGTGTTAAAAATAAGTGAAGTGAAATTTACGAAATTTTAGAAAAAAAAAAAAAAACGTAGCAGGCTAAACACGTTTTAATTTCCAGTGAGGCCTAATTCCTGTGTAGGGTAACGGTAAGAACACGTTGCATTCCTTGTTATTCAGATTTTCTTTTAATAGTTAGTGGTATTTAATTTCATTTTGTAATATTTCATGGCATATTATATTTTTATTTACCTCATTTAAAAGGGATAATTTTCGTACGATTGTGTTAAAATTGTTAACCTAAAGATAAAGGATTTACGATATCATATTCAATTTCATTTTTTCAGTCAGGGTATAGGATCTTTAGATAAAATATTTGGGAAGTGTAATTTCTTAAACTCATTTTTTTTGTTAAAGGGAAAATATGTTAAGGGGTTGATTTTCTTAGCGAAGCATTAAGCAAACTCATTGACATTGCTTGTTTTATTAAATTTATTATACTTTAAGTATCAATACAAACTTTTCTTTAAGTCACAGAGTTGCAAGTGGTAGTGTTGCAAGAACGCACCCACACATTTTTACAAATCCATTTTTTATGTCTAGCATAGAGGATCCCTCATAGGTGTGATTCTATTCTTTTATGTTTAGCAGAGAGAGTCACACAGCATGGGGAATCAATTTTTATTTATGAATAGCATAGAGGGTCACACATCGTGGAGATTCCATTTTATTTATGACTAGCATAGAGGGTCACACATCGTGGAGATTCCATTTTTTTGTGACTAGCATAGAGGGTCACACACCTTGGAGATTCCATTTTTTTATGACTAGCATAGAGGGTCACACGTCATGGAGATTAAATTTTTTTTATGACTAGCACAGAAGTTCACCCATAGTTGTGATTCCAATTCTTTTATGACTAGCATAGAGGTTCACCCATAGTTGTGATTCCAATTTTTTTATGACTAGCATAGAGGTTCACCCATAGTTGTGATTCCATTTTTCTTATGACTAGCATATATGGTCACCCATAGTTGTGATTCCATTTTATTTTGTCTAACGTAGAGGGTTACCGATAGTTGTGATTCCATGTTTTTTTATGACTAGCATAGAGGGTCACCCATAGTTGTGATTCCAATTTTTATTGTCTAGCACAGTTTTTATATATATAGTTACTTGTTTTGGAAGCATTGTAACCAGACAGCCTATGCACCCACCCATTGGCGTGCTCCCTGTTTTTCAAGTTAGGCTCCTGTTCAATTACTTGCCATTCTTACTATATGGTGATAGGTCTTTCCTGAGAGGTATTCTTTACGGTCAGTGTACATTTTTACCCAGCTCCATCTTAATCCTTTCTTCCGTGAGACTCTTGTGTAAGCTAGAGCGTCTTTCCCATCCGTGTAATTTCTTGCACGGTCAACATTGTACCTTGTGCTGTTGACTTTGATCTGGTCGCTGTCTTCACAAGAAATTAGCAAAATGACTGATGCTGAAATCAGTGCGTTTGTGGATTTGGCAGAACGACAAGGCTATGAGGGAGAGGCATTGCGAAGGTATGTGCGGGAACTCACGGATGAAGCCAATGCCTGGAGAAGAATGGAGCAAGAAAGGATACGGTATGCAAGAGAAAGAGCAAGAGGGTATGAATTAAAGAAGCGGGAAATAGACGCCCGATTAGCACAGCTCCATAACTCGCCCCCTCAACCCAATGGTGCCAAAGTTCAGCAGGACAACTGCAGGGAGGTTCAAAGCATTGAAGGAGTCATCAAGGATCTCCCTACAGTGGAACTGAAGGTGACCACGTCTCAGCTCATCAAGAAGTGTGGACTGGGGGCAGTGAGCGATCTCGCACATGAGGGCTACAACTCAACCTTGAGTCAAGGCCGCCTGAGAGACGTACAGCGAGTTCCCCTCAAGTGCATGAAGGTTGACAAGCCGGGCCCAAAACTTTGAGGATGCCACCTGCCGGGGAGGACGACTGGCTAGGTAACATTGACCTTGGTGAGGTAGCTTGGCTAAGTGAGGAGGCCCAAGAGTCTTCCTCCTCCAGCAGTGAGTCTGAGCCTCATACACCAGAAGTTAATTCTGGTGAAGGTGTGCTGCTTTCCACCACTGGGGATAGGGCTACTTCAAGCACCATGCCAGAGGTCTCAGAGGAGGGCCAGGAATCTCCCTCTTCCAGCCATGAGTCTGAGCCCAGTACCCGCAAATTGTCTTTGGATGAAGCTGTGCTAGTCACCACCACTGGCGATAGGGTTACCTCAAACACAAGGCCAGAGACCTCAGAGGAGGCAAAAGGGGAACCACCCATCAGGCCAGAGACCCCAAGGAGCCAGACAGAGCTCATCAGATTCCAGCATTTGGACGAGAGGTTGAAAGACTACAGGGCACCTGTCTACTCTGAAGAGGCTGGAATAAGTAATCCTTTCCCTATGTTGGTGGAGTATGTAGTTTCCCTGACCCAGAGTAAGCGCAGAAATTATTTTCGACTAACAATGATCGATTGTTCCACGTGCTGCCTCGAAGCTGTGACAACTAGGCGTGCCAGTGCCCATCATGCTAACCACGAGATCCCACGGACATTCCTAGCGGACCATAACCATCTAACCTACTTGACTGAGCTACGTAATAGGAATAAAGGGCTCATGAGGTGGGGCATAGACCTCCAGAACTACAACTGGAAGGTCAAGCGCCTAAAGAACTCAGATGAGAGAGAAGATGTGTCCTCCCAGTATTAGTGCCTAATGCACAGTGCCATGTCCATAACGTAGCCATAGTCAGTAGGTTAATCTAGGTTGTATGAAAAATTTTTAATTGTCCTTGGTAGCTCCCCATGTACATAAACTTGAGGAGCAATCTTGCCCTCATTAGTCACATTCAATTTATTTCTATGTACTTATTTTATCCTTTGCATGTGATTAGTCCATTTGCTTTAATTGCATGTGTCCCACTGCACTAGGTCACTTAACTTTAACTATTAATGCATTTGTTTTTTATTTTTTAATTGTTGCCTCATAACCAGCATGCTTACTTCTATGTGGCACTTAAAGTTCATTTACTATCAAAATAAAGTAAAATTATGACCCTAGTTGCAGCTTAGAAATTAATTTATTATCATGGTGAGACTCACTGAGGGAGGAGTCATTAAAGCTAGTGGCTTCAGACCTTGCTTGCAGAGTTCTCGTCCTGTTTTAGGACAAAATCTCTGCTAAAATGGGGAGCTGTTATTCCTGGCGGTCATTGCGCCACCTTTTTTTCAAATAAAAGACCCCGCCAGCAAGGACCAGTCGAACTGTCACGAGCATTGTGACCCTACCTAGAGCCTCACCACCAGTCCAACCATCCTATACTCCCCTACTCCCCGAGGTCTCATTCCAGATATCTTCAAAGCACGTGGCCGCTCAACGCTGCCACAAAGGAAGTCCGGGAGAAGTCACGAGGCCTATTGATGGGGGTGTCGGGAGACGTCACAAAGGCCGATGTCCAATGGGACAGCGGTCAGGCCAATTAAACCCCCCCTGTTGGGGCAAAAGGGGGTTTAGTCGACCTAGGAGCGGCTGGGCATTGTTTTTCGCTGATCAACCGCCGTGAGAGTACCATCACCTATCTTCGCTCTCAAGTCTAAAGGGAGGCAGGACCTGTGACACGTTCTCCACAAGGGAGAAAACAGAGTCCCTTTTATCAAGGTAAGATGTCTGTTTGAGTACCTCAACCTCATCATCCTTATCCATCTCCTTCCCTTATCCCATTTTTTTCCTTTTATCCTTTAACAAAAGATCCAACCCACTGAACCTTTGTTATCCCAGCCTAGTGTCCCAACCATGTATGCCGTTTGCTCCTAACCTTAGGTTAATTAATTCACCCTGTGACAGTGTTGATTCCCACGTGTACTGTTTAATTTCCTAAGTTTTTCCCTTTTATTTAATTTGCTTAAAGGTTTTAACCACACGACTTCATCGTGTTCCCAGCCTGTAGAAGTAAATGATCGGTTAATAATTTAATTTATTTCCCTTTCCAGGGAATGAGATTTCGGTGCTGAAAACCTTCCACGGCCTACTACTAACTCAACGTGAGCATGTTATGAGAATCCAACTCCACGTGAGCACGTTATGAGAATCCAACTTCACATGAGCACGTGACAAGCCAACTCCCCGTGAAGCACCTCGTGCCTTAAATTAGAATATAGTTATCTGTTGTGCTCCCCTTTTTATTAATTTTTATTTAAATATTATTGTAAATATATCTATTTTGTCGGTATTCCTTGTCTTATTGCTGACTGGTGACTTTACCATTATTCTCTTTTTGTGTACGCCCAGCGTTCCTTAAGCAAGGCCGGACTCACAAGCACGGGCGCATAACAAAAATTAGCAACCTTGCCAGGATTTGCTAAGATAGTAATTTCAATTGATTGTTATCCAAGTAAAAAATTCCCCCCTTTCTGTCTTTAGCGACGAGATGAATCTCAATTTCATTTAAAGTAAATTCTTTTATCACTGGAGTTGGAACTGTGGAATAAAACAGCCAAAGCATTTTATTTTTATTGTTAAAATTTTGTATTTTTTGGTGCGTGTGTTTGCACCGCGAAACCTTTTGTTTTTAAAACCCACGTGGTAGGCTTTAATCTCGTTGTTCAGCAAGGTAGCCAACCGTCTGTAGCTAGTTTGCCTTGTGTTAATTTTGAGCGGCGGTTATCACAGTAGTAAAGATTTATTAAATATATTGTGCAGTGAGTCAATGTGTAATTTTGTGTTAGAAATAAGTGAAGTGAAATTTACGAAATTTTAGAAAAAAAAGAAAAACGTAGCAGGCTAAACACGTTTTAATTTCCAGTGAGGCCTAATTCCTGTGTAGGGTAACGGTAAGAACATGTTGCATTCCTTGTTATTCAGATTTTCTTTTAATAGTTAGTGGTATTTAATTTCATTTTGTAATATTTTATGGCATATTGTATTTTTATTTACCTCATTTAAAAGGGATAATTTTCGTACGATTGTGTTAAAATTGTTAACCTAAAGATAAAGGATTTATGATATCACATTCAATTTCATTTTTTCAGTCAGGGTATAAGATAATTTAGATAAAATATTTGGGAAGTGTAATTTCTTAAACTAATTTTTTTTGTTAAAGGGAAAATATGTAAAGGGGTTGATTTTCTTAGCAAAGCATTAAGCAAACTCAGTGACATTGCTTGTTTTATTAAATTTATTATACTTTAAGTATAAATACAAACTTTTCTTTAAGTCACAGAGTTGCAAGTGGTAGTGTTGCAAGAACGCACCCACACATTTTTACAAATCCATTTTTTATGTCTAGCATAGAGGATCCCTCATAGGTGTGATTCTATTCTTTTTTGTCTAGCATAGAGAGTCACTAGCGTGGGGAATCCATTTTCTTTTTTTATGAATAGCATAGAGGGTAACATATCGTGGAGATTCCGTTTTATTTATGACTAGCATAGAGGGTCACACATCGTGGAGATTCCATTTTTTTGTGACTAGCATAGAGGGTCACACATCTTGGAGATTCCATTTTTTTTATGACTAGCATAGAGGGTCACACGTCATGGAGATTATATTTTTTTATGACTAGCATAGAGGTTCACCCATAGTTGTGATGCCATTTTTTTATGACTAGCATAGAGGTTCACCCGTAGTTGTGATTCCAATCTTTATATGACTAGCATAGAGGTTCACCCATAGTTGTGATTCCATTTTTCTTATGACTAGCATATATGGTCACCCATAGTTGTGATTCCATTTTATTTTGTCTAACATAGAGAGTTACCGATAGTTGTGATTCCATGTTTTTTTATGACTAGCATAGAGGGTCACCCATAGTTGTGATTCCAGTATTTTTATGTCTAGCATAGAGGGTCACTCGTAGTTGTGATTCCATTATTTATTGTCTAGCACAGTTTTTATATATATAGTTACTTGTTTTGGAAGCATTGTAACCAGACAGCCTATGCACCCACCCATTGGCGTGCTCCATGTTTTTCAAGTTAGGCTCCTGTTCAATTACTTGCCATTCTTACTATATGGTGATAGGTCTTTCCTGAGAGGTATTCTTTACGGTCAGTGTATATTTCTACCCAGCTCCATCTTTATCCTTTCTTCCGTGAGACTCTTGTGTAGGCTAGAGAGTTTTTCCCATCCGTGTAATTTCTTGCACGGTCAACATTGTACCTTGTGCTGTTGACTTTGATCTGGTCGCTGTCTCCACAAGAAATTAGCAAAATGACTGATGCTGAAATCAGTGCGTTTGTGGATTTGGCAGAACGACAAGGCTATGAGGGAGAGGCATTGCGAAGTTATGTGCGGGAACTTACGGATGAAGCCAATGCCTGGAGAAGAATGGAGCAAGAAAGGATGCGGTATGCAAGAGAAAGAGCGAGAGCGTATGAATTAAAGAAGCGGGAAATAGATGCCCGATTAGCACAGCTCCATAACTTGCCCCCTCAACCCAATGGTGCCAAAGTTCAGCAGGACAACTGCAGGGAGGTTCAAAGCATTGAAGGAGTCATCAAGGATCTCCCTACAGTGGAACTGAAGGTGACCACGTCTCAGCTCAGCAAGAAGTGTGGACTGGGGGCAGTGAGCGATCTCGCACATGAGGGCTACAACTCAACCTTGGGTCAAGGCCGCCTGAGAGACGTACAGCGAGTTCCCCTCAAGTGCATGAAGGTTGACAAGCCGGGCCCAAAACTTTGAGGATGCCACCTGCTGGGGAGGACGACTGGCTAGGTAACATTGACCTTGGTGAGGTAGCTTGGCTAAGTGAGGAGGCCCAAGAGTCTTCCTCCTCCAGCAGTGAGTCTGAGCCTCATACACCAGAAGTTAATTCTGGTGAAGGTGTGCTGCTTTCCACCACTGGGGATAGGGCTACTTCAAGCACCATGCCAGAGGTCTCAGAGGAGGGCCAGGAATCTCCCTCTTCCAGCCATGTGTCTGAGCCCAGTACCCACAAATTGTCTTTGGATGAAGCTGTTCTAGTCACCACCACTGGCGATAGGGTTACCCCAAACACCAGGCCAGAGGCCTCAGAGGAGGCAAAAGGGGAACCACCCATCAGGCCAGAGACCCCAAGGAGCCAGACAGAGCTCATCAGATTCCAGAATTTGGACCAGAGGTTGAAAGACTATAGGGCACCTGTCTACTCTGACGAGGCTGGAATAAGTAATCCTTTCCCTGTGTTGGTGGAGTATGTAGGTTCCCTGACCCGGAGTAAGCGCAGAAATTATTTTCGACTAACAATGATCGATTGTTCCACGTACTGCCTCGAAGCTGTGGCAACTAGGCGTGCCACTGCCTATCATGCTAACCACGAGATCCCACGGACATTCCTAGCGGACCATAACCATCTAACCTACTTGACTGAGCTACGTAATAGGAATAAAGGGCTCATGAGGTGGGGCATAGACCTCCAGAACTACAACTGGAAGGTCAAGCGCCTAAAGAACTCAGATGAGAGAGAAGATGTGTTCTCCCGGTATTAGTGCCCAATGCACAGTGCCATGTCCATAACGTAGCCATAGTCAGTAGGTTAATCTAGGTTGTATGAAAAATTTTAATTGGCCTTGGTATCTCCCCACGTAGATAAACTTGAGGAGCAATCTTGCCCTCATTAGTCACATTCAATTTATTTCTATGTACTTATTTTATCCTTTGCATGTGATTAGTCCATTTGCTTTAATTGCATGTGTCCCACTGCACTAGGTCACTTAACTTTAACTATTAATGCATTTATTTTTTATTTTTTAGTTGTTGCCTCATAACCAGCATGCTTACTTCTATGTGGCACTTAAAGTTCATTTACTATCAAAATTAAGTAAAATTATGACCCTAGTTGCAGCCTCGAAATTAATTTATTATCATGGTGAAACTCACTGAGGGAGGAGTCATTAAGGCTAGTGGCTTCAGACCTTGCTTGCAGAGTTCTTGTCCTGTTTTAGGACAAAATCTCTGCTAAAATGGGGAGCTGTTATTCCTGGCGGTCATTGCGCCACCTTTTTTTCAAATAAAAGACCCCGCCAGCAAGGACCAGTCGAACTGCCATGAGCGTTGTGACCCTACCTAGAGCCTCACCACCAGTCTAACCATCCTATACCCCCCTACTCCCCTGAGGTCTAATTCCAGATATCTTCAAAGCACGTGGCCGCTCAACGCTGCCACAAAGGAAGTCCGGGAGAAGTCACGAGGCCTATTGATGGGTGGTGTCGGGAGACGTTACAAAGGCCGATGTCCAATGGGACAGCGGTCAGGCCAATTAAACCCCCCCCCCCTGTTGGGGCAAAAGGGGGTTTAGTTGACCTAGGAGCGGCTGGGCATTGTTTTTTGCTGATCAACCGCCGTGAGAGTACCATCACTTATCTTCGCTCTCAAGTCTAAAGGGGGGCAGGACCTGTGACATGTTCTCCACAAGGGAGAAAACAGAGTCCTTTTTATCGAGGTAAGATGTTTGTTTGAGTACCTCAACCTCATCATCCTTATCCATCTCCTTCCCTTATCCCATTTTTTTCCTTTTATCCTTTAACAAAAGATCCTACCTACTGAACCTTTGTTATCCCAGCCTAGTGTCCCAACCATGTGTGATGTTTGCTCCTAACCTTAATTAATTCACCCTGTGACAGTGTTGATTCCCACTTGTACTGTTTAATTTCCTAAGTTTTTCCCTTTTATTTAATTTGCTTAAAGGTTTTAACCACACAAATTCATCGTGTTCCCAGCCTGTAGAAGTAAACGATCGGTTAATAATTTAATTTATTTCCCTTTCCAGGGAATGAGATTTCGGTGCTGAAAACCTTCCACGGCCTACTACTAACTCCACGTGAGCACGTTATGAGAATCCAACTTCACATGAGCAATGTTTCAATCTAACTCCTCGTGAAGCACCTCGTGCCTTAAATTAAAATATAGTTATCTGTTGTGCTCCCCTTATTAATGTTTATTTAAATATTATTGTAAATATATCTATTTTGTCGGTATTCCTTGTCTTATTGCTGACTGGCGACCTTACCATTATCCTCTTTTTGTGTATGCCCAGAGTTCCGTAAGCAAGGCCGGACTCGCAAGCACGGGCACGTAACAATATATATATATATATATATACATATATATATATATATATATACATATATATATGTATAAATATATATATATATATATATATATATATACATATATATATATATATACATATATATATATATATATATATATATATATACAGTATATATATATATTTATATATATATATATATATATATATATATATATATATATATATATATATATATATATATATATATATATTTATATATATTGTACAAGTGTGTTCACGAACACCATCGCAAATAATCAGTAAAAGAAAGTATTTAACTAAACAGCATCCAATAAACTTGACACCGACATTTTACACACCAAAACACCAAACCAAAGCACACACACACACACACACACACACACACACATATATATATATATATATATATATATATATATATATATATATATATATATATATCTTACGAAGCTGGTCTAGTATAGAGTAAATATTTTATTTGTGTATTTCATTTGTGTATTTAAGAGATATTAACCAGCTCATAAGGTGAGTTCCTCTCATGTATGTTTAAGTAATTGTATGTAAATTACGTAAGACTTTCCTCGTTTATTGAATTGTATTTTTTATTTAAGTCGGTGTATGTTAATTTACGTTATCTTTAAGAATTAACTTTCATTTCACGTATTTTGTTACAAAGTCTTTTGTACTGTAATTTCGTTTTAGGTATGCTGTATCACACACGAGGTAATAATAAGAGGTATTACATCATGTTTACGAGAGATTACATCATGTTTATATTTCCGCGTGGTTAGAAAGTATATGAAATTTCTAGAAATAGATTTACTCTTTTTTTTTTAATGTTTCGAGGGGTAGGTGGCCGGAATTAGTTGAGAGATAGTTGCCTCGCTTGTGAGTTGGTATTCGTCCGCTACTTGATTAGTTGGCAACTTTTGTGCCGCTAGGCCTTGCCCCCAAGCTACAAGTACGAGAATAATCTATTTAGAATTATCTAGGCGTTTTAAGTTGATATATATATATATATATATATATATATATATATATATATATATATATATATATATATATATATATATATATATGCTCTTAGGAAATTGTAAACAGCAGAAGAGATCGAGCCTATCCCTTTGAAACAGCAAACATCCTCTCTATTCTCAAGAGCATCAAGCGTGTGCCCCCTCAAAAGTGAACAAGTTTTTATCTAACATATATCGTGTGTAGTGTGTCCAAACGAGATAATTCCATTGAATGTGTTTTCAAGAATATTGTGTTAATGTAAGAACTGGTATTATATAACTTTTTGTAACTTAACTGACCCTATAAGATTTAGGTTAGAACAGTGAAGTGTATTTATATTGCTTATTTGTTTAGAAACCTCGTGTGAGCTAAAACACGTAAGTGTATCAGTTACCTTTATGTAAATTACATTAAGGATTTAATCATTAGAGTGTTGAAATGTTAAGTATTTTCATTAATTATCAAAATTAGATATTTTCATAAATTAATTTCCAGTGAAACAAGTGATTGTATACTTTTTTAATGTAACTTTTTCTTGTCTTAGTCTAAGGATTTGTTCAGTTTTAGTATTTCGAGTAATTTAATTTTGGTGTTAATTCTTTTTGCATAAGTGTTGTAGCTTTTCATAGAATATATTTATTTTGTAAAGAGTGTATTATTTCAATCACCAATATTTCCTAATAGACCTTGCTCGTAATCCCTGACTAAGAATCGAAGTAAGAGGTTGTTTTGAATAGTTCAAGTGAAATAATTACCAAGTTTTGTTTTGAGAGTAAAGTAAGAGACCTTTAGATATTCAGTGATTATATATTTTACCGTCTGAGTGTTGCATAATTTTCTAAGAGTTCGGGTGCTAATTTTCATGTATAACATATTCATGTAAAAATAAACAGGTGAGTTTGGAACTCGGAAAGTTATGCAATTTGCCAGCCGTAATATATATGTTTGTCGTCATCATCATCATTATCACCATTATCATAAAAAAAGCATAAGGGGAAGCCCTTTATTGTAAACAGGCCAAGTCTCTTCTAATATCATACAAGCATAAAGGGCAGTCTAATGCAGTCCTTATCTTAGTCAGGTCAAAATCAATAATCAGACACTCCAAAGGAGGAACTGCGGCCTGCAAAAAAAAAAAAAAAAAAAAAAAAAAAAAACAACAACAACACATTCTATGCTACCTAAACTATCGTACTATAATCTAAGATAGATAATAAACGGATTATATCACTCTAACAAAATCGTACTCACTGTTTAAATAAATAACTTCAAAGATGGTTATAATAGATAAATTTGTAATGAAAATCCATCATTTGAAAATACAACTGCCTTTACCTGCAGTCAAAAAAAAGAAAAAAAAAGAAGAAAAAAAAAACATTTGCTTTAAAGAGACATTCACTGCCGGTCTAAACTAGCTAAAATAAAAACAACCTCCATTATACCAACATTCATTTTCACTACAAACAATAATTTCTCTCTCTCTCTCTCTCTCTCTCTCTCTCTCTCTCTCTCTCTCTCTCTCTCTCTCTCTCTCTCTCTCTCTCGCTCAAGATTTTGGTAAACAACAAAAATACATTTTGAAAAATAAACATAAAAAGTTGATCCTTCTCAACACCACACGTAAAGTTACTCCATAGCACAGGGAATACACGAAGACCGTCCAATTAATAAACATTAAAATGGATACTAAAACTAAGCTGAAAAATAAAGTTTTTAGTCGTATCTTTAAACAGATTCGTTGTGGCAGCCTAATGTAAACGTCCCTGCCTGGCGTTCAACTAGATTCGGGATAGAGGCCCGCTCAAGCTCAATAGTTTCTTTAGTGTTTGCAACTTCACTATTCTTGAGAGCTAGGGATGAGGCTTTGGCAGGAGCCCATAGGCCTAACTGATGAGTTATCAGCAGCTATAGCCTGCCCTCCCTCGATGGAAAGGGGCTTGGGCGCTGATCATATGTATATAGGGTCAGTCTCTAGGGCACTATCACTGTCCCTTGCTTCTGCCATTCATAAAAAGCCCTTTAAACCTCTAAACCTTATGCTTACATCTTTAATAATAATTGATCGATAATATCATTTCTTTCTTAGACACATATTTTTCATTTTGCACAAAAAGAATTCTAGCTAAAAATTACAATGGGCTCGCAAGAAAAAACAAAGACAGAAACTAATTCTGTTTACATAGACTCGTAACTGTATTTTTCACTGTCAATAATCCCCTACCTTTCTTCAAAGACATTCCTAAGTGTTGACACAAGAAAGTCCTAAGTAGGAATGAACAACAATGACTCGATTCCTAAGATGTTTCTGTAATACATCCAGTTTCGTAGTCTAACGTTATATTTAGTTTTATTAGTTAAAACTGTATTTCAAATCATTACTAAGTTGGTTTCATATAACAAAACTTTAAAAGGTATAAAAAAAAGTTTGTCTTATTCTATCAATTTTCAGACTGATATAGTTTTGCGTAGGAGTGCAGGGTAGGGGAAGTACTGGAGTAGTTTCTCATAGGGGGGAGAAGGGTTTAGAGAAAGCTTACATTGGTACAGAACACAACACAAAATGAGCATCTTCAATCTCTTCAATCCCTTTATGCAAATAAAGGGATTGAGGAGATCGAAGATGCAAACAAGGACTAGAGAGTGAAAGTTTAAGGTATACACTTTCTTTGGAATATTCAACTTAAATTCATGATTCTGTCACATTTAAGTGTGCGATAAGTGTTTCGTTATAAGCGTGTGGTCTTCTTGAACATTCAATGGATTGCAAGTGATATTGTTCTGAATTATGATGTGGTTTGATGATAGTGAAATTCATAAAAAGCATTCTCAATTTCTTTTGGATGATTGATTATAATCATATAACGTTTTAACGATAATCATTATGGAATGCCTTTTCTACTGAAAATGCTGCAATTTCATGATTTTAATATTAATGAGTAAACACGAGAATAGAAATTATTTTCTCTCTCTCTCTCTCTCTCTCTCTCTCTCTCTCTCTCTCTCTCTCTCTCTCTCTCTCTTAGAGACAGATTACTGATTGTGTTTTGAAGGATTCTAGCGAAGAATAGCCATAGCCATTGGAGCGATCGAAATTCACACCCATTTTGTTATTATTCTATCGACTGCTACGGAATGCTAATCGTATACACGCAAAAAAAAAAAAAAAAAAAAAGAGAGAGAAACAAATACAAAAGATGATTGATTATGCGAGTATGTCAGAGGTACGAAGTCAAGTAAGTAAGCAAACACGCAACGCGTACGTTTAAAATATGTCATCGTCGACCAGGGTCGAATTAACCTAGATTGGTAACACGGTGAGAGGAAGGCCATATGGGGGACTAGCTTTTTTAGTTCATGAGGAGATCTCTCCGTATGTCAGGAAAATACCCACAAGAGACGAACGCTTTTTATGTATAGATATTAGTCTTGGTGGTAGTACGATAAGGGTTATCAATTGTTATATGCCCTATTATAACGGTTCTAATACTGAGGAATACTTAAATAAATTAGGGAAAATTAAATGTCTATTTGAAGAACATCAGAATGATCATGTTATTGCTGTGGGGGATTTTAACGCTCACATTTCATCCGAATTTGGTGCAGAATTATTTGGGTGGTGTGATGAATACGACTGCTGTGCAGCCGACATCACCTCATTACCACATGATACCCATACGTGGGTAAGCGATGCTACGGGTCACACGAGGTGGCTGGACCATGTCGTGTGCCCTGACTCCCTCTTGAGTGCACTTCGATGTTTTAAGGTTTTTTACGAGGAGATAGGCTCAGACCATAAGCCTCTGGGTTTTAAACTTTGTGTACAAGATTTTTCAGCATACAGAGTAGCAGGGACCAATAATCGGAGAATAACTTACGAGGTTAGAAATAATGATGAATATAAAGTTCGAAGCGAGAAGACACTAAAAGAAATAGAGCTTCCAGTTGAGGCAATTGTCTGTAGAACAAGGGGATGCAGAGACAGAAACCATGTATTTCTAATTGAAACATTTGCTGTCGATCTTGTTGATGCATTGATTAAGAGTGGGGATACAAAAAATACCGGAAAGGTATATAAAAGTCATGGAATACCAGGCTGGAATGAAAACGTCAAATTACACCACGTTACAGCCAGACAAAAGTATTTATTATGGAAGGAAATGGGAATGCCGAGATCGGGTGTGCAATACGATGAGATGGTCCTGTCTAAACGAAATTTTAAAAAGGCACTCAAAGTCTGCAAGAAGACGGTAAACAAAACAACAAAGGAAAAAATCGCTAGAGATATGAGCAGGAGAAATCCTTGGAAAACAATAAACAAAATAAGAAAGAAAACTACTAAACTACCGGTTAGTATTGATGGAATAAGGGGAGAGTCAAACATAGCAGAAGGTTGGAAGAATCATTATGCTCATATTATGGAAGGCACGAACCATCCAAAAATGTCTTTATCGATGGAAAATGAAGATGAAGAAAGCACCATACCAATTGTTTCCGTTAAAGACGTTCAAGATGCTTTAAAATCCCTTTCGTTAAATAGTGCCCCGGGCCTTGATGGAATCACAGGGAATCACTTACGATATGCCCATCCAACTCTTTATGTGCATCTGTCACTTTTGTTCACTTGTTTGTGTAGACATCACTTCGTATCAAAAAATCTGACTGAAATAAAAATTCTGAATTTAGTTAAAGATCACCATAAGTCTCTCTCTGATAAGAATAACTATCGTCCAATAGCCCTTGCCTCTATTATTTCTAAGCTATTTGAATGCATCATCCTACAGAGATGCAAAGACTTGT